>NW_020654878.1:5798935-5844537 GCF_003589595.1 Hyposmocoma kahamanoa
TTAAAAGTACCTCTCGCAATGCATCTGAGCTACAGCCCTCTATTATAGTACCTACTGTAAATCCTGAACCGTGATCGTCCGCGACTATCTGAATATTCTTTTTTGGTATCAAAGGTCTAGCAAGATTTGATGATGAGGAAGCCGAGAAATTCACTCCTATAATAAATTAAGGACAAAAAAAAAATTATTACGATAATTGTAAATTGTCGTGTTCAAATGTGTGTTTTTACACACAAAAAACTATTTTCATACTACGTGCGACATCTAGTTTCAGTTTTTGTAAACTGTTGCATGTCCGCGTATTAAGACTTACGAGATATCTACCTCTTGTACTCGATATACGGAACTGGCTAAATACTTTTAGTACTACTATTACAAATTCGCTTCTACCTTTGGTCTTGATATTGCTTAATTCTAAAAAAATATTTGCAATCACTTCTATATTTGATTCATCGCTCATAGTATTCACGGAACACTATTCTTGCAAATACACTAGAGGTGAAAGGAACGCAAACGTTGGCTTCGTCGCGCTTTACTGTATTTCAAACTGTATACATAATAAGCGGGAAAAAGAAAGCATATTGCAAAGCTCGATATTTTTGAGCTCGTCTAGTTTAACATTTAGCTGATTTGTTTACCAAAAAGGAGCACCAGAGTCAGTGACATTAGACAGCTGAGAGTGGTGGAATTGCATTGATGACAATTTAATGGATTTTTTGTGTTTTAAACAATGATACAGTGGATAATCTAAATATATTATTCTTCTGAAATCGTGATAAATACATTTTATTCTGTGCAGTGTTAAATAATTCGGTGATAACCTAAAAAAGTAGGTCACGGATTTGTATAAAAATCATTATTGTGTTTTTACTTGTTTTTTTTTCGCGAAAGTTTTAAATATATGTAAATAATTTGTGAGTATACTTTTTACTTTTTCACTGTAAATAAAATATTTTTTTCTGAAGTCGGTAAGTAAATTTTAATTTGAAGTTGTCAAACAACAACACATTTTTTTTCAAGTTCGTGTTCTTTACAGAACTTTTCCAAATTACAAAATGTATTATGGTTTTTTACCTACTTTAAGCTGTGTTTTTGTCTTTATTCGTTTCCAAGTGCTACATTTTATACTAATTTCATTATTTACTTATCCAGTTTTACAAAATTCATATGCTAACAACTAAATTAGAGCGCAATAATGAGTATTTAAGAGGTATTAGCAAATTTCCACGTATAACTTAACACAAAGTGTTAGGTAACTTATAACTTTAATATTGTCTATGTCATGTTTCTTACTTTGTCCCACCCTCTTCAGTAAGATATGTCCATGCTCAAAATTGAAACATACATAAAGATTATAATGTTGTACTATGTGGATTTAATGGAACACTGTTTTTATTAATTGTTTTTAGTGAGTTATTTTGCTAATTTGTAAGTTGGAAAAAATCCCTTTATGGGATAAGCTTGCCTTTGTACACAAACATTTGTTAGTTTAAAATTTGTAATTTGTTTTGGTGTACAGACAACAGCTAAGCTACACATTGACGGATCTTGTCCCATTGTACTGTACGCAATATTCAAATGAAAGTGTATTATAAGCTTGATGTGCTGTACAATAAAGTGTTTACTTACATACATACATATGCTAGACACCTGCAGTTCTTACAGTGCAGGAATAGAATTTTGAGAATAATGTCTGTTTTACAAATGTTATTTCCTATTTTGTGTTCTTTTAGCTGTAATCATATTAACAAAAAATAAAACTCTATTGAACATTTGTGACTTGTTTTTCAAAATAAAACTTTTTGCGTTAGTATATTTAGTTCAAAGGTTCAAACATTGACTTACAAATAAATGGACGACGGGTCTAATACAAAAACCATGAAAAAAGTGTCCCAAGTCAACCTATTTAAACGTAGTGTACATGTAAAGGAATATGAAAAAGCTAAAACGTTGAATTTAAATTGTAATGTCATCGCAGTACTGTCTAATTTTGCTTGCTTCGCTGTCAGTCGAACAAACGAAGACTAAAGCGTGAATGACGCTCTGTATTCGATTTTAACGCCCTATAAGTTTGGACACTTTTTAGCGCGGACCCGACGTCCATATAATTGTAAGTCAATGGGTTCAAACATCAAGTTTTAGTTGTCTACTCGTTTTGGTTTATGTAAAACAAATCATTATATTTACAGGCCTGAAGTTGTTTTCTGAAAACTATATTGCTCCTATTAAGAAGGAATTTAATGATCAACTGGAAATACTAATGGCACGTAAAAAAAGTAACAGTGTGTATCTTATGAACCGAGAACGCTACCAGGAGTTTATTAAGGAGGTAAAGGAAATCAAACGAAAGAAAATTAAAAGCTTTGAAGACTATAGAATGTTAGCTAACTATGATATTGTAGAATTTAATGACAAAGAGAAACTAATTAAACCAAAAGATGATTTCCCAAATTCATCAGTGAAGTTTTATGTATCTACAGATGATTTGTTTGGAGTTTTACATACTATGCACTTGCTGTTAAACCATGCAGATAAAGATACCATGGATAGAGAAATTAAAACTAAATATTGTAATGTCTCTAAAGAGGTTATAAAGCTTTATTTAACATTTTGTAAAGTTTGTAGATATAAGAATTCTAAATGATATTGACACATTTATCTTAAAAATTATGTGTTATTATTTTATAATGTTATATTTGAAATAAAACTTTGTTTTCTTTTTAACTAGACGTTTTTTAATTTCTCATATGTTTGCCAAGTTAACGCTGAATATTTGTTAGAATAAAATATGTCACTATTGCTATTCAATTGCTTAGTTATAGTTTTCGTTGATTGCTTTAATTAATTCTGTTTCATTAAAACGTTTTTGTTTATTATTTTATTTTAAATTTATTTCTGTTAAATTTCTTTTGATATTGCTAAGTTACGATAATCTGTACTACAAAATATCTGAAATTAACCCTGTTAAACACTGCTTTATCAACATATTAAAATAGATGGGTGTCCAAGTTTCCTTACTTATAAAATGAAACATTTCTGATGATGTAATACTCAATAATTAACTTTTGGACTGCTTTATACAGTCTAAATAAAAACTATAAACATATTCTTTATTTTATAGTGCAATTTATGACTTCCTGTAATGGAGAAAGACTGATAAAGCTCGGAGACTTCACTTTCACTCGAGAATGTACTATGGAGGAAAAAACTTTCTGGACATGTTACACTCATCGCAACAGTAGGTGCGCAGCTAAAATATTTACCAAGAACTGTAAATTAATATATGCTAAAAACGATCATAATCATCCACCTACAGAGTTTTTTGTCTGATGAATATTTATTGACGTAGTGAAAAATAGTACATTATTATAAATTAGGTTTTAATTGTACATGTTTCTAAATGTTCAATTTATAGTTGTCTATTTCAGTTACACCTATAAAGAGTAAAAGAGATGGAAATATACAAAACTGTAAAATTCGATTGTTTTGAAGAACGCGTAATAAAATAGAAGTGAATCTTCATATATACTTATCTTCTTACTACAGTTACTATTTTTTAAAGGAATCTCTGTACTACCGTTATTAATTTACTGCAATTACACCTTCAAACCTTTGATTGTGATACCGCGCGATGTATTTTCGTTTTTTTATACCTACATTATACATCTGTTTTTTAATAGTTTTACACATTATATTTTGCTTCTTGCCATATTGTTTTAGATACATTTATAGCTGTAATGACTGTTTATTAAATGAGCAAACATAAAAGATTAAGTACGCAAATATTAGGAAACAAAATGCAGTTAGTTATTCTGTTTAGAAAACTCGGGTGAAGCGACATCCGAAGTGGGTGGGTTACTTCGGATGTCGCTTATGCAAATAAGTCTCATTCGAATCCGAGAAAATACGAATATCGCTTTTAAACCTGGCTATACAATGATCACTGTGACATTTCGGACCCTCATTTCTCGGATTCGGAACTGATACGAATAGGACGTAGTGCGTAAACGCTCTTAGTGCGCATTTCTAAGACGAGACTTTTGTGATCTGTATACTTTGGAATCTATAGAGGTCTATCCACACACATCCGGGCCGTGCCCGGGACGTGGACGGGCCGTGCTCCGTCAGGGGCTCAAAAAAATATCGTTAAAATAGGCCCGCAGGTCATACAAACTAGCACGCTCCGTCCACGTCCCGGGCACGGCCCTGATGTGTGTGGATAGTCTTTAATTCTTTTCCCTTTTAGCTTTCTATCAGTTTGCAACTAAAAATAAATCAAAAGTCGCGCCTGGGGTTTGCAACGAATTAAGGTATTGTTCGCCATTTTCTTATAACTTCCAATTTCACAAGGCTTTTTGGTAGATAATACCTTACACAATAGTAAATGAGTTGTAAGTAACAAACTGCTTAAAAATTTTAACGTTGACCCGTAAAATTCCTAAAAAATATTACTCTTGTTTAAAACTTCGTCGCAGTCAATGAAAAATCGGGCCATGAATAAACTCCAGTTCTAAACAAGTGCTGTAACCCTTTAAATAAATTAATTGAATTGTTCAACGATAGTTTTGCTTTAGAAATGTGCCATTAAAACGAACCATATGTGTTTCTTGTCGGCTAATACGGAAAAAAGGTGCTGTGTTGTGATAGAGACTAACTATGTGATCTCTTTCTAGTAATAAACTTGCCTTTATTAAAGTTCCATTTAATATTAAGTACAATTACTTTGCTACTAAATGTTGTATAGTTTTATTTTAATAATTTAGTCCCAGATTTTTGATTAAATAAAATTTTGTATTAGACATTATGAGGTTTATTATTGTTATAATATCCATAAGTATAAATTGTTATATATACGTACACAAATTATTATGCTTCTGTTAGTTGGTGGTTGTACTTTGATTACTAAAAATATAATTAAGATTCGAATCCTACTCGAGACTTTGTATGCCACTTAGCTTTGACATTACATGAAACCGCACGCTGCAATTCACGCTACATGTCGCGTCAGTTTTATAACGCGGTAACGTCTAAGGTGGGATTCGCTTCCTCAAAATCGGTCTTTGTCTTTCTATTACCTTAACTTAAAACCTAATCTATATTAACAATTCCTGAAAGCATGTTGCATGGCTTGTAATAACAATACTAACAACTCTACTAATAAATAACAACCTCCACAGGGCGAGCACGTCAGGCATTCTTCATCCAATCTCTTAGAGGGAAACCCTTGATCGTCTACAACAAATATACCTACTGCAAGCATTCTATACGCAATGGTATAGTCCGATGGACGTGTTCAACTCACTCCTATAAATGCTGCAAGGCTGTCGTCAAAACAAAGGGATGTCATATAATCGAAGTCAAGGGAGCTCATAATCATGACGCTTCAGAATTATTGATTAACAGAGGAAGACCACTATACAGCGATTTTTGTATTAAGCGAGAGAAACAGTCAGAACAGCCGCGACTAGGCATGAGTCTTGCTGACCAGATTTTGACTAAGACATGCGACGAGTACATAATTTAGATTGATAATAGACATATAATTAAATGAACTCTGTTACCATGTAATTTAGACAGGCCATAGTTTTTTAAATGATATGTATTGCCACTGAATTGGCTTTTGTTGTATATCGATTTAATCTGGTGGGATCTAGAGGTAGAGTAGTTTGGTTAACAAAGTTTTAATTGTCATGGAACTACTAAATTATTTCCTATAAGATTGTTTATTTGTTCACAATAAAACCTTTATGGTGCCAGTAATTTCTCAGCCAACTTAGTTTTTTCTGAGTATTCTGTCAA
Organism: Hyposmocoma kahamanoa; assembly: GCF_003589595.1. NCBI lineage: Eukaryota > Metazoa > Arthropoda > Insecta > Lepidoptera > Cosmopterigidae > Hyposmocoma > Hyposmocoma kahamanoa. The sequence goes on from NW_020654878.1 coordinate 5,804,735, forward strand.
GAGCGCATTAAGCGTTTTGGGCCGTCCTTATCGAAAGCGGCACAGAGTTGAATTTAAATCATTGTGTGTCAATCTTGTCGTGCTCTTGATCTTGTACCAGGTCTTACATAGTTACTATGAAAATCGAACATCCAATAAGAGACAACGTGTATCTAGACATTTCTGTGTATTTCAATATGCAATAGGCGTATTTAAGGGAGGCATATTATCTATAGTATAATACTGCCTTTAGAATAAATAATACATTATACATATAGTTGTGGAAAGTAGGCAATAATGAGCAAATTAATTGAAATAACATAGTACAATGTGTCAAAATTTTTTGTTAAGCCATTTATTTGGCATTCACCAGTTTAAAAAAATTACACTTTCTGTACTTTATCCTGTGTAAGTGTATATAAAATTGCGAGATCTTTGAAATCGATTTTAGATGAGGGTGAAATCTATGTTAGTTTGTAATCGCTGACATGCAGTAACAAAATATAGAAAATACAAGCTGAAGCCTAAGTCACACGGGGTGCATTTCGAATATAGGTATCACAACTGTCAACTGTGATTCTATTACTCTTTGATCTTAGCCAAAGGACCGAGCAGTTGTGAATGCTAATTGACAGGCGTCAAGCGATTACATCACATCACTATTGTCAACTGCTGTCAGTTGTTATTATGTGATGGCGATTTGTTTAAGTACTTAACTAAGTGTAAACAATCTTGGTACATCTTTTTATTGAAACATATGCTTTACAAATCTAATATGAAGCTAAGTATTTGTATTTTGTATTTAAAGGTAAGTAAAATTCATTTTATAAATATATATTTTATTAAATAGACATCTCATCATTGTTTACATTTAGTTAAGTACCCAAACAAACGGACTATAGTTGGCAGGTGTCATGCGCATACATCACTATTACCAACTGCTACTCTGCTGTCTACTGTTATTTTGTAGCTACAACTGCTTATTCACAGTTGTCATGCATTGCCACTCCATTACTACTGCCAACTTCTGTCAGTTGGTCTATGTATTAGTTGACTGTTGTGGTACACATGCGATTAGGTTTAAATGAAGGCCAAAGTTTTTTTTTGCTTTGCTGGCAATATGCGTGTGTAACAATTTTTTTATGTGAACATTTTAAAAGCTATGTGTACGTTTGTATTTTAGAATTGATAGCTTATGTCCTTATCATAGACATTTCTCTAGTTCAGAGATTAAGTCCTAAGGCACAAAAATAGCTGATTATATTTTTTTTTTTCATAAATCGTAACTAAAATTGGACGCAATTAAACAAAAAGGGTCCATTGCACATCCAATCACTTTCGAGATATGGCAGTTTAAGTGTTTCTCACTCTTTTCTCAAACTTATAATGTCATGTAACTCCAGAGATATTTATTTATGTTTATATGTTGGATTTTTATTGCTGATCTAAGCGGTTAGACTTTAGGAACCGTTTGGTTTCTCATTTTTTTATAATTGGATTGAGTGGATTGGATCCTTTTTGCTTAACTACATCCAATTAAAAAGTATAAAAAATGATAAGTACCTTCAATTTCACAGTAATACCTCACTGGTTTTATTCTCATTTGAGTCCTTTCGAAACTTTAAGTCGCTCACCTGCAGAGATGGGAATTTGAGATTACGATTACTTAAAGCGTAGGGCTCAACCACACTGGCGCAGAGTCGAAGCGTCACGACGCGTCATGTTTTTCATCTATAGCATATTCATCTCTATTTTCCCATGATTAAGGTACAAATTTGTGTTATGCAAACATGGAAACGCGCGTCGACATGCGACGACGCTTGGTTAAAATCGAGCGGTTTCGCGCGTCGCCATGCGTTACTTGCGCGCAGTGACGCGTCAGTTACCGACCACGCTGTGACCCGGGCGTGCAATCCAAGCGTCGTCGCGCGACGACGCGCGTCCTAGTTGAAAAACAGGACGCGACGCTTCGACTCTGCGCCAGTGTGAGTTGAGCCTAGGAGGTGTCGATTTTAGCATTATAGAAGAAACGAGATCTCAATTATGGAGTACGATTAAAAGTAATTCTATAATTTTGTATATTGACGTTTGGTTGTGACTTTAACGTATCCTTATGTTAAGTTTTAATCTTAGACGTGGTTAGCTACTTCCTTTCAATTACAGACTTTATTATTATAATAATAATAAGTAGATACCATTATTAGTTATAAATGGATGCAAATGTGAAGAAACGAATGGTTATTTAGGTACGATTATTTGTTGTGTGGCAATTTATTAAGGTAAAAATAGGACATAAATATGCAACCACTAAAGGGTAAGTTGGTATTGTAAAGAGAATAATATTCGACAGAAACAACACTTATTTTAACAACCCGTGTATGAAGTTGCTAAATCTGTCATAATTATGTGAATACCTCTTTAAAATGTGTTTAGATACGTACCTAAACATACAGATATAATAACGCATAATTATGTAAAACTTAGTCGTGCTCTTGTGATATTGATGGATGATCTCAATAAAAAGTATTGTAAAATTCAATACCTAGTCATATCGATGCTAGTTTGTAGATAGGTGGTAAAGGCCGACAAGTTATTTTGAACCCTGAGATGATGGCGCTAGTAATGACTTTTGATATAATTGTTCTAGTTGTGAGCAGGAGAACTTAGTTATTAAATTACTCCACTAGTTTCTTATAAACAGCGCCTTCGGTTACGGAACGGACCTTTTTCTTTTTCTTTTTTTCATTTTTTTTTGTTTTACATTGCATTTTTAAATTTAATTGACTTCAGAGATTCCAAATAATTGTTAATTTACATCTATCTGCCTCCGTGGCCGAACGGTTACCATACCGGACTGCCACGCAGAGGTCCCCGGGTTCGATTCCCGGGCCGGGAGAAATATTTGTATGGCCTACATTTATTTCTCTCGTGAGTTTGGGTGTAATTTGTGGTTGTCTATGTGTGTGTGTCCATGGCACCCGCGACACAGGGTTTCCCTAGTGCGGGGCTATGTTGAGTGTGTGCTCTATTAAGTGTGTGCGTTATCTATTCCACCTACCTGTAATAACGAATCAATAAATGAATAGAATTGAACCAGTAGGCCTTGCGAATTTATTTGAGGGTGGCGTGCCTGACGCTGGCGTAGCCGAAGGCGCTGCTTCGAATCCAGCTGTTCGATCTTTGTATTAATAATTATAACAAACTAATGGAGTAATTTAACAAAAAAAAAATTGAATATCATTCGTGGTAGTAAAACTTCATGACATTCAATTAAATATTATAGTTATTTCAAATTCCGCGTCATTGTAAGTGTCGTAATTTAACTTCAAATTCTTTCGTTAGTATATTATTTAATTAACGTATGATAACGGAGCTCATTTTGTACATTGCAATAAATTCGACAAGATTTTAAATATTGTGAAGTATTTTTAAATAGTAGAATCAAGCTTTGATGTAGAAACATGTGTGCAATACGGAATATTTTGTAATAGATATTTCGTCAATATTTAGTGAGCTTCAGTGAATTTTAATAAATAGATTGTCTCCTATAAAAGTGTTTCGTTTTTGTATTTCAAAATTTCGTACGTATAACTTTCATTTAATACTTTTGGTTTAGTAATAAAGCCGGATTTACATTTGTCTAACAGTTAGACTCTAACTTGTTGTATCGTGACGTGTCAGAAGGTGTCGGTTTCATACATTTAATATTGTTAGATTTATATTAGTGTCTCGCAATCTGACGTGACGGCTTGTGTTTTGTATATGAAACCGATACCGACACGTCACGACACGACACGTCAGACAAATGTAAATTCGTCTTAACTCGCTATACAAATTATTTTTTCTGTCATAACTGTAAGTTATATATTAATATGTATTAGTCTTCTAAGCACTTCTAAGAAATTTACTGTTGCTAGTCCAATGGAATCCGTACGGACTCCGCTGGAAACCCACTCAACTCTTCGACCTCTTCTGTGAGTAGCTAAAGAGCTACTTGTGAAAGAGTTGGTCCAGGAAAGTACAGCCATCTTACCTATTCCCGCCACCAAGCAGTATTACTGCGTTCCAGTTGTGAAGTGTAAGAGTGCTGGTGAAATTATAGGCACATGGGACTTGGCCAACTTATGTCTCAGGGTGACGGGCGTACTGGCATTGGCATTCAGAGCTTTGCTTTAGACAGCACAGACAGACAGATTGGAACTGCTATAAGACAGTCGAGTCGCTTGCCACCAGGTGCACTACTTGTTCGTCCCATCACAAGGTAACATACAAAAAGGTAACTATGAAGGTTAAGGTTACTGCAAGTACAAGTAGGATGTATTCACAAGTAAGGCAAGCACTGTTCTTTGAAAAAAAAAATCTTTAAAATATTTTATAAAAGGATTCAAATTAATGCACACCGACAAATAAATCACAATTTTTTAAGTAATATTCACTATAATTATAAATATTTTTTTGAGACCATTGATCCGAAATAAGCAACACGAGGTGCGTATGACAGCGTACTAAACAACTTGAAGACGGGGTTCTTGACAGCGTAAACGCTAACTCATACAGACAAGTTAAAATTGAAAAGAACATCACAGCCTAATTTCGATTGAGGCATTAACAGAAATCTTTTTGCGTATTCCACAGCCGAGCATGATTGCATTTCGAAATGAATATTTTTGTAATTTTTTTTCTTTTTGTGTTATGGCGTTGCAAAAAATGCTTTCTTTTGTACATTCTTACTTACATACATACAAAGTGAACATTAATCTCTACACCAATAGCGACTCTATTTTAGGTTTAAATAAGAACTGACGGCTTTTATACATCTTAATTTTTTTAAATTTTATAGAGCTTTTATGGATCTTAAGTCATATGCGGAGAGTTAAACAATCCCGCTTCACCAGAATATTGTAAACCTTATCCTGTAGGTTTTAGTGTTGTTTTTCTTGTTTCTTAATATTTGCTCTTTGTTTTTTTGGTTATAGCTGGTTACTGATTTCTTATATATTACTATATAGTTATTTATAAGTCTACCAACATTTCAGATCGGTTGCACTCGACGCGGCAAGAAACCTGCATTAATTATAATTGTCAAGTGAATATAATAATATATATAATATCTTAAGTTTTGTCTTACTTGTCAACTTAAGTTTCAGGCTGACGGACGCGGTGGCAGTGCCCCTCAGATCTTTGCGATTTAAAGCTCTGAGTGGCATTGCAACTGATATGGACAGGCGTCTAGCTTACCATCAGGCGCACGACTTGTTCGTCCCATTACTTGACATTATAAAAAAAGGAAAAAAAAATAACTGCGGTAGTTTTAAGCTGTTACATTACGTATTTTTGTATACTTAAACTTTTTTAATATAATTTTTTTCTTTCCCATTCTAGGTTACAATATAACATACACACTATCAAGAATAGGGCGAGAGCAGATGATAATAGACGGGTACAAATTCTCTTGTCACTACAAGAGAAGTGAAAAAGAGAGATGGCAGTGTACAAGGCGAAGTCAATTCGGGTGCAAGGCCAGCGTTAGAAAATGTGGACATTTCATAGTTTATATTAATAATAACCATAATCATATTTGAAACCGAATTATGAAATTTATAATCTCAGTACAGAGTACTAAAAAAAATCGACCTCAAAAGTTCGTGGAATTACGTCTATTTGCCTAGTTTTATTGAAATCGGTTACCGGAAAGTGCGCGAAATCGGATTCATCCCCTAGTTTGCTACCCTTAGAGGTTGAATATTTTCTTCAAATTTAAATGGGATCACTACCGCGGCCCTCTTTCCAACAAAAAAAAGTCGGTTCACAAATTTATTGCGGAGTTATCGCGTAATATACATTAAAAAAACCTACAGTCAAATTGACAACTTCCTCCTTTTTTGAGGTCGTTTAAAAATGGTCGTAAAAACACAGACAAACAGAAACTCAAATTTGTTTTTGAACTATTGACAATGCTAGTGTTAGTGGAGGAAGAACTCCTCATTAGATAGCCGAGTAAAAGTCGTAAATTATCGAAGGCAATAATATTAAGGTGTTTTTAAAATAATATTATATAATTGCAAATTATGTAAGAAACAGATGATTAAACATTTTTTTGGTAGCTTGTTTATTATTTATATTCTGTCTTAAAATTATTACCGTTTTTTAACCTATATTCAAGTAAGTATGTAGCAAATTCACCCAATGTTTTATGATTATTTTATCAATAGTGTGACTATAAGAAAAGCCCCTTCGACTTTTCATTAATTTTTAAAATTTACAGGTTACGAAATTCAAAAACGTCCCGAACCTTGTCCAATCTGCGGTGACGTCATCACTGGACTTCACTACGGCGTTCGTACGTGCGAGTCTTGCAAACTCTTCTTCAAAAGGACAATTCAATTTGATAAACAAATTACCTACGACTGTAGCAGTGATACGGGTCTTTGTAATATTACTGTAGATTCTAGGGCGTGGTGTAGATATTGCAGATTTAGGAAGTGTATTAGAGTTGGCATGAAAACGAATATGGTCAGACATAAGCATATTAAACTGCCGCAAAACTGATATGTTAGTGGTGTGAATTGCTATCAGGCTTTCCTACTAAGTTTGTAATCATATGCGCAGCATCAGCAACATGCAGTTATTCATAATGGCAGTTGGATAGTAGTTTGGATTCGTCGCCAATATTCTACTTAATTTGAGTTAAAATACGAATTGGCTTGTACTTATAAGAATTTATTTTCATCTTCACCGTTCCTCTGTCAGTCGATTAGAAAATTCGGAACATTCCATCCTTATGTCAATGATATATATATACATACACATACATACCATAGGTACATATGCCACTCATTCGCACGAAGTTTTTTAGTTCTTCATAATGCTTCATCCCGTAAAGTAGGTACAATTTCGGGCTGTTCAGTGTTAGAATGAATAAGCATTTTAGACACACGCGTACTATCGTCGGTCACATCGTCGTTTAAAATCAAGCGAGATTGTGGCCAAGCGTGTGTCTATTTTTCAATAATCTCAGTACAGACTACTAAGACTTCAAAAGTTATTCATCCCCTAGTTTGCCACCCTTAGAGGTGGTATATTTTCTTCAAATTTAAATGGGACCACTTCTGAAATACCCTCTTTCCAACAAAAAGAAGAATCAGCAAAATCGGTTCACAAATGCAGAGTTATCGCGTAATATACATAAAAAAATGCAGTCGAATTGAGAACCTTTTTTTGAAGTCGGTTAAAAGAACCAACCAGCACGGACACCCGGTAGACCGGCGGATGGTAGTGTAGAGCATCGTATAGGATTTCAGGCCCCTTCAGCGCAAACTGGTGAAGAACATCCCCATGCGATACCGCAAGCGTCTGCCAGCATACCATAGTGTTCGCTCCCTCCTGTTTGCCATTAACCCTGCGTTGTTATCTGCCTGCGCGTTCTGGCAGAATCCGGTGGAATCCGCCGCCGTATCCTATAACGTGCTCTTCAATACCGCAGAGAGAAATGCACTACGACACTCCTTGATCCGCCTCGGAACATTGAAATTTATAAGGATAATTATAACAAAATATTGACAAATTTAATATCCTCTGCTTTCCCGTCTGCCGAATTGCGCTGGCCCTTAAAATCTTATCGTCGGCTTATTGCAAGAAGTCACTAACTGACAAAAACAAAAATTTCAGGAGACCAATTAATACCTTTTTGTTATATTGGACGGCCACAGCATCGTAAGCATTGTACCTATTGATTAAAAAAATAACAATGCCATATTTTATGAATATTTTTGTTTGTGTCAGACTTCTTGCAATAAGCTGCGTTATATTCCATAGTCGGAAACGCATTTGTGTAAATAAAGATATTTCCGTGTTGACGCCGGTTACCACGTTCCGTGTATGCTACTAATAATGACTTGAATGAATTTCAATATATTACAACTTAAAAAGAATTTTCAGCAGACAAATCTCATTGTTCTACGCTAATTGACATAAAGGCATTTGAAATATGGTGACGTTTTATAAAGATAGATTTAATTGTTTTATACAATGAAACAAGTTATTTTATGTTAGTAAATTTAAGTGTATTTGTATATCCGTTCCTGGATTAGGCTAGAGTGTAAATCTTCTATAAGGCACTCGTGTCTAGAAGTGGAACTTATTTACCTTGGTTGAAACATTGAAGTACAAAGGGTATTTGTGTTTTTGTTTTATTTTTGATTGTTCTATATTCGGTAATAATAAACGCTAGCCAGCTGAAATATGTATAGTTTATTTACGACTGTAGTTACTTATTTACTATGTGTAGGCGTAGAGGTGACACGTTCTCAGCTACTGGATGCATATTGTCTACTTATTTGTAGAAATTTTCGATCTCTGTAACTATACCTTTTATAAATGAAATGATTAATATCATAAAAAAATAGGTTTTTTTATTTAAATTGAATTTTTTATCGGTTTTTGTACATATATGGACATCAAATAAATATTAAGGCCGCTTGTTGTACTCTGTATTTGTTTCTAGCTGTATTTTGTTATTATGTGCAATAAAAGGTGTTTGTATTGTATTTTTATATTATTGTCTAAGAGCTGGTCCTCAAAAATGTCCCATACACGTGCAAATTGCCGGTAAGTATAATAGGGTCTCTTTCATTCCGATCGGTATACCTGATAGCATCATTATCTTTACTTATCGCAGCTACTCCTATGTGACTAAATTGTATAGGGTATTATAATACGAAACCATCTATCAGTAAATTTGACGTGTTACTGCCTCATGGGTTCTTTTTGCATACAGGCAAAGGCGGCCAGTGGTGGTCATCCGCACTTGTCCTTGTCAACCAATAATATTTAAGGGCTAGATCATAGGATCAAAGTTTTTGGCTCACCGCTCACTTGGAAAAATATTATATATATAATAATACACGTATTGTAGTTTATATAGATAATTCACGTTTTGTTTGCGGTAGCACCCGCTAGACAGCATCAACTTCCACCCTTCCCCCAAGCTGCTTCCGAGGCTCTAATGTAAACTATGGTCTAGATCATATTTTTAATATAAAACGTTTTCACATAATAAGGGACTAGTCTCCACTTGCAAATAAAACTGTTTTGGGATTGGAAAGGCTTCAAATTTGCTGATAGTACCTGTCTATTAAGAGTATAGCATGAATGCGTTCGACTGTCACATTGCGTTGCGAATAAACCGTGGAGTATAAGATGCGATGAACAACAAAATTTTATAAGAAGAAATAATGCAGTAATACATCGCGCAATTCTGAAAGAGTTCAGAGAAGTGCTGCCACTTTGCCTATTTCTGCTGCCAAACAGTAATCTAAGCATTATTGTGCTCCGGTGCTTAGGTACTGGTGAAATTACAGGCACCTGGGATATGTCAACTTATGTCTCAGGGTGACGGACGCAATGGCAGTGCCCCTCAGATCTTTGCGATTTAAAGCTCTGAATGGCAATGCGACTGTTGGACAGACGTGTAGCTTACCATCAACGCACGACATGTTCGTCCCGTTACTTGCGTTTCGGTTTTGAGAGACAAAGATGATGATAAAATAACAGGCTGATTATTATGGGACTTTTCAACTAACGTCTCAGGGTGACGGGTGCAGTAGCAAGGCCTCTCAGATCTTTGCGAGTTAAGCTTTGACCGGCACTGCAGCTGGTACCTATGTGGTGCTATCACCAGGCGCACGGCATGTTCGTGCCACTTGGTATAAAAAAAAAATACAGCCGGTATTTCGTACCTGTGTAACGTCTTTGAACCGTCTTATATAGTAAATGGCAAAAATGTAATTTTTATGTCTAAATGATACGTACCGTCGTACATTAAATTGCCGAGATTTCGAAATTAATAGAAAATTACTGAGTTTAAAAACAAACGTTTGCGGAACCACAAAAAGTATATTAACTGAATAGGGTACAATTTATCAATAGTAAATAGTTATTTATATATAGTCATAGTAATAGGTAGTTTTTTACCTATGCCAATTTATATTGGCATAGGTAATTCTTATGTAAAGCCATTACTTATAGTTAATACTTATGTGTGATATACTATTATATAGAAATAAAACCTTTGGGCGGTATTTGTTTTGTTGTTTTATTTTACAAGCTAGCTTATAATAGACACTTAATACATGGTTTATTATGAGATTGCAGTGATCGCTAGCGATCGCGTTGAATGTTTGTATTATACAAAATGTTTCTTGTGACCGCTAGAGGCGTTGTATAATTTGTCACACAAATTTGTAAAGTAATTTACGCGGTCGCTAGCAACAACTGTCACAATAAGCTCGTGGTAGAGGGGCACAGATGTAACAAAGGCATAATTGCACAATATAGAATTTCCCCAACAGAATAAAACGTATGTAACTTATCTATTTCAGTTTCGTTTTTTGCTACAAGGACTGTCGCACCATATTATAAACGTTACACGTCTTGAAACTACACTAATGTCTTTGTTTGCTTAGTAAATGTACGTAAGGTTATTTACTAGGAAATTATAATAATTTTTTTAACGTTTTTATTACTTAATTATGACAAAAATGACTGATGGAAGGAAGTGAATTTTTGTAACGAAATTGTACAGAGGGTCATGAACTTTATTGTCAATTTTGTAACGTATAAACTACATACGAGACTGTAACTACGGAAATTCCTGTGACTGCGCGAAAATTCCATCAGTTTCTTTTGTTTAATACACATATTATAATACACAATTATATATATTATAATACATAATTGTATAATACACAATTGATATAAAGTTCATAAGGCACCGCGCTAACGTGAGTCTTGTGATGGATACAAGCAATCGGCAACTAGAAGCGAATTCTATTTACATACAATTTATATGAAATCGACACAGTCGCCGGCTGCCGCAACCGCAATTCTTATGAAAATAGAATATTTGCTTCTAGTTGCCGATTGCTTGTATCCAACACAAGACGCATTTGATTTCAATGGACCCCCACGACCTCCGTTGACGCGGCCCTTGAAATTGTGTAGTGTAATAAGCCATTAAGTTGTATAGCTACTATCTAGTAGCAGTAGAGTTACTTGTGAAAGAGTACTTCCAGTACTGTTACCTTACCCATTTGTGCCGCCAATCAGTAATGTCAGCATTATTCGACACATCCGTAGAACAAAGGTCTATGTGTAAGACTACTTGTTCTCAGGACATAGTACATTTCGTTCGTTCCTCTTCGCTGTGGATGTCAGATCTACCTTTGTTCGATTTTATATTTCCGAAACGAAGTAAGATATATAAATTCTCAAAATACCTTTACGTAGGCCTTAGTTTGAATAAGGAAATTCTTCTCGTAACGTACTTATTCTCTTTTCGCTATATAATCATATCGGACTCTGTTCTTCGGATGAGTCGTATCGTGTTCCGGTTTTGTAGGGTAAGGGTGCTTACTAGTGAAATTACAGGCAAATGGGATATGTCAACTTATGTCTCAGTGTGACGGACGCAATGGCAGTGCCCCTCAGATCTTTGCGATTTAAAGCTCTGAGTGGCACTGCGAATGTGGGACAGGCGTGTAGCTTACCAAAAAAAAAAGTATTTCGTTATAAAAACTCTACTATCCCATTCCGAGTCAATGTAAGTTGAGCTTTAGTTAGAAGAGGGATAAGGTCTTTGCGCTTGGTTGTTTGTCGACGTGGTTATTTCATTTATGAAATGAGTATATACTTTTTAGTTTTCATTACAGGTATTCCTTCACTGGTCCCCCGCTACAGTTGGTCCCGGCAAGGTAACGCCATAATAATACTGGGAGATTATCGTTTTAAGAAGCGCTCTAAACACACGAACCAAAAACACGAAGTTCACTGGGTGTGTAACAAATGTGATAAAGGATGTAAAGCAAAATTGACAACATTGAATGATGCCATTATAAAAATTAACAACGTACATGACCATAACGGTAATAGGAAGATTAAATGATATTTTTGTGGTTTTTAGTTTCCTTTACATTAATTATAATTGTACAATTTTAAATATGAGGCTTTGACACTGGAGTTTGATTTTAAAGATCCAAGTACATTGGTCGAAATTTTTTTAATTTGTTTAAAAATTTTTTAATCAAATATTGATTATAATGAATTATGATGTTTTACTACCATGACATTATTTTTTTTGTGAACTTATTCTACTAGTTTGTTATAATTATTGATACAAAGATCGAAATTAATACCAAAAGAAACAAAGATCAAAAGCCCCGCCGAGCGACCCGAATACGTCAATTATACAGCGCACCGGGTATCCGTTCTCACTCGGTCGATTCGGCGACCACGACTACGCTCGAGTCGCGGTTGGCCGGCCGATCAAGCCCAACTCGGTGAATTATCGGTTCGAGTTCATATGAATATACGCCGCGTCGCTCTCACTACTCGCGACTCGCGATTCCTCTGTCAGACACCGAGTCGAGTCTACTCCAGTTAGCAATCAGGTCAACTCGAGTTGAAAAATAATATAACTCGTCCCATCGCTAATCTCAGTTGGTAGAGCAGTCGCCCTAGTTTGGCACAGACGCAGGTTCGAGTCTTTTAAGATCGAAGGAATTTTTCTTTGCGTCCGATCTTTGTATTAATAATTTTTGAATTTTCTTTGGTACCTATCTACCTACTGTATATACTCGTACATAATGTGGTTTCATGTGCCTAGTTTTTCTATGGAGTAAAATTACAGGCGTTTCATGCATTTCAGTCAACTATTAATATTTGTTTGCGATTTGGGAACTTTGAAAGGACTTCTCATAGGTTTTCTATAGTAAAAGTAGTTTCATTGAAAATATAAAATATTCTTTATTGGACATTAAAAAAATACCTACAATTTCAACACACAACCACAGATTACATAATAGTTACTACAGAAGTGAAATCACAGAATGTACAACAAGCGACCTTATTGCTAAGTAGCGATTTCTTCTTGGCAACCTTATGATAGAAATATCATAGTTGAAAAGTGCAACCAAAGAATACAATCTTTTGCGTACCTACTTTTTATAGGGAAATGGCAGTTGGGTATGAACATGACACAGCTGTCTTTTGTGTGCGGCTGGGAATCTTGAGATGGTTTCACACGTCCTCCGTAGTACAATAATACTATGGAGAATTTCTGAAACTCATTTCATGACGTGTGAAACCAATAAGTCTATTCAATAGTTGAATCTAACTTTGTTAGATCTTTATACCTAATTATTACACATAGGATGATAAAGTTATACAACAAATGTACCTTACTTTACTTAATTTTTCAGCTTTTTGTTACATGCATATTATATTTTAATTCTATTATTTTGTATCAGTGGTATTATATCATTTGTTACTTATTAAATATTGTGTAAAATATTCGTTTCTCTATTACTTCAATCGTGTTCAGGATTAAAAAGTATCAAATTTCTTAATCCTGGTTTATTATCTATCAGTGCAGAGTGGTAAATAGCGTGACAGTAAACACGTCCTAGAGAAACAGGTTGTCCCTAACGATTTTAGTTTTTGTTAATGGTGGAATAAAAATGCAGCTGCATGTTAGAGAGAACAAGACACCGTGTGTGGCTCTAGGACGCGTGACATTATTTGGTATCAGAAACTGAATAGGTATTCACAAGAAAAATAAGATTGTAAAATCAAAAAACAATTTTACTTTCCCAGTACAAAATTTTATAGTGGAACAAATTAATTGAATATTCTTTATTGTATTACAAATTACAATGTTAACGTGAAATAGTAATAGTGGGATGCCTTTCTGAAAGTAGCATTTTTTTAGGACAAAATTTGGATACAGTGGAACTTAGGACAAAAATAATCTCAGTACAGAGTACTAAAAAAACCGACCTTAAAAGTACGTGGAATTACATCTATTTGCCAAGTTTTATTGAAATCGGTTACCGGAAAGTGCGCAAACCCCGATTCCCCTAGTTCGCCACTATACGGAACTTGACACAGGAGATAATAAAAATCGGTTCTCACTACTCAAAGTATATTGAGAGGGAAAAACGCCTCAAATTGGAGAATAGCAAAATCAACCATTAAAATAATTGCTCCTTAAAATAAAATTTAGGCGTTATTTATAATAATGAATCTTCATGCGTGAACAGCCACCCTTAGAGGTGGATGATTTTCTTTAAAATTAAATGGGACCACTATGGAGGTACCCTCTTTCCAACAAAAAAGAATCATCAAAATCGGTTCACAAGTGGCGAAGTTATCGCGTAACATACATACAAAAAAAAATCACTACATACTGAATATTAATAATGTATAGATAACTAATTATACATAACAATAATAGTTGCTTATATACATAAGTACATTTAACGACTATTTCTATCGAAGTGGGTAGAGAGCAGAGTTTCCTTTTTTGCTGCGATCCTGACACACTTCTCTCGCCTCATCAACACACATCAATGCTTTCATAAGCTCGGTCAAGACTACTCTTGACTTGGCCTTTCTTTAGAACGTCTTCAATTTGGTCGTTTTAAGTACGCCTCAGTCTGCCCTCACTATAACAGCCTCATTATGTAGGAAAATATTAAGAAAATAACACTATAACATTACAAGTTCTGTTTTAGTTTGTCGCGATTGCTATACATTGCAATTGAAATTATTTTTAATTATTTCAAAATTCCTGGTTTTCTTGTTTCTTTTTTGTTTGTCACATCGCACGCCTCATGGAAAAATGGCATAAGTGGAGTTACCTCATAAAGGTTTATTGCTCCATTATACAGAAAAATATAACCCACATCCTCTCCAATTCTTGTAACTCTATCGACTAATATTGTAGATAGAGTTACAAGAATTGGAGAGTATGTAACTCCACTGATGCCATTCTTCATTGAAGGGTGCGACATTATTATACTGCTTGGAATTCGGAAACTAAAATATTTAACTGTGTTCGTGATACAGCTGGTATAGCTCTTGCTGTGACCTATTGTATTTGGTTGTCTTATTACACTACTCTCCTTATCGTAATTAACCTAATCGACATTTTTAGCGAAATTGGGTTATTGACATATCGGTATAATAATAAACTAACATCCGGTATAATTTTAAAAATTTCTATCCTGTAGCTCATTCGGCGTGATTGGGTAACAAACATCTTTACATTCTAACTTTGTTGTTGTTTGTATTTCTTAGGAATAAGATCTTGTAAGTTATAATAAATTAAATACCTGTTAAAAATTCGAAATACTGTATACTTAATATAATACTACTGACTACTGTATAATTCGAAATACTGTGTACTATGAGTGACTATTTACCACTCCATTATATGTTTAATTTATAATTATATGTATAATTTTTGTTGTGATTGACAGCACCTATTACAACTTTCCTTGTCATTTTTGCGGACAAAATAAGAGTTATTCTAATAAAAGACACAGTACATAAGTGCCTTGACTGTAGTGGTTAATTGTCCTTAATTTTACTAAAATACGAAACGATAGTGTTGGTATTGATATTGTTATACATATAGCATGAAGTTGCACGCACACTAATGACATAATGGTATGAGATTTTGCAAATTTACTCGTGTTTTTGCACAAGAACGCGTCTTGAGATTAAAATCTATGAACAAAATCGGAACTTTGATTTACCATAATATTGCCAACCCTTTGCGTGCGAAACCTCATAATTGTAACATTTTTATTTAAAACAACCGACCTTAAATGTTTGTGTAATAACATCTATTTACCAAGTTTCATTGAAATCGGTTAACGGAAAGTGGGTCAAATTCAATAAAACGGATTCATACCCTAATATACCACGCTTAGAGGTGGGCCATTTCTAAGTTTAATGGGACTGCTATTGAGGTAAACCCTTTCCCAATATTGTATTATGCTTACAAGACGATTGTTTGAATATTTTTTGTTATTATAAATTGTGTTATAATTTTTGGTATAATATAACACGTTGTTATGTTAGATATAATGTTGTTAGATAAGTTGCTGTAATGACAAATCTGTTTAGGTTTAAGAGTGTAAAATAAAATTATGATTGATGACTTTGTAATCAATCGAATGTAAAAGAAATTACAATTAATATATGGCAATTCATTATTTTATGCTCAGTGTTTAGTGTCTGCTGCGATTAGCAATCTCAATGTTTTGTGATAGTTCTTTTTAAATATAGCAGAACATTTGAGGCGTTGTAAAACGGTTCGCCATTTTGATAAATTATAGACCCTTTTTATCTCCCACTATTATGCCTTTATATATATATATACTAAACTCTTTATGTTTTAAGATAAACTGACGTTTTTATTATTATTATAAGTTTGCGTGCACTCATATACTACGCGCTAACTGCTATTTTGCTATAGCAGTCCAGTTGGAATGTAACTAGTGTGACTACACATTTGCATTGTATTCAAAGACACACGGTACCTAAGGGATTGCGATTACTTTTTAGCTTTTCTCAATATATATGGTGTTGTTAGTACCTTAATAATGATAATTGTGCTAATATTTTATTAATCTTAATTGACTTAATTCCAAATAACAAACTGTCAGTTTCAGACCAAAGGTAATAACTGTGTTACTACGTAATATATAGTGTTTTATTTTTTACATAGCATGTTTAAATAGTAAAGATAATTTAATTATGTATTTAATATTCATTCCATGAAATAAGTATTTACATAGATGTAAAGCATCAAAATCACTTTAATGTATTGTATATTAATTTATTTTCTTATTGAAATAAATATGTCAATTATTATTATTTGTGTTGTTTTATTTTATAGAACATTATATAAGAATAACCTTCGTTCAAATATATTGTTAGATACTCATACACTGTAGCCGTTCAAAAAGTGGCACAGTCGTAGCAAGGCAAAAATTACCCATGTCTTCGCTTGACGTTCTCAAACTCGTATCTTAAAGAACAATTACTGAAAAAGATTACTGAAATGCAAAAAATGGATTGTACTTACAAATCTTGCAGGCTGATTTAACATCACGTTTCTTTCACATTCACACACTGGCCTTTACTTATTCTTAAAGTAATGCGTCCCGAATTAACGAATTAGAAATTAACAACCTTGATAATAAATTTAAAATAAATAGAAAATTTTTCTGTCTTCTGAATAATCACTCTATAAGATACGAGTTTGAGAAAGTAATGCATCGAATATGTCTTGATTTGCTTGGTGGCCGCTTGTAAATAACGATACACTAACAGTATAAAAAAGACGGAGAATCATACTTACAGCAAGTATATCATCTAGTTACATTATTTTTTTAATTTTCTTTTTAATTTTAGGCATTTTAATCGAATTTTTGTTAACATCGTGAGCTATATATACACATACACATCTATCCCTTTTTGCAGGCACCACTCATAAGCGAAACAAAACGGCAAACGACAATGTCAAAATGATGTAAATTCACATTGGTTGTGATTAGTTTGTACTTTGTTTCATTGTTTTAAGATTCATTTCACAATACACTTTTAGATATCTTGTTTCATTTCTGGATGTCAATATGTAGAAACTTGCACGCATGTATTACGACGCTGTTACAAAAATAAATGTAATGTTAAGATCTATATTAGAATGATTTATATCAAACGTAGGACTACTTGCTACATAATTAAAGAGGTATACGTATATATATATGTGAGGCGCACTATAAGTTTCCGGAATAAATAAGAAAAAAATACTATAAATGGTCAGAAATGAATTTATTGTTTCTCAAAATATTCTCCGTTAGCGTTAATGCATATTAAC
Organism: Hyposmocoma kahamanoa; assembly: GCF_003589595.1. Lineage (NCBI taxonomy): Eukaryota > Metazoa > Arthropoda > Insecta > Lepidoptera > Cosmopterigidae > Hyposmocoma > Hyposmocoma kahamanoa. The sequence continues at coordinate 5,822,442 of NW_020654878.1, forward strand.
GCATATGAATTAACCAATTTTGAAAACATTTATGCCACTCCTCCGTGACAATCTCTGAAACATATTTTTCATACTCTTCGACAGCCTCTTCAGGTGATGAAAATCGTTGACCGCGTAACTGGTTCTTAATTTTTGGAAATAAATAAAAGTCACAAGGTGCCAGGTCGGGACTATACGCGGAATGGCTCATAAGGTGAATGTTGTTCACTTTCAAATACTCATTTGTGCAAGATGGTACGGCGTTTACCGTTATTTTTACGGAGTTTGTCAATAACTTTCGGCAAACAAATGGTCGTATATCAATCACTATTCAGGGTACAACGATTCTCCGAAGCAATAGTAGCCACGTGTCTAGTTTTATTTAAAAAAGAAGCAATCATCCGCTTAGAGGCACTTTGCACGCGCGCCAGTTTGGTTGGTTTCGGCTCATCTCGAAAGACCCATACGCTCGTAGATTTAATTGTGTTTGACCCATGCCTATCCCTAAAGATACCCGAATCTCATGGTATGTAACATGCCTGTCTGTTTTGATCATACGGCGCACAGCATCGATGTTTTTGTTGTTCACAGCAGTGGACGGACGACCATCACGAAATTCGTCACTGAGATTCATATGACCACGTTTGAATTCTGAAAACCAACTGTAAATAGTCGTCTTGCATGGTGCTTCATCGCTAAAAGCAGTCTCAAGCCGAGCGAAGCTCCGCTGAGCTGTTAAATTACACTTAAAGTCGTAGAAAACCATACTACGAAAATTTTCACGAGTTAAATCCATGGTGATGTAAACAACCAATTTCTAAAATGACGCCACTATGTAAAAACAAGTGACAGTCAGATGAAACAAACTGTATTCTACAGCCAAAGAGTTCCATTTTCAAATGTTGTAATTACTTTTTAAATATTATTTATGTAAGTGGCCAGTTCCGGAAACTTATAGTGCGCCCTATGTACAAATAAGCTTGACACGTATACGAAGTTTGGGTTTAATTTTATATGGAATCGTGCATCTACCAATACATTTGATCGAAGATAACAACAATAATACATCAAATCCTACTGAAATCGCAGCGAAGCCGGTAATGACTACAGAAATACTTTTTTGAGCTCCTAACTGTATTGACTAGTAAAGTAATGCTAGATTTCTATAACTCAAACTTTAATATGACGTTGGAGTCAATTATTTATAGCCTCTAACAGCACCGGCTAAATAAGATTAGGAATTAATTTGTTTCGATACAATAGCATACCTTGGTAAAATCGGTAATGACTATGGAAACAGTTTTTTCAGGCCCTAACAGCTTTGGCTAAATTAAAGAAGACTAGAAAAATAACTTGAAATTCAGTATGACGTAAAACCGGTGATGAGATGCAAACAATTTTTTAAAGCCCCTCACAGCATTAGCTAAATACAATCATATAAGACTACGAATTATTTTGTTGCAATGCAGTAGCATAACATGGTAAAGCTGGTGATGACTATGGAAATGTTGTTGATATCATGTAGTAGAAGGAAAGCGACTGGTTCATTATTTACCACGGCGGAACGGAGAAGTACTGGTTCATCTGCCATTAGAATTTCGATATTTTCGGGATCTTCATTGCCATCACCACTAGCTCCTTAGTCCAATTATCGTAATACTGGTAGATAATGTCTGGTAAATTATTGTTGACAAAGTAGGTAGTTTATTTTGAAAATCTCGGTATTAACTATTGAAACTTCGCCCGAATTCCGCTTCTGCCAATCGATGTGGTTCACATGGGTCTGTATGTAAGTAAATGATATTCTTCGTCATTTCTACATTTGAGCTACTTAAAAAATGTAGAATTGGCGTAAAATAACCACTAATAAAACTGCCATAAAATTATTCTTGAGATTTAATTATTTGCTACCCAATTCGTAAATTTAATAATAACACATACTATTATTGGAACTTAAATCATGAAACGATTACTGTGAAAGTAAGCACTTAATTAATCGAAAGTAAGGTCTAAGAGCATGAAATCCACGTCCGTAATAAAAATGGCCTTGCAAATGGCAATTTGGTTTAGTCAAACAGGTTTTTATTGAGCGCTATTTTTTTTTATATTATGTGAGCAGCAAGCAAGCACACGGCACGCCTGATGGAAAGCGGTAACCGTCGCCTGTGAACACCTGCAACACCAGAGGCGTCACGAGCGCGTTGCCAACCCTTTAGGATCCTTCTCAAACGCCCTTTGAAGGGCTATGTTCAAGTAGTACAAATAATGCCGTACTGTCTTTTCTTACATTATCTATTAGTACCGAGGTCACTCGTCGAAGTATTCGTCAACCTCTTGAAGATGCAGAGATTCCTGGAGGAGCTCTGGCGCCCGAAGTGAGAGTCGTTACGTTGTTCAGTTGTGGAAACCAGCCGATTCTACCATAACATACATTACCTAGTAACGGAGACCATTATGGGCAACGTAATACTAGACAGCCACAATATACGAACTATTACTCCTGCTGCTAGGTACGCGCCTTCTCTAAGAGGTCTTAGTTCATAATTATTACGTCAACGGCAAGTGAGATAATGCGGGTGAGTACTTAACATGTCTCCGGAAAGTTATGTTAATTTTCTACAAGAAGATGTTTTCCTTTATTGTTACAAAAGTGATAAATAAAAAATTTTACTGCACATGAATCGAAAATATTTAAGGAGTGTCATACTTAATTTCGACAAACACTATTTCGACTCGACAGTACTTGGACTACACATTAATTCGACGGAACATTATTTCGACAAAACATACTATGTTCGACAGGTCACTAGTCCGACAGAACACTGATTCGACAACACTTACTAACGATAGGTCACTACACCGTCAAAAAACTGCTTAGACAACACATGTATTTGACAGGTCACTATTCGACTACTTAGGGACCACTTCTTTTTTGAGCGGAATATCTCATATACATAAATGTGTCTGAAAAATTATCTGTGAATTTCATGTTCTGTCAGAATAGTAACTTGTCGAGTACATGTGTTGTCGAAGTAGTTTCCTGTTGGTGTCGTGCCCTATCGAATGCTTATGTTGCTGAGGCAGTGTTCTGTCGAAGTAGTGTTCCGTCGAATTAATGTGTAGTCGAAGTACTGTCGAGTCGAAATAGTGTTTATCGAAATTAAGGATCACACTCGATTTAAGTAGTGATTGCGGGATGACTTGGTGAGAATCAAACACACTCCTAAGTATCAGGCAAGAGTTGTTCTAAGCAAGGACTGTCTGTTTAGGCTTTTATATTAATTTCCCCTTAAAACTCTGAGGTGCAGAGTAACCTGTAGCCGAAAGTCCCCGTACCTAATTATGAAACTTAATACAGTTCCTTGTACTCGCCCTTGTTTTGATGTATTTTTATGTATTTTTGCTTGTCGAAACGTAAACCACAATGCCAAAACGATTTCGTACTGCCGCTTAGGGTTTCCAACGGAATATTTCTGCGATCTATTTTGTAACACTAACTCGCTCAGTCCATTTCGCTCACTCGTTTGCGGTGGAAGCATTTCTATGAGGTTTACCGTTATGAGTCAAACGACGTTTGTTCCGCTTATTGCCCTTTCGCAGTGGAAGGCAGGCATTACTGTGTTCGGATTTTAAAGGGCACTGGTGAAACTACAGGTACTCCATTTTATGTCTCACAGTGACGGTTGCAGTGGCAGTGCCGCTCTGCTCTGAGTGCCACTGCAACTGTTATGGGCAGGGGTGTGACTTACCACCTGGCGCACCACTCGTTCTTCCGTTAGTTGATATCATAAAAAAAGTAAAACGAAAATTGTAACATAGAACATTTATTATATCTCACTCATTCCTTCATAGTATCGTCGATTCGTAAATTCACAAGAAAACGAATGTTTGAAGGCAATATAATATTATTATTAATTAATTATATCGCAACTACATTATATACGTGTTCTATACAAGATGCCATAGAGTCTTATTTTAAATTGTTATTCTAACACAAAATAAAATAAATAACTATTCCCCTGTCACAATATATATGCTTTATATTATGTACACTTATATATATAAATTTTATTACGTTACATAAGTTTTTACATTGAAATAAGTAGTACGAACTTACGTATCTAAAGGCGTGTTTAACATTGCCGTATACATTCAGATTATTTTTTCCTCGATGTAACATCAAGTTATATTTAGCGAAAAATATTTGTCAATACTCGACATTATGGAACAAATATTATAATCTCGACGTTACTTTGGAATACGAAAATGTCTGTAATAGAGTAATTTAAATCAAAAATATTTTTAGTCTTTATTTTACTTTGGATTCAAACCTGACGTTCTAAAATTCTTTGACGTTCTAAAGTTCTAAAGGTCGTACATACCTTCGTGTTCCAAAGTATTGTGGGACCATTTTGTATCTATGTATATTAAGCTGACATAAACGCCTCGACAAAGTGGTAATTTACAATGTTTCATATCATTCAATCAAGTGTAAACATACATGTGCCCTTTAGAGCGACTAGACATAACTTACAATATTAACGGAAAAATGTTATTTATATATTTCGATTCAGTATTTCATGGTCTTAAAAATAATTTACTTACGTACGTTAGTTTCATAGATGACGATACATATTAAAATGTTTTTATAACGTGACGTCATCAGTCCGGTGGGTGCCCACAAGTTCAGTTCTACTAATGACAATAGTGAACGTGCTAGTGACTATACAATACAACTAACGGTAAAAATAGGAATCTTTGCGTCTTAAATCTAAATACTACTTTCTCACTACAGGGTTGATCAATTTAAGTGAACGGAAAATCTTGTAGCTTGTAACCAAGCTTTAAAGGCTCGATTTCATTGAGCGAGTTTACTAGCTACTGGCCAGCGAATTTACAAGCTTATAGTAAACTTGTCCAGTGTAATCATGTTTACTAGGTAACCGGGCTACTTTACTCGCTAATCGCTGGGCTTCTTAGCTAATAAACTAGCCCAAATGATGCAGGCATCATCACAGTTGCTATTCAAATAGTGCGACTAAAGAACAACAACGTACTGACGACACGTGGTTTAAACTGGCTAACTATCAGTAGCCAACGCTACTGATCGAATGGAATGTTTTGTGTGTCATCATCACTAACGCACTAGCTGAAGTCAGCTTCTAAACTTGCTAGCTATAAGCTACTAAAGTCACTCAATGTAATCGAGCCTTTAGTTTATTTTTTTTAAGTTTAGTGATAAAATAGCAGAGCCCATACTCGAGCATTTTTTAGGGTGCTGGTATGGCAAGCCACACACACATAATTAAAATTTAGCTCAAGGTACAATTTTTATTTATATTTTTACATTTATTTCAATCTTATGTTTATTATATTTTAGATTTTTATTTATTTATTTATTTATTCATGGAAAACCAACAGCTTCTTACATTTAATAAAAACAGGAGCATAAACATAAAGCCAATTACAGGTTTCCTCCTATAGCTTCAAACAAATCATACATGATTTACGTAATTTTATTTTATTTTTAATGTTATTTTATTAACTTTTTAATTTTATTATATTTTTACAAGTATTAAACTGTGTAAACTAACATAGTACATACGGTTTATGTAAAAGTATCTAAACACAACATAGGACTATGTTGTGTTTAATAAAAAAAAATATTATTATTAACTTTATCTGCGACATAAGTACAATGTGATATAGGACGATACATTGATTTTGTTTATTTTTTTGAAAGGAACAAAAGAGAAAATTTTTATGTGTCTATAGTCGCCGCACGTTCCCCTATGCCATTGCATCTTGTCTAGCTATTAAGTACTAAGTATTTTAAGGCCAATGTAATGGCGGATGCGTATGCTTATTATGCCTATCAACAACTCTGCAACCAATAGTGACAATAAGCACATGGCAGTCTCTATTCCTGCTCTCCGAACACAGCCACTTGACTCTTGATGAGCAGACAGAGTGTCGAGTATATGAGTACCCTCGGAATTTCATGGTCTTAGCTCCGTTTTGATTTGTGAAGAACGCTGGGCGATCTGGGTCTGCAAGGAATATTCGTGTTAGTACCTATAAATAAAAGTGTGGAAAACATACTAAACAAACGATTTGGTTAAAAATATAACAATTTATACAGAAAAGTATTATTTTCGTGACAGGCGATAGCGCTAGTAGATCATATATGTATAGTAAGTCATATTTATTATCTACAGTGGAACTGATAAAGAACCTTCTGAAGTTAACTGGAGACCGGCTTAGATTGACGCACAACACAGTAATACTAAACGCACAACACAGTAATACTAAAATGCGTATGGCAAGTCGCGTGGAAGGTAACAAGGCTGATTACACATGGCTCCGCGACGCCGCAAGAGTTGCGGCGTTATACTTCTGCACCAGCGGCCCGACTGCTGCCCATGTGACGTGATCATCTGAAATCTTACCGTTACAAGTAACGCCACCGCTGCGGTGCAGGTATGAAAGTGTGTAAACAAATACAAGTTGTTACGGCACCATGTGTAATCAGCCTTAGCGCAGCCTCACGTTTCGCGCTTCTGAGTAAGGACTAAAGTTAATTGCACCGGGTTGCATATTTTCCTAACAACATAGGTAAGAAAGAGAGGTGGGGGAAGAGGTGTAAGAAACATCACAACTAATAAATTTTATGATCGTTTATTATCTATGAAACAAAACTTGACAAGTAATCATTTATAATCAGTTAAAACGACAAGTCAAATAAAATAAAAACACAAAGAGATAATTCATTTTCTGAATAAATCAAAAAGATATTTTAATATTAAAGTCAGCAGTACTGTCATTTTTAATACGCGACCTTGCGTGAGGAGTATTTGATATTGTGACTCGATACCTACAACAAGCTAAACATTATGCCTAATAAAAAACAATAACAACAAACATAACAATTTCCCCAATAGTCCCTAAACGCATGATAATAATAGTCGTCTATAAATTTACTCCAAGATAAAAACCTTAATTTGAAATGCAGAAATTACGACCAGTAAAATAAAATATAAATTACTACGTTTTGAAGTGTGCATTTGAGCTCCAAAGTCCTAGGGCACCAGCTTATGTTATACGTATCAGACACTAGCGCCATAACGCATATTATAAATAACCTAGTACACACGCCAGCACATCAAGCTACACATTGACGTATCTTGTTCCGTTGCACTGCAGGCGAATTTCGAACAAAAATATGTAGTCTGATATGCCGTTGTCCGTACATCGGAGGCTATTACAACAACTTCGCCACAAACTGCCATTGCAAAAATGATGTTGTGTTGTACAACTACGCCGTCGCCGTCAAAACAAACCATAATATTATTAATTTTGTGGAGTATTCAGTTTCTTCTTAACATAGAAAGCTCCGGACCTTTATCTCCCCTTTTTTCTTAGTTCTTTGGTGTTATATTCATTTTCCATTACGTATTCTGTTTCCTCATTAAACGTATCTTCAGCTGGTACAAAATCAAGTCCGAAGAAATGATACAAGTCTTTTATATACTTTTCTGTTTCTTTATCGTGTGTCAAGTAATAAATAATAATATTCTTAGTTCCCACTGACAAAACTAACTGAATGACATTAATGAAAGTTGTATAGGTTTTCATAACCGCAGCACTACTACTAAGGTTAGCAACCTTTAGTGTTTAACACTTTAGTTGTTATTTTTCTTCGGACATATATTCAGACAATTTTTCCTTGAGCGTCTTTCTGATACGGTACGCCGAGGAGTTTTTTCTCCACCTTTTTCTCATCGCTTTTTTTTGCTTTGGTGTCATATCCTTAACTGACAATAAATGTTTATCCTGTTTACGCTTTAAATATCGTAATCTTTCTTTTTCTCTTTGTTGCTGATATAAAACTGGGTCGCTCTTGATTAACGCATATTTTTTTCTTTTGGCAATCCTCTGTTTCATTTTCGTATCTAAAAGATTAATATTTTGTAAGAGTTGAAATTTGAAGGAAGCCATTCAACAAGCTGGAAAATAAACGATTAAAAAGGGGTGGTTCTGAATCGCTTGCCAGCACATTAACGTTCCATCCACTGCAATATTAGTGGATAAAATAAAACATGTTAATATTCATTATTCTATATTGGTTATATGGATCGACGTCAAATTTTTGAGGAAATTACATTGACTTACAAATAAATGGACGACGGGTCTAATACAAAAACCACGAAAAAAATGTCCCATGTCAACCTATTTAAACGTAGTGACATGTAAAGGAATATGAAAAAGTTAAAACGTTGAATTTAAATTGTAATGTCATCGCAGTACTGTCTAATTTTGCTTGCTTCGCTGTCAGAAGAAACAAACGAAGACTAAAGCGTGAATGACGCTCTGTATACGATTTTAACGCCCTATAAGTCCGGACACTTTTTAGCGCGGACCCGACGTCCATATAATTGTAAGTCAATGGGAAATTATAATAGTTTCAATGCAGTACATTTTGCAGATTAGTTAACTTAGCATTAACTTTAACAGATTGGTTAGCTTAACATTTTAAAATTAAGTTTATCTGCGTCCATGAATCATGAATCAGTATAGAATACAATCGAGAAAGAGTCAGGCGACGAACTATCGTAGTAATGAAAAAACACTTTTTAATTATTTAACAGACTTATATTTTCACTGATCTTTATTGAATATTATGATGAGTTTGTTAATATAATTATTAATACAAAAACCGAATACAAAGAAAAAATCCTTCAGGACTGGAAAGCAGATTTGTTCGACTCGTGACAGGCCGAAGGAATTACTATACTACTATTTTTATATTATTCGTGCATGGAACCAATCACATGAAACGTTAATTGGTGCCCACAAAATATACTTCTAAATAAATTTTAAATAAACGTAAACATGCTCACAAAGGCGTAGTAAACTAATAACAATTATATTATAACAACAATTTTAACGCAAGAAAATAAATAATTTATTACAATTTTGATATTGTGTTTATTTTTCAGATCATCGTCATATAGTTTCATTTTGTATTTCTTATTTGTTCATTATCTTACCCACTTTATTGTTCTTCTTCATCATTTCTACCTCTCTCGTCTACTTCTGTCTTAAATTGCCTCTTTGTGATTTTTTCTGCTTTGTTGCAGAGCAAATTTTTGGGTGCAATCTTTGATTTATTATAACTGCTTTGAAAATATTTATCACAATCAGATTCTGAAAAATTCGTAGTTGACTTTCTAATAATCGGCAGAAAACAATTTCACGTATTGAAAATGCTTTAGTGCAATTTTTATCTACGTTCAAGAAGTGCCAGTCCAAGAACATTTCAGTAAAAAAGTGATCCAATTAATCTATAACATGAATCAATCTTTCTCAATTTCCCTAGAGTAACCATAATAATAATATACATATAAATGTCATGACACCAACCGTTCATGAACACTAATTACGATTTTTTTAATTCTCCTCAAGTTCTTTTAGTTCTTGGACGCTTATTTAAAGGCTTAATATTATAATATTGTAGCACTAGCACGATAGGGCGCAACTAGCGAGAGAGCGATATAAAGCGCGATACACTGCTATTCTCGCATAGAGACATCGCGCTTTAAGACGCTCTCACGCAAGTCGCGTCTTATTGTGCTAGCCCTACAATAATGTTTTAGATTATAACCATATTAGGAAGTACTATCACCTTACCTATGTCAGTCAGTGTGAGCATTACTATGTTCCGGTTATGAAGGGCAATCCTGGTGAAATTACAGGCATATGGGTCTTGTCAACTTACGTGTCAGGGTGACGGGCCTTAGCGATAGCTCTGAGTGGCACTGCAACTGTTATGGATAGGCGTGTCCCTTATCATCAGGCACAAAAAAAATTGTTGGTGCAGTTTGATAATTTTGCATGATTGAATTTATTGGCGCTTGAACCATTTCTTGAAGAAAATCAAGCAAGTACATATACTGGTCGCCTTTTTTGTTGGTTTGATGACAGTTTGGTAGCTGCGCTATTGATGACATTTGTATCTGAAACAACGGTATTTTATATTACACTTTGCAACGAAAAAGTCCCTGAAACAAAAACCTCGATTGTGAAAAAGACTCAATAATGCAAGCCCCCCTGATGAAATCGAAACTTCTTAATAAAAGACAATCGTCCTCCAAATAGTCTATCGCTGCAGTGTTCATATAGCCTCGTGACTGAAAATGTAGTTTTGCGTTTTATTTTCCAAAAGTATTTATAAATTTATCCGAAACTATAACTGAGTGGGATGAAGACGAATGAACGACACAGTTATAGATTTTTTTTTTCAGCGGTAAACTAGTTCTCGGATTTAGTATGAGAATGTATCACGTTCTGAATATACTAATTCTACTTGAGCGTATAATTTGTTGGGAAACTAAATTCGATATTTTTTTATACAAAAAATAAGTGCGCAATTGACCTCCATCAAATGAGATGGAGGTTAACTGTGAATGTACTCCACCCCTGTGTTGTGAGTATTCACAACATAGGGGTGGAGTACATTATCGTGAAATATTAAATAATATTTCAAGAAGGATACTATACCCAAGTATCATGATAATATTAAAAAATATTTAAATTAAAAAAATTGCCAGCGAAATTACGTAGGGAAAACTAAAATGAAATTTACTCAAAACGGCTTTCCTGCTACGTGAGTACCTGAAAATGGAAAAATACACGTTAGTTACAAAACCTTACCCGTGAGAAAAATAATTACTAACCATAGTGCCATTACGTTACGTTCTCTTGATACATATAGATTACACGTCTAATGAATTTGCGCTATTTTCTTAAAATATAATTAATACAACACATTTACACAATATCATATGTATTTTAAATACATTGAAAGTCAAATTATACAAATAATTGATAGCATTAATTACATTACTTAAAATCGTTCGTGATAGGCGCAGATCACGTTCCAAGGAAACAAGTTATATGATCACCTTACACAACATTTTGTTTATTTCAATCACATTGTTTTTTCTGTGTAGTTATTATATACATTTTATACTCCATATCACACACTGAGAAGGACAGACGGGAAGTAAAACTGTAATAGATATGGTCTGCCATAAATATTTATGTACATATCTACTCGCAAAAACCAACCGAAACATTATGAACGATCATTGACTTACAAATAAATGGACGACGGGTCTAATACAAAAACCACGAAAAAAATGTCCCAAGTCAACCTATTTAAACGTAGTGACATGTAAAGGAATATGAAAAAGCTTTTAAATTGTAATGCCATCGCAGTACTGTCTAATTTTGCTTGCTTCGCTGTCAGTCGAACAAAAGAAGACTAGAGCGTGAATGACGCTCTGTATACGATTTTAACGCCCTATAAGTTCAGACACTTTTTAGCGCGGACCCGACGTCCATATAATGTAAGTCAATGTGAACGATGGTCTTTTTTATGAGTATGTATTATGTAACACGAGGTTTGTTTCTGGATTATCAATATTATTTTGTAATTAGTTCTAACATAAAAACATGAAACACTTTATTTCCCTGCAAAAACTTTGCTTCTGTGGTCACCATAAAGGAAACGTACAAATTTTCGGGTTTCTTTTTATTTACATACAAAAAGGGAACATTATATTTCAAATCAATAGTTACACTAATACAACGCACACAATTATAGCTCCGCACTAGGAAAACCCTGTCTCGCGGGTACTATGGACACACACATAGAGTACCACAAATTATACCCAAACTCACGAGAGAATTAAATATAGGCCATACAAATATTTACCCGACCTGGGAATCGACCTCAGCGTGACAGTTCAGCACGGCAACAGTTCGGCCACGGTGGCAGTTGATGACAAGGAGCCTAGAAATGTGTAGATTTACGAGATTCTGTAAATACCACTTGATAGCCACAAAAGTATAGTTTCAGGGTTGTGTGGTGGGCTACTCTTTTCTACATACTCGTTAGTCAATTAAACATAAATCGAATATAGTCAAACTAGAAACGCAATCTTTTTGAACCTTTGTTACATGGTCAAAAAACGTCAAAAAAGAGAATGACTAGGAGGAGATCAGTAGCGGTGACATTATGTGATTGCAGTTCTACTGTAAATGCAAAGGTTATCGATTGTAACAAATTTTCCTATTCCTATTCTGGACTGCAATGCCCTGCTGTGATGGTAGTAATGGTGGTAAATGGTCATGAACATCATTTTTGACATAAATTTCATTGCCAACAGTACTGAGAGTCGCGTTGCAGCCTCGATGATTGGAACAACACCTCCAATGCGTTTTGAGTCCAAAACTTCTGTGCTTATGAAATTTGTACCCGTAGAAAATAAGAATAGGGTTGCCTTTTGAAGATTTTGCGATGTACGGACCTGAAAACAAAAACGGTATTAGTACAGTCTTCTTCTTATTTATTAGTGGCTTGTTTTGGTATTAGTAAAGTGTTTTTTTTCTCAAACATGCTCGGAAATGTTCGCATTACTTTAAAAAAAAGAATACGGATAGTTTGCAATTTATGGGCTGTGTGACTTCTTCCCGGCCAAGGCCTGCAAAGTAAGTATGATTTCATACATTACTTGTCCACTGCTCTAAACTTTTAAATCTATCTAGCAATTGACTAACAATGAATTATTTAAACAGGCATAAGAAAAACTCATACAGCCAACTGCCCAGTGGTCGTAATTTCGAGAATTAAAATCTGTACCGCTTACTTTATCAAAAAGTGTAAGTATTGTTTTCCGTTTTTTCTTTTTTTTGTATTTTCGTCGCGAAAATGAGTACTAGTGAGAAGAGCGATAATAAAAATAACAGTAATGGATTGTACGCTTCCTAATTTAAAACAAGAGGCAATATTAGCCAAATGTCAAATATTAATTTTAATTTTTTTTTTACTTTTTCTATTATACATCTTCCTCTTTAGTCTTTTATTACTTTCTATTCACATTGTTTGAAAAAGCATTATATATGCCTCGGCGGGAACGGGGATACCGGACTCGTATTAATACAACAAAATTGTAACTCATAGTCGTCCGGCAATCTCTTACTTTCCGGCCTCTGCAATAATATACTATTCATTGGGTGTTTAAATGCAACATCGTTCACGTAGTTGAAATACATCGATGAGGCTGTGTAGTCAATGTTGAAATAAAACCACCAATACTCGAGAATATTTTTCACGTATTTAATACAAAAATAAAGCTTCACGAAATAATTTTCGTCAAAGTGACTAGTTTAACAACAGTATAGAAATCACAATTATGACTAATTTTCACACGGTAATAATATATATGCAATAGAGCAAATATGAAAGGAGTAAATACTATACACTATAAATCGAACGAATATAAAATGGTATTGCTTCCATTGTCTTTGCAAAGACATTAAAAGTTATTGGCAATGAATGAAACATTACGTCTTCTACAAGAAATATTGAATACAATCGTATAGTAACACGTTCATTAGCGTAATAATTTACCAATATTGTAATAGCAATTCTGTCGGAACGCAAAAGGGCACAACTGTCGTATAAAGCACGCATAGTTGTGCCTTTTTTCGTTACGAGGGCAGAATTAGAGATGTGTAAGTAATGCAAGTAACATTACAATTTGTAATATCACGCGACAAGGTAATGTGAGATCACACATCGTTTTGGAAAATGAAGCATCACTCCTAACATCACCCGACACAATACAGAATATAAATTACATTTTATATAATAATTTATTGATGCACGATATTATTTATTTCGGTCAAAGTAATATAAAGGTTACATAAATCCTTTTAATAGTGAATAATCTATACTGCTATGTTATTTAAGAATTGTAATAGTTCATTTACACTGTATATTATGTATCCCTCTAGGAGTGGTAGAAATATTTCTTGCCAAACAAGCACGGAACACTGCAATGCGATTGATGATAATAACTGCAATGCAATGTGATGGTAATATTACGGAGTGATGTTTATAACACCTGTCGTTTTTAGTCCGTGTGATGCAAGTGATGGTAATATCACACTGTAATGTCATTGATGGTAATGGCAAAGCAAGCACGGAGTGATGCAGTGTTGCCAGATGGTTACATTTTAGCAACTATTGACCATCTCGCGTAATATAAGTAGCTTTTGTTTTTAAGGCAATTTTCGTAAATTTCGAGAACGACAGGATTTGTTAAATTCAACCATATTTGTTATTGTAAATCCCAAATAGTTTACAAATGCACCTAAATTAGATACCTAAGTAACTCAAAGAAGACGCAAACAATATTAAACCAGCCAATTTACTTTTACTGAAAGATATTTTGATTAAAAAAACTAAAATGTATCTTAATACCAAAAATGCAACTTTTCAGGTATCGAAACGTAATTTCTTATTCAAGAGCCTTGGCAACACTGGAGTGCCATCACTCTAAAGCTAAGAACGCATCTCAGAGTCTGTGTGATGTTTTGGGTAATAGTGATATCACAGTGTAATATTACGTTTACGGGAATGTAATGTTATATTACATTACTTTTCGAGGTACATTTTGAGCATGCCTAAAGCGACGAGGTGTAAAATCCTCATACTAAAACCTTTACTGATGCATAGGGTTTGTTTCTGTGTAATAAAAATTTAAACCTTATTTCTGTACAATTAAAAATGATTAGTATGCTTTTAAACTAAAAAATTTGCAATGACTATAAAAAAGTAGTGATTTTGATATAAAAAATATTCAGAAGCATTAAAGCAAAATAAAACTTACTATATAATTACGGCAAAAACATTGACACAAATGCTCAGTTAGACCCTTCTTAACAATTCAATAGGAATTAGTAATATTCGTACTTAATATACATGTATCAAAATACAAACAACCATCAAAATTAAAAGATCAAATGTAAATAATATTACGAAACAACAAACTTTGGCTTAAATCTACTTATGTATGTAGGTCCTATCAAATTTATAATCATTTGTTTTTTAACTTATAACATTCGGGTATAAAATGCGCGCGTTTAATTCAGGTGCGTAATTAGCGCTACATCTGCCTTAACCTTTCTGAGTGTCATTCCTTTGAATTTAAAAAAGTCTTCTTACCCATAGCGAAAGGTACAGATTTAAAGAAGGCAGGCAGACGTAGAAGGTATGCAACAAATGCTGCAATGCAAGATATTTTCCCTTTCGATAACATCATTTCATAACTGGTTTTTGGGACACTGTACAATTATTATACCTATGTAAATTTTGTTATGTTTATAATAAATACATAAAGGTCCCGGGTTCAATTCCTGGTACCACCAATTTGAGAAGTGAACTTTCATCACACTAGCTCGTAAGTAGTAGTATAACATGCACCAAAACTAGACGTATTTTATCGTACGCCCCTAGGGCAGTAATGGGCTTTTTCTTTTATTTCTACTCTCCCGCCGCCGCCGCCCTGGCTAGGAGTAAAGGGAGCCTCGCATCAAATTCGTGCTGCGATCCCAAATTGCAGTGTAGCTTTTGATTTAATTTTTAAAAGCAGACATAAATACAGTCGGCGTTGTTTCGTTTATAATTTTTATATACTCATAAGTAACTTATACTTACGTTTCAAAGATTTTACTTATTCATAGGTAAAACCAAATCAAAAAGAAAACTTTTTCAATGCTGAAAACTTTTTTTATAACATTTATTTGTGAGATTCTTAAAAGTTTGTAAATATCATAAGAATAAATTATATTATAGTTATTAAATCAAATTCTCCCATTTTACTCGTAAGTGAGATGAAAAACTTTGTATGCCACACAGGTGGAACAAGAATTTCAAACGTGAGCTGGCTGAAAAACTAAAGAGTGTTTATAAAAGATCTTTATGAAACTTTATCAATAACATTAATATACTGTTTGGGTAACTTTGGCCAATGTACTAGCATAGCTATACAAAGGGGAAACGCTGTCAGCATCTTGGGCACCTTGTCGCGTAGACCCAACTTCAATTCTAGTTTTGTTCACTTTAGGAAATGAGGCCTGTTTTCCTGCCAAATAATTATTTCCTTTTAATTAATAAATTAAACATTTGGACCGTTATTATGTGCCACTGTTTGTAATTGCCTGTTTACCGCCCTGATAATACTAATTTATTTCTATGTTGGAAAATAAATTTCACACAAATGAACCCTTCGCCACGGTTTATTATTCCAATCTACCATTTTTAACGTGGCTTGCCTTTCAGCTGAACTAATTGGGAATATGGAAGTGCTTGTTTTGAATATTGATAATCTCATTGGTCTTTGTAGTGCTCCATATATACGCTTTGCATTTATATGTGCTGCACTGCCAACGTATTTTTTCACCCGACTGAGAGTGCTTATGAAACTTATACCCGTTGAGGAGTATGATATTGGCTCCTCGTTTCGATTTAGTGAAAATTGGTTCGGCTACACCGTTTGAGGTGGGTGCCGGACAATGGTTGTGATCGTTATTTGACCTTAGTATCTGTTTGAGCGAAGGATCGGTGATTATAGATGCTTTACATCGTTTCTTTTGGTGAGTAGCGCAGTGCCAGCGTATTTTGTTCCCCATATTGTGGTGTTTGTGGAATTTGTAGCCTCCGAAGTAGATTACTTGAGCGCCTCTCGGTGTAAACGTTATTATGAGTGGTACTTGATCTGAAAATTAAAGAAAAAATATGAACATGAAACCTTGAAGTTAGACTTGTCTTATTATTTATATTCGATAAGGCGCCTTCAAATTAGACGCATGTAGAAACGCTGCAGTGGCGTGGCAGCCCGCATCTGTAGCGCTTCAGCAATTTAGTTCACTAATTGTTACTGCAAAAGTGGCGTGCGCGTGTCACGACAGTGGCGCTGCAACTGCGTTTCTAAATATTGTATGAAAATTAGTAGTGACGCGGTTGTAGCGCCACAGTGGTGCCACTGTAGAGTATCTATAAGCGCTTAACATGAAGACGCACTTAAGTAACTCTGTGGCTTGGTATAAGAAGTGCGTAAGTCTGTATTTTTTGTACCAATCCAAGAACAAAGGTCGAGACAAAATACTATACTATCAGCAAAATTTAAAGCCTTCCCATTTCTAAAAAAAAACTTTGTTATGCAAGAGGAGACTGTTATCTAGCTCCATCCTTTGTTTTGTTCACCTTTTCTTTGGTTGGCAAGAACAAGCAAGCTGTAGGTTGCTGCTACGGACTACCGTTACCAGCACACAAACTCTAAGGCCACAAATTCGCCACGTAAGTACGTTCAGCGGGGCGTTGAAGGTTTACGCGTAGGTACATTGTGAATTTGTGGTAACGCGTCGACTTTGCTTATAGTATGGTGTGGTGGAAAGGTCTATTTTCCTCGATTCGAACCACGCAACATATTTTGCGCCTATATTTCTTGATATGATTAAAATATCTAAAGTCGCCTCAAAAAGTGTGAACATTTTTTTTAGATTATAGAAACTACCTATATAGCAAGGTTATAAGGATAGGTAGGGCAAGGTTTAAATCAAAGGTATTTATGAAACTCATAATTGTTTACTGTGTGTACTACACGTTTGAAAATGTATTAAGTAACAAGCCATTGTATGTATAATGCTTCTAATAATATTTCTTTTTTTATAATATTCCTTTTTCGTATTTCGCTGGCGGTAAAAATATCATAATTACATTCCTCCATAAATATATTTTTTTAAATAAGTATTTTTTTAAATTATGCTGTAAATTGTCCATTTGTGATTAACGAAAGTGTTACTTAATAATAGTGTATTCTCTGTCATCAATCAGAAAACTAAAAACATAAATCAGTTTGCCTCAATCGAAAGGCAATCTCAGGCATCTGGTTTGCCTGATCAGGCAAACCAGAGCAAGCGGGGAAGAGCTGCTTTCCATTAGCCAATAGTATGTTGTTGTTTAATGTAATATAGTTACAAGATAAAGCGAAATATTTTTTAATGGGCCTTATAAAGCATCTGTATCCTTATAACTATAACCATAGGTATGCAATATATAATATAGTAAAATAATAGTAAAATTGAGGGTATACACTGATTTGTATACGGTGTGAAAACACTATTCCTAAAGATTTTCACGATAAAAAAAACACAAACTTACCTCGAAATTTTACAAGAAAACCGCTGTATTCAATAGGTACTTTACTTATACCAGTGACTTTTTTATATTAAGTGGACTAAATAGAACACATAATATACGATATACATTTTTTATATGGTTTAATTTCGTTTGTAAAAAAAATTAATTCTGAAATAAAACCAGTGTCCCTGCCGCGCGACTCAAGTAAAATGAACCCTATTAGTACGGGGAAAATTTGAATTCCAGCTGAGGTAGTATAGACCCTTAACTGATCTATAGTGAACACCACTAATTTCAGTTCAGATCCAGGGCCAAATAGCATTAAAGAAGTTAAGGATTTTTCTGGCTACGACGTTTTTATGTCTTCTGGTTGTGGCATGTGCCTTTCCAGTATGGAACTTCGTACGCTCATAATCGTTTTATAATGTTTTACGAAAATGTACTTTTTTTCTGTAAATACTTTCTTAACATTACTTTAAATAATCATTATTAATTAATGAGATCCGCTCTACTGCTCAGCCACACTAATGCCAGTATTCTTATTCGCGGGAATAAGTTACAACAGCATGTTTATAAAAAAATATTCTACATCATGTGTTTAAGTCATCTATTCAATAGGCAAATGATTATGAACATTGTTGCAAGATACAATCAATCTGTCATCAATAGTGAAAATAGAAGCTCGACATCCACGTGAGGTATGCTTTCCACAATACCATCTCGTCCTTCCACCTCGAACACGATGTTTATAGAATTTATAACCTGTGAGGTAGATGATTTTCGCTCCTCTCCTCGATGTTATGAAGATTGGGCCCTGTTGGCGACAACCTGGAAGGTAAGTAACTGTATGAACATATTCTGGTTCGACTGGAGCAGATTACAGTCGAATTTATGTGGAGCACCGTGAAATTTTAAGCCTACTATTTTATTTTAAGATGCATCAGCAAATATTACGGTATTTAGAATTTGTCACACAATGAAGTGTAACAAAACTAGGTCGTTTTACGCAAAAGGGTATAAATACCATATTATAATAATAATAATATTACATATGTTGCTCTGATTCCAAAGTAAGTAACTAAAGCACTTGTGTTATGGAAATTGGAAACAACGACGGTACCACAAACACCCAGATCCAAGAGAATATAGAAAACTTAGATTTCTACATTGACTCGGCCGGGGGTCGAAGCCGGGACCTCAGAGATGGCGACACCATGAAAACTCCGGAATAATCCTCCTTACATTTGACTTACCAGCCATTCGAACGAAATGGTTCATCTTTCCTAATGCGTACGGCAGAGGCGTGGAATATACTGCTAGCTTTCGTTTCTCGAAATCTGAAATTAGGCGCAATGCAAGGCTAAAGTGAATGATATTCGTATACATTAGTAGCAGCAAAGCACCTTGTGAAAGAGTTCGTCCACAGACGTACTGCCACCTTACCTATGTCTGCCGCCAAGTAGTAATGTGCACATTACTGCGTTCCGGATTTGAAGGGTAAGGGCGCTGTTGAAATTACAGGCACATGGGACTTATCAACTTATGTTAGTGACAGGCGCAGTGGCAGTGCCCCTCAGATCTCTGCGAATGAAAGCTCTGAGTGGTATTGCAACTGAACTATCATGGGTAGGCGTGTAGCTCACCACCAGGCGCACAACTTGTTCGTCCAAATCACTTGACTATTACAAAAATAAAATTTAAATTTCTTTGTGAAATTACTCCACTAGTTATAATTATTGATACAAAGAAAAATTATTTCGATCTAACAGGACTCGAACCTGCGTCTGTATTTCTACGGCCATTAGTGCCTCTAGTTTGATGTACGCACGCAGGTTCAAGTCCTGTCATATCGAAGGAATTTTTCTTTGTATTCGATCTTTATATCAATAACTATCTATAGTGTATGTCAAAAAGGTACGTCGTTCAAGATAAAAGAAACCATACATAAATAATTTTCTGAATTTCTTTAATTTAGCATTATTTTTTAACTGACATATTTAGTTACTAATATGTACGAAATTGCCTCCGCACTAATATTTTAAATTTTCACGACTAATATTTAAAAAAAATTACGATTACTATTTTAAATTTTGACCTTTTTTCTACGCTTCACAATTTCCATTCCAAATTTAAATATTATTAACCGACTTCAAAAAAATGGATGAAGTTCTCAATTAGACTGTCGTTTTGACACCTGACTATGAACATGTGACAATAATAAATACAATACAATACGTCTGGTGCACCGTAGGCAACAATCGGCGTAAACCTTCCGCCGATTGGCAAATCCTTTCAACACGATGGCAAACGAAAAACAAAATGGCGACTACTTGTAACGTGATCAGCGTGGCTAAGTTTTCGGCCGCGATAATATAGTGTATGCCATCTATAGAATAGAAAGAAGTCTTACTGATAAACATTATGTACCAACAGAAAATAAAAAATGCTGAAAATGTGTAAATTACCCTCTCGTAAGAGAAAGTACTCTTTTCCCTTTTCTGCCTGAGTCCAAACATGGCAATATTTATTAACTATTTGCATTATTTTATTACTCATGTACTATTGGTACTTGGATGAACACAGTCCTTATTTATTTTGGTTTATCTTTGTATCTGTGGTACACATTTAGTAAATAATAATAAAAAAATAACGCACACACTCATAGCCCCGCACTAGGGAAACCCTGTGTCGCGGGTGCCATGGACACACACATAGGCAACCACTAATTACCTACAAGCAAACTACCGAGATAAATAAATGTAGATGATATTTCTCCCGGCCCGGGATTCGAAACAGTATGGTAACCTTTTGGCCACAGAGGTAGTTTATAGTCTTGTCTTTTTTGAAGTCGGGGTAAAATGATAAAAGTGTTGCCCGCTTGCGAGCAGCTAGTGATGGTAGTCTATAAATATTCAATCGACTATCGACTGAATATTGGTCACCCTTATAGAATAAACAAAAATAGCCAGATTTGTTTCATTTGAATCATCCTCGACCCATTATTCGTCCAATTACTTAGTTCATTTGAATTGACAATTTTTCTAAGTTCATACATACATACACTGTACTTAGAACTATGTCTATTAAAAATACAAAAAGGAGATATATTTTAAAGTTTTTCATTTTAATTCAATACAAAAAAAAATCAAAACCGCACGTTCTTGTTAATACGAAGAAAAATGATTTTGATACTAGTAGGCCAACTGTCAAAATAAGAATGACGAAGGCAACAACACAAGTAATAATCATTAGAACGTCCTAACATTCACAACTCAGACATTTTTAGCAAAATGTTACCTTCTCTCACAATCTATCGATAGAACTGTCGAAAACAATTACATGATTATTTAAAATTTTATGAAAACTAGCAACCCTACAAATTTCATTTTATTCTGTCTTCAAAAAAGATTGACTTATAGTATTGGAAATACAATAAAATTCTTATAGTTAAACACTTGACATGCCTATTAAAGGCACTCGTGTTGAAATCAATAGACGTCCTTGTAACCTTTACGAGAAGGAGGGGGATGATTATGCTCAACATTACTCGTTACAACCTCAAAGTCGACGGTCATTATAGCAGCCCGGCACTGGTACTGTGCTACATTGGTGCACTGCCATCGAATTTTGCGTCCTCGGCGTCGGTGAACGCCAAAACGGTACTCTCCCACCGCGAGCATTTTTGAGCCTCGCGGACCAGTGATGAATCGTGGCACTGTAAGCAAAAAATTTATGTCAACCATCTTTTGTTTCCATTTAAAGGTATTACTATCTTACTTATTATACTTATTATACTTATTATACTTATCCCAATATTTGGGGTCGGTGCAGTATATTTTTATCTTCCGTTCATCTCTATCACTCATCACCTTGTTCACCACTTTTGTATGCATACCAACCTTACACATTTTATCCTCTTTGGCAATGATCTTTTAAATACATCCAGTTATCATTAAGTCTACAGGGTTATTTGTAAAATACTAACAACCTTTCATGATTATATTGCCAACATCATAAACAACAACTTTTAGTCCATGACTTTTCACAAAACATAATAAATTAAAA
>NW_020654878.1:5844547-5872963 GCF_003589595.1 Hyposmocoma kahamanoa
CTCCACTAGTTTGAAACACCATTTAGAGCGATCTATTTAATAATTTCATTTTTGTACGAAAGTACAATCTGATGAATTGTTAAAAGTAACAACAAAAGTTGTTGTTTATGAAGGTATAGTCTTAAGGTTGTTAGTATTTTTCAAACAAGCCCAGTATAAAAACACAAGAAAATAACATCGTTTAATTTAGTCAATTAATTTACTTCACGCATCGAAATCAAAACGGAAGTAAATAGATATGAATTATATTATTACTTTTAAGACAATTGAAAACTAAAAAAATAGTTAACAATAGTAGGTACTATATATATAATAACAATGGCAAATATTATCTCCATTTGCACTCAAAACGAAAGTTATAGGTCTGTTTATTTTTTAACCGACTTCAAAAAAAGGAAGAGGTTCAATTCGACTGTAAGTTTTTTATATATGTTAAGCGATAACCCCGGAATTTGTGAATTGATTTTGCTGATTCTTCTTTTTGTTGGAAAGAGGGTACCTCAGAAGTGGTCCAATTTAAAGTTGAAGAAAATATTCCACCTCTAAGGGTGGCAAACTAGGGGATGAATGACTTTTGAGGTCGGTTTTTTTAGTACTCTGCACTAAAATTATTATTTAATTACTTATTTTGTTCCATTACCGTTACAATCAAAATATGAAAACATACAAATAAGAAACAGCAACACCGATTAGGATTCAAATAAAGCATAAAAAAGATGAAATAAAGTAAGTTTCTACTGCTTAGAAAGCATTATCAAGATTTCTATTAGTGTACACTAATAAATATATAGTCAGGTGAGGTAAGAGGAACATCCTTTAAATTGTGTCAAATGTTTTGAACTCTAAGAAGAATAGATAAAGTCATAAGAATTTTTAAGTACACTAAACTTGCCCTTGTTTATCGTCTTTACATGTTTTAACAATCATTACGCTAAATTCAATACTTACAATATATGTGCCGACATGTGCAAATCGTACCTATTTCTTATAAAAGTAATGTATTATTAAACCTCGCTTTCTCAAGATGTCATAACTGTAAAATTTGTTTTTTCCGCCTTTTGGATTTGAAGCATCGTGGCGACATCTCGTTAAAATCATTTAAACTAATTTGTTTGTATGTTTTATCGACTGGGATACTTATAGTGCTAAATTCTTTACATTCTTTAGTTCAGGGTTCAAGTCCTTCTTGTCCAGTTGTTTCTCTTGCCCCACCTGATCCTACGCTGAATGTGTTAATTATAAACTGACTTTAAAATTAGAAAATCTGTAATTGACCTAAGTAGGTATAGACGAATAAATATGAAATATTATTTGACCCTTCTGTTGATGCCGTGTTACTAGGATATTCATTTTCTAAAGGAAATTAAACTACTATAATATTACGCGGTGGAGGCGGTGGGTGGTTGTGATCATTCTTACTCTTAACAATAACAGAGTTGGCGGTTATTATAGAAGCTCGGCATTGGTCCCTTATCACATTGGAGCATTTCCACCAGATTTTGTTCCCTTTGACTCGTTGAACGTTAAAACGGTACCCTCCCAACATTAGCAATTTTGACCCTCTTACACCAGCGACGAATTGCGGTTCTAAAAACAAAAATTTCATGAAACTATCGTGTCTAAAGGCGACTGCATTTCAGCGTAACGTAACACGTTACCATGTCGTATAGTCAGTACACAACAAGGCCGGTTGTCGATTTTGTGACGAATTCTTTTGAGTGTTACTTTACGCCTTAATTATAGGGCAGTACAGTTCGAAGCAATCGTCACGAGGGCCTTGTCTTAGACGCCCCGCGCAAACGTGTCTCGTGTTAGATAGAAGCAACCGGCAACTAGAAGCGAATATTTTATTTTCATACAGATGATATGAAATCGACACGGTTGCGGCAATCAGACACTGTCGCCGGTTGCAGCAACCGTAATTTGTATGAAAAGACATGCGTTTTCGCGGCGCCTTAAGTGCATGCATATCGAGAGTCGGCACAAAGTTTGATATCCAATAAAGTTGTTTTTACTGCATTTGGAGTAAGCCGTAATTGAGTAAAATCACAGGACCAAGGATCACGACTTCGTCATCCGACATTTCGCAAAGTTCGAAACGAGCAATGACATTGGTCCGCCAGCTATTGCTGTGACGTAATAATCTCGCCACTAAATATTACGATAGATTTTCGATCAATTGCCACCTTAAAAATTTAAAAACTACGCAAAGGCTCGACCCACCTTAGCATTTACTTGTAAGAGCATTAGTATATAGTAAAGTAATTTAGACTAATTTTAATATAAAAAAAAGCTTCATTTCTTAGCTAAATCTAGTTCTTAATGCAGCCTAAGCAATGAATCGTCATCGCTCTTGCCTTAGTTAGGTAAGAAGTAATAAAGTAAGCTGTCGCATACAGGGTTGCCCTAGTGCTGGGCTATGCGTACAACGTACGTTTAATGTACACATTAAAAATAATAGACTCTTTATTATAAAAAAATATCAACAATTTAATTCTGCTTTAATCTCATTTACATTACTAACGCGCAACTAAAACAATTGTGAAGTTCCAATACCAAGTAATATTGAATTAATGAATATTGATTACAGCAAATTTTGTGAATAAATCTAGCCTAAATATACATTTACTATCACAATAGAGTTGTAACTCAAAATATGTGAAATTTAATAGTATATCATTCCTGAACGTAAAATTTGATTCTCTACACGTCAAAAAAACCGTCGTTAGAATATTGTATGAAACAATCAAAAGACATCTACTTAACTCAAAATGAGACACACAACACGAAATATTTATTATACATTCAAAAACATGAAATATTTTTTTCCATTTTGTTTTTAAATATTTTTGAGAAATTGTTTAAGTGTCTATAATAAACTATAACATGTAAATTTTAATGATTTTCTTTGCGGGAAGTAAGTAATTCGTTTTTTATCGATTCTGAGAAAGTCCTCTTTTCGAATTTTACAATATTTTATTAACAGTGCGATATGGAAAAAAATGGAAAATTAAAGTCACTTTTGATGTAGAAACCAAATCATAGAACGTCAATTATTAAATCCAGAATATGAAATGACATACATAATATTAATATGGCCCGATGTATTACTAGTGAATACCGAAAGCATGTTCCCGTCCTACTGAATATTTGTAATGAATGCTTCTTTCGATATTTTTTTTGTTTTAAGAGTTCCTAGTGACAAACAAGTTGTGCGCCTGGTGGTAAGCGACACGCCTACCCATATTGCAGTGCAACTCAGAGCTTACCAGAAAAAATCTGTGAAAGTATCAGGTGAGATTGAGGCCAAGTGTGTGTTTGTTTACATTTTTTTTATCCAATTATTCATCTCACTAGTTATTAGCAAAGTAGAAAGGCAAAATGTCCTTTTCTCCTCGTACATTACCGGTCCGCCATATTGGATTTGTAAAGGGAACAAACATTACTCGTATATAACTAGGTAATGTAGCAATATTTTTTTCCTTGTACATTACCGGTCCACCGTACCGGTTTTGTAAGGGGAATAAACATTCCTGCTACAAAACCAGGTAGTTTTGTAGCAGGAATCATTTTCCCTCTCCCAGTGCTGTTAATGGAACTTGGTTATATACGGGTAACAAGGGAAAATTCCATACTTTCATTTACAAATAATATTAGGTACGTTTGTTAGAAGTACATACAACACAGTACAAAGTATATTTGTGAAACTATAACAACTAAATTTATTGTTCTTGTGCCGAATGATGCTAAGATTTTTCATCAGGCATGTGCGTGTGTATATTAAAGCATTTAATAATTCTGTTTCCAACTGTATGCAAGACAGCTCGACAGCCTTTATTGTGGTGGGAACTGCAGTACCATCGGGTTTTCACGCCTGTTTGCAACTGGCGCCTGTATTTGTAACCTGCCATGAGAATAAGAGGACCACCTCTAGAACCTGTAGTAAATATTGGCCCTGAAATTAAACAATATTATTTCATATTGTCAGCCTAATTATACATTTCAATACAAGTAAGGCAAGACCTGTAATGTGATTTTATACACATATCAAGGAAACACAACAAAGGGCGAAAGTGCACAAAAATATCCCCTTGGGTTTCAATGTTAAAATAAAAAAACTTAAATATTTATAGTTATAGCCACAACCATAATCTCTGAAACCAAATTTTTTTTTTGTGAGATAGCAAATGAATTATGGACCTCAAAGAATATAATTAAAATATCCTTTGGTTTTATCACAACGTTTTGGTTTTAACCTGTAAATGAAAAAACATCACAATTGATGTTGTTGAATTGACGTTGATGACAAAATCACAACCAATCCTTAACCCACACTTGGATTGGACAAATATCTTTATGAAATGGTAAATTAAATCTTGACCTGAAAGTAATTGCGCACATAGACTACAATAAAATAATATAATATAATAATTACTTGGATTTAGTTCAATTTCTTTGGTTTTAACGTTTTCATAAAAAACAAAAAATATTACATTTAATTAATCCATGTTAATCGCTTATTCTTACGATTACGCGACAACCAATGATTAAACTTTAACTGAATTGAAAAAGCCGTCAGGAGATAAAAGGGTTAATTTTTGACCTTAAAGAAATTTCGAGCTTAGCCTACAATTAAAATATCACTTTGTTTTTGTCACGACACTTTTACTGTGACGTTTAAATAAAAAAAACATAAAATATAACAACCTAGTACTTATAATCATTTCCTTTAATTATTACTACCACAACCAATGCTTTTACAACAGTTGAAATAAAAAAAAAACCATATGAGATAGCAAATTAATTATTGACCTCAAGAAAACCATCACATGTAATCGCGATATCAGGATGACGTTTTAAGAAACATTTATACCATGTTTCTCCTGGAATACCATTTTTAAAAGGATTCGGTCTTTGAGATTTCTTTAGAAATTGTGCCACCTTGTACAAAAGATCCTTTTTTCTCTTCGGATAACCTTCTAAGCTGCTGTCAATTAACCATGCCTTCAAACTGAGTTCCTCACTTTTATTTAATACAGTACGAGGGCCACGATGACATTCCATTTTATCCGGAAATTTGATTTTAAAATGCAATGTAGAACGTGGTACTTGGAAAGTTTTAGCTGCAAATTTCTTGCTCATGCCTTGTTTTACGGCTTCTAAGGCTTTTTGTAACATTTCTTCGGTATAACTCCTTTTTATTAATTTCTTACTCGCGTACTTCTGTATTATACTGCTTGTCGAGTTCTTTACTGTCCATGATAGGTCATCTGAAATAATATTACTATATCATAACCATTATTTACTAAAGGTATCGGGTTAATACTCTCCTGGACACATTGAGTAGCAGTAGAGCGCATTGTGAAAGAGTTCGGTCCGGGAAGTACTGCCATGTTACCTATTTCTGCCGCTAGGCAGTAATGTGAGAATTACTGCGTTCCGGTTTTGAAGCGAAATTACAGGCACATAGGACTTGTCAACTTAAAGAAACGTATGCCGTAACTATTAAACAGCTTACCAGTAGGGCTAGTACAACAGGGCGCGTCTGGCGTTCTCGAGCGACATAATGCGCGAGATACTGTTATTATTCCGTTCTTTATGTCGCTATCGCGAAAGTTGCGTCCTGTCGTGCTAGCCCTACAAGAAATATTAGACATGAAACTAAAAAATGTAAACTTATTATTTCACAAATTTTTGTTAAATATGTAGTTAATAATTATTTTATTTAAGAATTTTTAACTACTCTGTGTCTGTTCGTAACTTTTTGGTCAGTTGAGACTCGTTTCGATCCTGCAGTCAAACTTTATATACAGTTTTGTAGGACTATGTTTAGGTAAAAAACTACCCTTTTTTAAATTCTAAAATAAAAAATGTCTCAGAGTGGCGGGTGTAGTGGCAGTGCCCCTCAGATCATCAGTAAGCAGTAGAGCTCCTAGTGAAAGAGTTCGCCAAGGGAAGTGCTGTCCTTAAACTCTTCGTAAAGGTCTGAGCAGCACTGCAACTGTTATGGACAAGCGTGTCGCTTACCAACAGGTGCACAACGTGTTCGTTCGTCACTTGGTATCATAAAAAAACACATAATTCGACGTTTTGATGCTTTATGCCAGAAACGCAAAATGCCAAACGGGCAGAATGCCAGATTCGCAGAATACTAGATTAGCAATATGCCAGATTCTCAGAATACCAGATTTTTAGAATGCCAGATTCTAAAATGCCAGATTCCCATGTTTCCAAATATCGCTGTTAGGAACAGGGCTCCCTAGCCTCATTTTCAGTATTCAATGCCAGGAGTTTAAACGTTTGAATAATCCAAACCCACTAATGCAATTTTGAAGCTGGTATTTAAACCTCATAGCCAAATATCATTTGGGAAAAAATTGGGGAAAACTTTTCCTCCTTAAAACAATATTTTTGTACTCTAGCCCTTTAAAAATAAATATGCGACGTGGCTCCAATTATGTAAGTACGGGCGTTTGTTAGGAAATATTAAATAAAACGCATAATCTTATGATTTAATATATTTCACTTATTCATAGGTATACAGAGAGTTAATACCCTAATCACTACGTAGAGATATAATAAAATAGATACATTAAAAAAATGCTACGAGTATTAATTAATTGTGTAAAAATACACGGAGGGACAACGCTCTAAGAAACGAAATTTCGAGAAATGCGTTTTAACAGTTAGTGTTTGTTGTAGTTGCCTTCATCATTTTTATGCATTTAAAAAGTAACCTGTATATATGTATATGTATACATACAGTGCTAATAGTAAGTATTCAAGAGAGATATGACGTCATAATATAGAGAATTTCATCTCTCATCTTGCCAGTTAATTACAATGTTAATGTTATACTTACCAGATAATTAAAAAAAAAATATACAATAAATTCAAAATAAATTGAAGCACACATTTAAAGCCCATGGTAGTGTGCCGGACAAGTTCGAAAAAAAACATGTAGACACTAGTCTTTTTACATTTTACCTCAGAAGTTTTAGCCTAAAGAGTCAAACTTTCATCTAAGGTTAACATCGTATTTAGCGTGAACTGCAATGTTCTTTGCTAAATTAAAAATAAAAATGTGACCAGACCAAACCAGTGTACACAAAAAAAAAACCAAAAATTTGTGGAATTAATCTTTTTGCTAAGTTTTTTTGAAATCGGTAAACGGAAAGTTTAATTTGCCAGCCTTAGAAGTGGAATATTTACTTCAAATATTAAAGGGACCACTATTGAGGTACCCCCTTTCTAACAAAAAAAAATCGAAATTGATTCACATATGTTTGAGTAATCGCGTACTCATACACATAACATACTCACTAAAACAATACAGTCGAATTGAGAAGACCTCTTTCCAATGTGTAGCAATCACGAAAACCTAAGAACCTAAGAACTCTATAAACTCCGACTTTTTGTATAAATAGAATAATAATACTTGTAAGGTATTTTCCATTGAGATTCTTTAAATTAGGCATAATGTCTTGTACACAGACCAAACAAGTCTTATACTAAAGAAGAAAGAAAGTTTAAGTAAAGGGAAAAAATATATTTAAAAAAAATTCTAGTTCTATGGGGATTTAAATTAATGATTAGACCATAAATGTAAACTTGTTAAGTGAATATCGAATGAATGCTAATGGTTAATGTAAAATATAATGTCATCATTACGTCGTATTTGGAAGTGTGGAGTTACACAAAATCACTAGTTTCTATGCTTTTATTTTGTATATATTCTAAAACAACACATTGTGTTTAGATACCAGTTTCATACATTCAGTCGATATCCTAAGATTAATTTGTTTATATCGAACGTAAGATAAAGTATTATGATGTTTAGGACGACAGTTAAGGTGTTTTTCCAACGGCGAGGTGAGACGAGACGAGGCGAGACAAGGATTGAAATTTGTATGGCAAAATTTCAATTCTCTTCTAACGCATCTTCAGTGGATAAAGTCTGGATTGCGGGCGAGGCCAGAATTTAAATATTTGTTTATGTAATATTGAACCGTAGGCTGTTGCCTACATAGAGTATTTTTATACTCTGCAACGGAAACGCGATTTATCGCATGAGCACGCGCAAGGCCGCGGTGGTGCGCTCTCGCGAGGTTTTAATGGCAATTTATGGTGGAAATAGTCCGGCGAGATTTCTCGCCTCGTCTCGTCTCGCCTCGCCGGTGGAAACCACCTTTATATTCTGCATACTACTTTACTAGTTAGTATTGATATCCCACAAAAAACTGTAATGAGGCAGTTTGCAAAGAACAAGTGATTTTATATTTCTTTGATATAAGGCAAGTTTCTGTCTTATATGAGACATAAATGATTCAAGCAATACTATCTTGCTAACTAAACATGTACTTGCTCCATGAGGATTCTTTTGTATATTGATTTCTTCAGCGGGATACTTTATATCGCTAATTAAAACACAGAAATAAATAATGACTGGGTACAATAGGCGGTAATATTTTTATATTCATTTATGTGGGTAAATCGGTTCATGACTATGTAGGTTATTACACATTATAATTTGATTGTTCATAATGTATAAAACCGCACGGCAGCCGCGATTGTAATGGCTCTTGCAGTACCAACGTGTCTTGACTCCATTTTGCATCATTACATCGCGATGACGAGAGAATCTGTAACTTCCAACTACAATCATGGGAGCACCTCTGCGCGTTTTTGTGAATATCGCATCTGACAAAGATTTTTTAAAATATTAATTCCAAAATTTAATTTTATACAAATAGTTACATATGTCTATTTGCTAATGGTTTTGATAATATTAACATACATGGATGTTTAATTTGAGAATTCCAATAATTTTTTAGCATATAGTTTAATCGTCTTAAACTTATTATGTATGACCTAATAACAAAGATTATAAAAGTAAAGGTATATTAACAATCTGAAATACATATATATAAGTAGCCTGGCATTAAGGTAAGTACAGATCTGGCGCATACGCCTGTTGCGAAAGGCTCACGAGTTGCACACGTGTAATTACGTTGTGTAATCTGTTCGCGTGCTGTTCGCGCGCCACATATATTAACATGTATTTAACTTCACCTATGCAGAACGCGTGCAACGCGCGTACTGCTCGTGCGCAGCGCACTGTAGCACGTCTGCGGCCATTCGCCAGATATGTACGCACCCCAATACTGTGTCTTCCATGTCAATATAAAAAAAAACTTTTCCATATTTATTTCCACTTTAATCAAACTAGCCTGAAGTTTTGTCATTCCTGATTCATTAAATTATTCAAGCTTTTATTTAATACATTATATTTTGTGTACCACAAAAACCTTAAAAAATATTTGGTGGCTTGCATGTTGAAGGATCCGTGAGCAAATATTATTTGGAAATAATTAAAAATCTAAGAGGAAATTGAGGAGGTTAATGAATAAGGACTGTGGGCAAGGAAAGTCGAGGTGAAGCAACTTTGATCAAATTAACGAATTAAAGGCTGACCAAATTAATTAATTAAATGAGGTAAATAACCTCTGACGAGGATAAATAGACGCGTTTGGAGCTAAGATAAAAATAATAATTAGAACGAATGTGATACAGTAACATATTTATTTACTTCAGCTTAGGAAATAGGAAAAAAGGATTATAATAAAAGTTTAAAACCTAGGTGGATGATTATGTGCATTAGTGCACTTTACAATGTCGTCATCGACGGTGAATACCGCAGCCTGACATCCCTTTGCATGGTGAGTACTGCAGAACCATCGGGTCTTCAAGCCTCTTGTCCTATGACGGTAGAATGTATAGCCGGAGATTTTGAGTAATTGTGCTCCTCGAGAACTTGTCACGAACATTGGCCCTAAAAAGTGATATTAAAGGTAATAGATATTATAGGATAGATAATAAGATAGATATTGAAAACATTTACCAAGTGCATTGTGGTAGTAACACTTAATAGGTTTTTTTAACTTTGTTTTAGGTTATATTATTGTTGATTAGAGCCAGTAGATCATAGCAAGGATCATTAATGAAAACAAGTGGTATTTGTGCCATAAAAATAATATCATTTTTTTTCTTCATTAATTTTTGTCTTCTTTTGTATTTTTCATAAATTGAACTGAACAAAATGCCTTTCAATAGACTCTAGAGCCTGTGTGTGCGTGTGTGTCTGCGTGTGCGTGTGCGTGTGCGTGTGTGTGTGTGTGTGTGTGTGTGTGTGTGTGTGTGTGTGTGTGTGGCGCACGCGTGTATGTGCGTTGGTGTGTGTGCGTATATGATTTAAACCTAATCCGGTACGGTAAGTAGTTTTTCAGTCGACTAATAGTCGAGAGTGAACAGCCAGTTAGTAATAACTTCTTACATTCCGCTCTGCACAAAGCAACTTAATGAATACTAAGAACACTGTTAATCTTATTTTATAAGTAGCCTCACAGAAAATAAAAATGACGCTGTGCGAAACTAGTGGAAACTGTAACTGCAGGACCGACAGTGTGTTTACGTCTAATAGTGTTGAGTTTATTTGAGTCATAGGGGATTTGAGTGTGCATGGTAAAAGCCGTTCGAAGGACAAACAACTGCCTCAATATATATATGGACTCTAGTGCCAATGAAAAGTATGGAACCTCAGCACTACATGCGGCTTTTCAGCTTCCACCTTCATACATGGACATCCGCAGATGACAATTGTCAAACTTCACAAGAATTACATTTTAAATTTGTAGGACGTGCTTAAATTAATTTATTGTTTCGATGAGCACGTGAGTATACATATTACCGGATACAAACGGCACTGGAACAGGGTTCAACTTCTTACATATTTTTAAACTTATGTTCTGACATTATGAAATATTGTAAAAAATGCATGAAATGTATTTTGATCCTTCGTACTGCAGACATACGACCGCAACACCTCACTGTATAAATTTATATCGGCTCAATGCATCATGCTCATGCTCAATGCAAGTAAAGCGGTCATACACGGTCATTGGCTAAAATTAAATACATAAGGGCTGAAAAAAAAAACTTTGTAGTGGATTTTTATTAAAAATTTAGACACATTTGAAGTTTATTGACTGTTACGATGTTTTACTACTATTGATATTCATTTCTTTTTGTGAAATTAACTAGTTTGTTATAATTAATAATATTAATACAGAGAAAAAATCATTCGATCCGGCTGGGTTCGAACCAGTGTCTTCAGCATACCAGGCCGACGCTCTCACAACTAAGCTACGGAACGAACCAGCAGATCCAACGAATTTTTCTACGTGCTTGTTGCAGATCTTTGTTTTTGGTTTTTTCAAATACTTTTTTGCCGTATCGCCATTTGTGAGAAATCTAGAAAGTTTTTCTTTACTCAGTAATTAGGACACATTTATTTATTTTGGCTTAGGCACGTGATAAAAAATCGTATCATCTTTATTCAGAAGGTTTAATGTAGGTGGATGATTGTGTTCATTTTTACACTTCACAATATCGTCGTCTATGGTAAATACTACAGCTTGACATCCTTTTGAATGGTGTGTACTGCAGAACCATCGAGTCTTCATACCACTTTGCCTATGCCGGGATAACTTATAGCCTGCGATTATTAGTAATTGTGCTCCACGGGAATTAGTCATGTAAAGTGGCCCTGAAAAAGGGAAGAGTTAATAACTGGCAAGTATATGTAATGCCACGCTCTTGAGCGAAAAATATGTTCGATGTTCCATTTCATTACCTCAGGAACCCTAGAGCGATGCCGCGCAGGCGCTGCCGGTGCGTAGCGTCGTCGCAACGCTATGTTTTCAACGCACCGAGTGGAGTGCACGAAAGGAGCCTCCTCACACAACGTACCATTCCTATCGTAGAGTACCTTACGCCGATTGGCAAATCCTTCCACCACGATGACAAGCATCGTAGTATAATATCATCGATACGATAAGAAGACGAAGAACGCACCGAGTGTCCCACGAGCATAAAAAAAGAAAGACCGCTTATTTACGCACCGCAGCATCACTCCCCATTGCGTCCTGTTCCCTTGTTTCAACGCACCATGTGACATGTAGTTCTAATTTATAAGCAGTAAGTACAACGCAGCGTCACCGCTCAGGCGTCCCAACGCCGACGCAACGCATCGTGTGTCTTCGCTATTACAGCGCGCCTCTATTGGTGAGTAACACAGAGCCAACGAGACAATAACAAAACATGTTATTGCTTTTAAAACGTAATCGGTGTTTTCCAATTACGGACGTATTGAGCCATTGAATGACCAAAATTTCGAATTGTTTCAGTAACAATTATATTGCATTATATCTCTCAACGATGTTCCCGAAACTAAACGGATGCCACTCCTTATTACAAATACTTCATCAAAGGTGTTGGAAACCTTAAATCATGTGTGCTCACCCAACAAACCCATTAAGAAATCTTATGAAGAACTCATTACCATTTTAGAACGGAGATATGCGAAATCTACTTCCACGGAATTACATCGCGCAGCTTTTCGATCTAGAAATCAAAAACCAAACGAAGAAACTGTGGAATATGGAATGGAGCTTAAAAAGTTTGCAAAAAGATGTGAGTTTACAAATTTTGAGGACCAAGTGAAGGACAAGTTTATGGATAGTGTAAACAAATCAATGATAATTTAATTAAAAAATGATAGAAAAATTTGAATTACTAAAAAATGGAGATCTGACACTAGATAAACTCAGCATACTCGCTAGAACTGTGGAGGCTGCAATGATACATACCAAAGTAGATGATGTAGAAAGTAGAGACAATTCTATAGAATCAGGAAAGGAAAGAGATGTTGCAATTGAAGAAAAATCAGGTACAAGGAACATATAGAAAACCGGTTGAACATGAAATACATCAGAGAAGACGATATCCGATAACAATTCACAACAGAACAAAGTTTTTAAAAAACACAATATGCAAAAAAAGTGTTTTGTGTGTGGAAGAGACAACCATTTAAAACGGGAGTGTACCTTAAAAAATAAATTTTGTTCAGAGTGCGTAAAACAGGGACATATTTTCAAAATGTGTAAGTTGCAACAAACAAGGAAGTTGGAAGTTGTAACGAATGACGAGGTAGAAGAAATTAATTATAACCTGCAAAATCCTTTTACATCTGAAGAACAAGGACAATACAGTATGTATTTTAATAATTCTTGTAACAAAGTTGAACCTCAGTTTTTAGACATTTTAGTGGACGGTAAATTTATTAAATTCGAATTAGATACACGTTCTGAAGTCAGCACAATAACTTTAAAAGATTAAAAATAAAATTGCCAAATAAAAAGATTGAAAGTTGTGATATCACATTTAAAGCTTTGGTCAAAGTATTTCTCACCATTAGGTGTGATAAAAAATTTAAATATCTCTTGGAATGATGTAATGACTGTAGTCGATGTATATGTTGTGAGTAATGAACAACCTAAAAAAAAGGAATTGGAATTGTGCTGTTCCAAAAATTTTACCCGTTCGACAAGTACCTTTTGCACTCAAGGATAAGGTAAAAACAGAAATTCAAAGATTGTTACAAAATAAAAGAATTACATCTGTAAAGTATAGTGAGTCGGGAATTCCTATAGTTCCAGTTTTGAAGTCTGATGGTACGGTAACATTGTGCGGAGATTATAAGTAACCTTAAATCCATATTTGGAAACGGACCGCTGTGCACTACCAAACATAGAGACCATATTTGACACCTTGAGAGGCGGTGAATATTACTGTGAGTTAGCAACATTATGCAATTTTTCTTTCTGCATTTAACTATACAATTAAATATATAAATACTGACAATAATCCTGCTGATTACTTGTCTAGGATGCCAACATCAAATGAAAACTGTAATGAAAAATTAAACAAAAATTTCGAAGTATGTACAAATTATATAGATTGTTTTGATTTAGGAAGCATAAATTGGGAAATTATTCAAAAAGAGACCAGTAAACATTCATTAATGTGTAAAATAAAAAGATATTATAGTGATGGTTGGCCTGAAAACATTAACTGATAAGATTTTGATGCCATTTTATATAATAATACCAGATACAGTAGGACAGTAAGTGTTACATGAATTGTACAGAAGTCACTTTGGAAGTACTAGGATGATTAAGGTAGCAAAGTCATATTTCTGGTGGCCAAAATTGAATAAAGATATCATTAACATTACTAAACAGTGCATAATTTATTTATCGCATCGAAATAGACCTTCAAAACTACTTTGAGAACATGGCCTGTACCTCCATCACCTTGGTATCGTATACATGCAGATTTTCTAGGTCCTTTACATGGTAAAATGTTTTTGGTTATAGTAGATAGTTACAGTAAATGGCCTGAAGTATTTCAAATGGCAAATATTGCTAGTGCCCTTACCAAAAAAAATTTTTACTAGTAAAGAATTTAAAAAAATACTAATACTATTGGGATTAAACATACCTTTACACCACCCTATCTCAAATGGTGCAGCAGAAAGGTTCGTTGAACCATTTAAAGCAAATATTACTAAAATTGTAGAAAGCGGCCCATCAGTTAACTATGCAATTGGCATACTTTTGTCTGATTATAGAGTCACCCCTCATAAATCTACAGGTATCTCACCAGCTAAGTTAATGCTGGGAACAGAAATACGAAACAGATTTTCTTTGTTAGGACCAACACCAGTATAAACATAAGGAACATAGAAAGGTTGAATTTAAAATGGGTCAGACAGTTTTCATTCGTGATTTTAGGAAGGGACGCAAACTTTGGACCAAGGGGGTCATTGTAAAGGAATCAATTCCTGGAGTGACATACTTCACAGAGGTAGATGGAGTACTCTGGAAAAGACATATGGATCAGATGACCACTTGTCTCAAGCTGTAGAAGTGTAATTATACACACATACGTAAAAATAATGTATTGCTGTATATTTTAAAGTGTAGAGTACATGTATTCGTTAAATGTTATAGATAAGGTACTGATGAGATAGATCTTATCTTTCAACTGCCTTACTGAGGTGACTCGATCCCAAGACAATGTCGTAGGGCTAAGTTGGTTGAAGGATGGAACATTTGTCTTCATGCTAAAGTTAAAAAAAGATATGTAAAGATAGATATACATATATAAACATAAGTGGATCTCTGTGTAGGGAAAAGAGTGGTATTTCTGAACGACTAGTTCGTTCCCCCCGCCGCCCTCTTGGCCTGCCTGTCTAAAAACGTGTAAATTGTGTGCAACATTTCTTTATATATAAAATAAAACAGTGAGTTCCCAGTATAAAGGAGTTATTAATTAATTAGCCCCTCCATCGGGATACACGAAAATGTAATATCGCGTACATTTCTTTTTTCAAACTCACCAGCGTTTCGGGTCTTTTATAGGTTCCATGATCACGGCTGACTAATCAAGCTGGCAGTCACAACAGTCACATACAGTCTACCAGTTTTAAAATAGGAAATCTTTGGGCAAAGGCATGCTTGATAATGATGATAATGCTTGCCACATGCTTCACATTGAAGTGTGTTCATTATTTAAAATAATGGAATTGTCCACTCTGGTATGTTGATAGAGTACCGCACTCAAGACAGAACTCTGACCATGAGTACTCCCGCTTCTGCATAGTTTTGTTGTCTCAAAGTGTTTAGAATTAAGCATATAAAAACAAAGATTGAATATAAGGAAACATTCCTTCGATCTGACGAGACTAGAACTGACAGATCTGGTGAATGAGCCTGTTTACGAAAGGCTCGCGAGTTGCACATGAGCATTACACTGTGGGATCTGTTCGCGTGCCATTCGCGCTCCTCTCGCGCGCCTCATATATATTAACATGTAATTAATTAACCCTCTGCTACCTAACAAGTTTTTCAGTTACACTACCACCTAACGTCGGTCATTTCGACCACTTGCATATTTTAAGGTTTAAATTAAATATTACGGTGATTTATGTTTCAAACAAAAAAAAACATAATAAATTTAAGTATTTTTATTTATATATCTTTTACAAAAATCAAAATGAAAACTTTCCTTATTACTTTAAGCTTAACATTAATCATTGGTTCACATTTCTTTATTTAAAAATTTACATACTTCTAAAATCTAATATCTAAGTAATAAAAAATAAATAAAAAAATAAAAAATTCTCATTTTTAGGAACTTAATAATACAGTCTTCACTATAAAACTAAAAAAGTTACAATTAAATCTCAATTATTACAAAATCACAATCTGCAAATATTTATAATTTTTGACGGCAACTCAAACACATTTTTTGGGAGCATTCAATACAAATTGGATTTTTACACTGAAAACACATGTGAAATGTTTTTCGTTTCTTTTTAGGATCACAAGTTGAGCATGTTTTACGTGTTTCGAATTTTTCAACGTTTTCAGTGGAACTAGTCACTAGATCCATTTTCAGCACTCTACGAATAGAGGCCTGAAGTTCTCGTTGCAATCCAAACTGTATCACACGGCGTTCCAGGTGAGGTTTGACAAGGTCTTCAGCCAGCTGTTTCATGAAATTGAACCTACGCAACTTCGGTTGAGCTTGGTTCATTTTACTCACGTTGTATGCATTGACAGCAGACACGTCCAGCATCCTATAGAATACCACCATTGGCCATCGTTGCGTTCGTCGAGATGTCGAGTAGACGGCACATTTTTGATCTAAAGAATCAACACCGCCTTTTGTGCTGTTGTAAAACTCTATCATTTCTGGTTTTTGCGTATTAGGATCTATGTTTCCAGAATGATGCATACTAGAAAGAATAACAACGCACCTGTTTGGTTTCGGAACATAAGACGCCAATGTCGCTTTTGATGTAAATCCGAAAACAGAGGAACCAACTTCTCGATGGCGACTAGGCAAAAATTGTGGAGGTATTTCTCGTTTGTTTTTCTTCAATGTACCCACAAGTGTTAACTGTTTTTGTTTTAAGATGTTCATAAGTTCCACTGACGTAAACCAATTATCAGTGGTTACATTTCTGTGTGTACCTTCAATCGAATCCACCAGTCTCAAAACTGCTTGTGTAGGTTTGTTATATCTTTGGTATTCAACCGGTAAAATTGACCATCAGAATCTCTTCCTAAGTACAGATAAGCATCCAGAAGATATCCAGTTGTAGCATCAGCAATACACATGATTTTTCTGCCATATTTATCTGGTTTCTTCGGCATATACATCTTGAATTTGCATCTGCCCCGAAAAGCTACCAACATTTCGTCTATACATGCATAACTACCAATAGAACAAACCTCTTTAAAGTTTTGTATCAGCATGCTAAATAGCTGAGATA
The DNA here is from genome assembly GCF_003589595.1 of Hyposmocoma kahamanoa. Classification (NCBI taxonomy): domain Eukaryota; kingdom Metazoa; phylum Arthropoda; class Insecta; order Lepidoptera; family Cosmopterigidae; genus Hyposmocoma; species Hyposmocoma kahamanoa. The sequence continues at coordinate 5,861,790 of NW_020654878.1, forward strand.
TTGGTGCTGCCAAGTCGCTGTTACGCCGTTCTTCTCGAGTGCTTGCATCATCAAAACGTAGGCAATTAAGCAGTACTTCAAACCTATTTTTGCTCATTACACAGCGATAAATATCTCTGCCAGTACCATCTGTGCTGTACCAACACGAGTAGTGAGTACGGTTTTCTTTGAAAATTGCCGTGTAGTATAGTATACCAATAAAGGCTTTCAATTCAATGACATCTATATCGTGGACACAGGTTTTGTTGTGATAGTTAGGTCTGACTTTCCTGATTTTTTCGTTTGTATGCTTTACTATTATTTCTAGCAAACCATCTCTAAAAAACAACATCCACAAATCTAGAGGTTTAGTGTCTCTATGTAAAACATTTCTGAAGTTAGGTTTGAGACCGGGTGGCTGTTGTACTATGTTGTGTCGCAAAGTCCTTGATCTTGAAACTGGAGGGTATGCTGACCAACGGAAACAATTTTTACCGAAGTAACATCGATATATTTCCAGTGGAATGTCGTCATCAGATGATGAATTGTTATTAGTTACAGAACTATGTGCATCATCGGTTATGATTGTATTCTGATGCTCTTCCACATAACCCTCCATTTCGGAGTCTGATTGGCATTCACCTTCGATGGCATGGTCCACTGGCACATCTTCTACATCACTACAGTCTTCATTTGGTATTTCTTGTATGATTATTTTGTTCTCCGTATCTGAGTCATCCTCTTCTAACAATCTTAGTATATCTTGTTCCCTTACAGACATTGTAAAGCTAAAAAAACGAAAAAAATAATTGTGACAAACAATAGTAAAAAACTAACGTTATTGCCTAACCTCGGTCACCATGACCGCAGGCAAATTATAATTACCTATAACTCCCAAATGCTCGCACGTGTTCCTGCGCCGACCGCCGAGCAGGTACTGGTGCGGGTAGAGAAAAAGTAGACAAAAGGAATAGATCACTTTGCGCGTAGTAATAAAAATATTTTAAAAATAAAAACTGCCGGGGTCACTGTGACCGACGCTAGGTAGCAGAGGTTGGCATGCATGCATCACGCGTGCAGCGCGCGTGCAGTGATGGAGCAGCGCGCGCGCAGCGCTTTTGTGGCGCATTCGCCAGATCTGTACGCACACTAACCACGCCAAATCGAGGCGATGTTTTGCAAACTGAGCCACAGGTCGAATGAGCATATCTTACGAATTCCTCTATGTGTTTGGTACAGATTTAATAGCAGTAGAGTTCCTTGTAATGCCAAGCAGTAATGTGAGCATTAGGTACTGCGTTTCGGTTTTGAAGGGTAAGGATGCTAGTGAAATAGCTAGGTACAAGTGCCTGTACTTGTTAACTATATGTCAGGGTGACGAGCGCAGTGGCAGTGCCCCTCAGATCTTTGTGATTTAAAGCACTGAGTGGCACTGCAACTGTTTTGCACAGGCCTGAACAGGCGTGTCATTTACTACCAGACGCACGATTTGTTCATCCCGTCACTTGTTATCGTAAAAAACTTAAGTCTATTCCCAGTTCCGATCAAACTGAATTGCGTTACCAGAACTTAGCTCACATTTCTGGTTGGCGGCAGAAATAGGTAAGTTTTTCATGAATACTTCCAAAAATAATACATAAAAGACACTGCACATCTTACGAAATAAAACTAGGATGTGATGACTACGATATAACGACATTTTAATTATTTTTTACAATTTTTATTCTACACTCAGAACAGTGTTGGAAAAATACAGATTTGTTTGTTGTTTCTTTATGGTCGTACTTTGTATTAATAATTACAACATTATGATATTCAATAAAATCAATGTTATACTATTTTAATTGTTTTAAAAAAGCGATCAACGTGGATGATTGTGTTCATTATTGCATTTCACAATCTCGTTATCAATAGTAAAAACAGCTGCTCTACAGCCGTTTCTACGGTGAGGATTGCTAGCACAGTACCATCGAACCTTAAATCCACTCTGCATTTGTTTAGCGAACTTGTAACCATCTAGTTGAAGTAATTGTGCTCCTCGGGATCCAACTATATACTTAGGCCCTGAAAACAGAAGTAATTTAATGTTAAGAATAGTTCAAAAATCTGCATTTATTGTACATCTTGTACACATTCATAACAGTGCCTTGTCAGTATTAGCACATGATGTTGTGCAAATGATGTTATTAGTCGTGATAAGGTCCTGTACTGAGAAACGTTCCTTAGTCGGCGTGGTCCATCCTACACATTGATGTTAGGACTCAATTTTGTCTGCCCTAAGCAAGGTATGAAGGAAAAACTTAATAATTTTTAATAGTATTCTTTAAGTAGGAAGGCTTGACACGCGGGAGCTCAATTTCCTACCGCTCAGCTGTTGTGTTTCATAGAGTAGCCCAAATGAAGAGTGCGTATAAATTTGAAATTTTCTTTATTAAGTGCAGTGTTCTGTGTCATAAAAAATTATTGTTTTCGCACAATAAATATACAGGAACGAATTTTGGAAAAATATTTTTAGGCATATAACTGTAATTAAAAAAGTACGTGTCAGATCTGACAAAATTACATTTAATATCAAAACGACGAAATATGTACTAAACCTATCGTTATATAGTATATGTATAGCTATATAAATAAGGTGAAAATAACCAAATGTTATTAGTTAATAGCTAGTATATTTAAAAATAAAAGAATTTTAGATATGTATCGATCATTATAAAAGTGGTGTTAGTCCATATTTTAAAATACATTTTTTTTTTGCTTGAAATTATCAGTATTTAGTTATATCTTTCATTATAAAAGGAAGCAACTCCAATAATTGCACTAACATCCCATAGATGTCATTACTAGTTTACTCAGAGAAATAAAATTAGTACACATTAATTTGCTAAAAGCTCATTATTTCAAAATTTAATAACAAGGACATAATTCTCTTTTACAATGAACGACACATATAAAGGCCCTCTGCCCGTCTTTGCTATGTATGTCCTCACAGGGTATCATGTAATAAGGACTTATATATTATTTGAGATCTTTGTAAACTTTATATGAAGCAATAAATTTAATTGCATTGAAGTGTTAGTTTTATCTGGTAAGTTTTCCAAAAGTACTAATATAGTTTTCATTAACGAAATCAACATGGATGTCTATGTGTTTTGTTACACTTGTCCATTTCACTGTTTACAGTAAAAGATATATACAGGGTGTAATCATTAACTGTGCCCAGGCAATTATTTCACAAATATAAGAGATATCCAAAGCCTTTAAACTGATATCGGAAGTACGTTACCTAAATATCCCAAAAATTGAACGTTAAACGCTCCCTTACACATACTTATTATGACATTCGTAGAGAGGCCTTAGTGTCGAACAACTGCTTTGAATACAAAATTTTGTACTTACTTAAAAATATTTATAACTTTTTTTATTCAAGTAAAAGATAGTTTTATTACTTTTTTATACCTATTTTGTTATATGTAAACTCATTATTTCACCTCTTAAAGTAGGTCAATTAACGCCTCTCTTCGAATGTCACATTAAATGTATACGTGTATAGGTGTGACGCTAAAATTTTGGATATTTATAGCTTAATTTAAAAAAAAGTTATTGGTGTGTCGTTTTACTCAATACTTTCGATATCAATGTTTTCAAAGGCTTTTGATATCTCGTATATTCATGGAAATATGGCGCAAAAGACAGCAGGGTAGTTATTCGTTCGTTGAGATAGATAGGGCATGGTAGAGCGGACGAACTTGAACTTAAGTCTCGTCTCTCGATGGGGAGATGACAATCTGGTCGATTTCATCGCCACCAAAACGTAGACCTGTCTGTTTTTTGCTAAAAGGAGTCAATTTGATCTGACTCCCACTTTACGGTGTATATCTGTCTCTCCTACAGACAGCCTGGAGCTCCTTGGCATAAGTTTGAGCGCAATCCTTAACTTGGGGGCTAATATGGAATGTAAGGCACAAATTGAAGCCAAAAAACTGGGTATCCTTAATAAGCGATATTTCACGCCTGGACAGCTCTTAACTTAATACAAAGCACATCCGATCCGATCTTGCATGGAGTACTGCAGTCACCTGTGGGATGGCTCAGCGAAGTATCTACTTGAGGCTCTTGATTCGATTGAGCGCAAAGCCAGGAGACTTACTGGCGACGATAAGCTCGAATCTAAACTTCATAGTTTAGCCCACCGGCGTAAAGTTGCCTGTCTGTCGGTTTTCTACAGACTATATTTCGGTGTGCTCATGAGCTCCATCAGCTCATCCCGCCCGCTGCCTTATACCATCGGACATGCAAACGTAAGGCGGAATATCATCCTTACTTGCTCGATATTCAGGCTTACTAAGCGCTTTCATCATCTTTTATTGGCACTGCCCAGGGATTGAATTCCCTGCCTGCGACTGTGTTTCCGAACTCATACGATCCCAGTATTTTTGAGGTGCGACTGAATAGGCATCTTCTGGGCGAGCTCATTCCATCGTAGATCCTATCTTTGCTCCAGAGCTAGGTAGTGGTCAAGAGCAAATCCATTAATTAAAAAAAACTTAACTATTACACCCTGTATAATGTACAGTATATATACTAAAGCGAGTACTGCAGCTCATATTTCTGGGTGTAGCACAGAACCATCGAACATTTATTCCAGTCTTTCTGTGCCCATAAAATCTATAACCTCTATCTAAAACTTATAACCTATTATGAGTAACTCGTCACTAACATTTCGCCTGTCAATAAGAGCCTAAAAAACCTACTAGTGACATACATCACAGGACATACACACACTATGAGGTATTAAATAGCAGCTTGGCGATTAGCGCTCTGGGCTACGTTACAAAATAGTGTTTTTATGTTACACAAAATTCTTACAGTTAGGTACATAAGACCTATGTTAGTTTTTTTCAATAAATAGGTCTAGGTGGATGATTATGTTCATTTCTGCACATGATAACCTCGTTGTTTATCGTAAAAGCAACGGCTTTACATCCGTTCTGCCGGTGAACACTACTAGCGCAGTACCATCGAACCTTGAACCGACTTTTTCTTTGTTTGTGGAACTTGTAACCGTCTAGTATCAGTAATTGTGCTCCCCGAGAAGTTGTCGCAAACAATGGCCCTGAAAACAAAAGGGTGAAATAAATAATACGGAACTATGTGAGTCATTAATAGAGTAACTTTAATTAGTAAGGTCGATAACAGTGGACCGTTAACAGAAACTTTACACGTTATACATCGTGTTAACTTAACTGCCTTATGCTCGAAGGTGCTTCTCAGAATCATCAACATTAACCCTTTTCTGACCTATTTTACTTTTTTTCTAACATTCCTTTTAACGTTGTACATATTAGAACAATGAGTCATATTAATATCACATGTAATGTAACATTTAAAGATTCATAAATAAAACAAAATTTAAAAAAGAACTCTATTATGGATTCTGAATGACATATATTCTCAGAATCAACAACATCAATCTTTTTTTTATCTCTTTTGCTTTTTTATAAGTGTTTTATTAATGCTATTTACTATCATTAGGAGTCATTTTAATATTACACGTAAAGCAATATTTATAGATCCATAAATAAGACAAAATTAAAAAAATAACTCTATTATGGATTCTGAATGACGTATAAGGGTGCCTTCAAATTAGACGCTTCGAGACATGTTGCAGTGGCGCCATTACTCATTTTATACAATTATAAGCGGGGCTGCCCAGAACATGGTCGCGCCACTACAGTGCTTCTACAAATGTCTAATTTCAATGCGCAAGTAAGTTGACTTCATGTATTTTTTGCGTAAACATCGCGTTGCAAGCAGGAAGCTTTATATATTCCACTGGAGTTTACACTTAGAATTTCATGTACTTGCTTTATTTAAAAAACTAACTGAAATTAACAAGCAAAACTAAAATTAAAACTATCTTTTATCAAAATGCGCGATACATACGCACGACGATATAATATGCGCAGATGACGCGATCTAAAGCGACAAACGATAGAGTGGTCAACGCAAATGATTATGTTCGTTGTTGCACTTTACAATCTCATTATCAATGGTTACCACGACAGCTTTACAGCCTTTTCCATTGGTACAGGACCACCGAACTTTAATTCCACTGTGCATATGTTTATAGAACTTGTAGCCATCCAAAAGCAATATTTGTGCTCCTCGGGACCCCCTTATGAACATAGGCTCTAAAACAAATGATTTGTCTTGAACAAAAATTGGATAAAAGTCTGTAGCAAACTAGGCCACTAGAAAGAAGCAAATAGAGTGCTGTAGCTTTCAGTGTCAGGGGCACTTGGTTCATAAAGTCTATTAAAGGCGCCTTGAGCAGTAGATGATTACGGTTTACGGTCAGCGCCCGTAGTCGTAGTCGTCCAATGCGCAAGGCGCCAACCAATTACCATTATTAACAAACAATACTAATAACTTCTATTAAATAGAATGAATAGCGACATCTCTAGCCGGGGCTGGTAGCTGTAAAAGTATTTAACTGGGTGAAGAAATAGCATAGATTTCTTATAGATGGCGCTACGGCTAAAAAGTCGTTGAAAAACCAAATACAAAGATACGACGCAAGCACATAGAAAAATTCGTGAGGTCCGCTGGTTCGTTCCGTGGCTTAGTTGGTATAGCGTCTGTCACGGTATGCTAGAAGACGTCGGTTTGAATCCGGCCGGAACGAAGGAATTTTTTCTAAGTGTTCGATCTTTGTATTAATAAATTATAACATACTACTGCAGAGTGAAAACTATTAAATTTATTGTTTTTGTTGTTTAACAGTATACATTCTAGCTAAGATTAGTCTGAAGAAGTTTTAGTCTAAGAATGAATGGCAATTTTTATTATCGATATTTGAATAATAGTAGTTTATGTGACTGTTACATAATGAAAGGCATTAAATATGTACGAGTGTCGGTTTATAAACGAGCCGACACGCGAGTTTCATAAAAACATCACACGAGTATTTTAATGGCTAATTATGTACAGTTACATACACTGCTTTATCTATACACATATTATAAGATCTCCATGATGTATTCAGGAACCGCATGTTATGACTGGCGAAATGGCGGCAAATAAAATCTGTTCTCCTGCCTGTCACACAACCGTAGTTTTTATTTAATTCATAGACAAACTAGAGTCGACCCCAACTATCATATCTTTCGATATCAAATAACGTGTGAAATTTGTCAAAATTATTTGGTACTGACATTTCATTTCGAATAAAACTTTATCCCGACTGATATTAGAATTGAGGTCGAATCAAAATGTTTTGTTTTCCAGACATGTTCGAAACTTGAACGTAATAATAAAATCGAATTCGACGTTAATATTATGCAATAATAACAATAAGACATTTGTTCTAAAATAACAGTTTATATTTATGATGGTCATAATTTGTGGTTTTTGAACATATCATAGAGGGTTTATGATATGTGTGTAAATAAATAAATAAATAACCCCGCACTAGGCAAACTCTGTATCGCACAACCACAAATTACGCCCAAACTCACGAGAGAAATAAATGTAGGCCATAAAAATATTTCTCCCGGCCCGGGAACCGAACCCGGGACTTCTGCGTGTAAGTCCAGTGTGGCAGTTTAAAAAAAATGGTAAATAAGTTATAATAAAAACGGCTTCGTTTAATAAAGGCCAGGAGGCTGACGAGAGATATCAGTTTTTGGTAGCTGTAAAGGTGGCGCTTGCGGCAAAAAAGTCATTTTAATCCCAATACAATGATACAGATATAATTTTAATAAATCGTAGTTTTATAATTGATCATATTGCTATGATTGTAATATTTTAAAATTGCAATCATAGCGACATCTCTAGTCAGCGATGGTAACTGGAAAATTACATCTCTGAGTGAAGAAATAAATTTCTCACACATAGCGCTACGGCAAAAAAGACCTTATAAATCAAAAACAAAGAGTTGCAAGAAGCACATAGAAAAATTTTTAAGGTTTGCTGGTTCGTCCCCTGGCTTAATTGGCAGAGCATCGGGCACGGATTGCCTAGTGGAGTATTTACACAAAAATAAGGCAATATGGTATTCAATAGATAAATAATGCCAACTTTCATTTTCAATAACACAATTATGACAAAAAAAATCACTTCAATACCCGTGGCCCTACTGTCTTACTAGTAGTACCAAGGGTAATGTTTTTGTCCGTGGTTCTACCAGTAGAACTACGGGAAAGAAATGATTATATTGTATGGGCATTGGACCTACTGATCGGGTAGGACAGTCACTGTCATTATTAATAATGTTACTGGTTCAGAGCTAACTACAATTGTTCTCTAGGATGATTCCTGTGACAGTTCATAAAAAATCGCAAGATATAATCTTGTAATAACGTGCACTGTTTAATGTTGCCAATGATATTATACTTGTAATGTTGCCGTCCACTAACTAAAATGCGGTGAAATGACAAAATTTTTTTTTGTGATATAAAAATAACCATAACCCGATTTTGAATATTGAAATTGTTTAATGATATTTCAGGTATGCATCGTTAAAGTAAGTTCCGATATGACGAACACGTTAACTAATTTGACTGTTATTAAAAAATAATTTTGTGATCTATCTTGTGCTATTTAAAACGGATATTTGACCATTTGTCACTTTGCCGCATTTTAGTTAGTGGACGCCAGAATGTATTTTATTTATTGCGTAGTCCTACTAGTAGTACCAAAGGCAATGAAGGAAAAAATCATATCTATCAATATAAGACTATACAAATACCTTGGAACAAATAAAAGACGGTATAATAAGCTTATATAGCAATCTCGATTTTTACATTTAACTAAAAGATCAACGTGGATGATTGTGTTCGTTGTTGCATCTTACAATTGTATCATCTATGGTAAAAACTACGGCTCTACAACCATTCGACCGGTGAATTCCACTAGCACAATACCATCGAGTCTTTACTCCACTCTGCCGTTGTTTATGGAACCTGTAACCATCCAGTAGAAGTATTTGTGCACCTCGGGATCCTTTTATGAACATAAGCCCTAAAATACAAAAGGTAGGTAAGTAACTATTTATTTCGAAATATAAAATGTGGATAGAGGATCAAGAACAACTGTTTTTATTATACCAATCGAGAATAATTTATTGTTATATTTAATTACTTATGTTACATTACATCAGGTAGATACATAAAAAAGTAAGGTTTATAAATAGAAAATTTCATCGAGAACAGTACCCTGGGGCATCGTGCCCAGGAGGTTGGCAACATTTCCCCTTTTAATTTATTAATTTACAATTACTATTTATTAACGTGCCAGACAGCCACTCCAATCACCTGGTCCTTAACTAAGGAATTCCCTGTACTATGATTAGTAGAGTAACGGAAGTGAAGAATAGAAGAAACAATTTAGAAAAGGCGATTTCCAAATTGATCCTACAGGGAATCGAACTCGGGACAGTCCCATCCAGCGCCCATAGAGCAAACCGAGTGTTGAGCCACCGAGGTCGAAAGTGACACAAAAATATTATATCCAATGAAAATGTCAAATTGCGAGGCTCAAAATGAATGGCAATTTTAGATGTTTATAGTTTTAAAACATCACCCCATCTATATGGCGAGGTCCCACTTTCTATAAAGTGAGTTAGCTAATGACCAAGTTGACAAGGAACACGGACGACGTAATAATTTTGTATAAAAAAAAAATATCATAATTTTGTATACTTTTTTGGACCCCAATTTGCACTGGACTATGAGATACACAGAATAGTTTTTGTTTTAATTCTTTTCAGCATGCGCCATGGAAATAAAATAAAATAAAATTCAGTATATCAGCGTTGTGAGTCACGAGCTTTCATTGCGGTCAAGAAGACTTGTCGTGCTTTTATTTTTAATAATATGCTTGCCTTGATGAAGTTATCTGTGGCCGCGTTAAGGACTACCGGCATGCTGTTGTTTGTGTACGAAGGGCACGCTAACAGCTCCTGTATGGACAGTGCTGAAGTACATGTACCGAGTATATGGAAAAAAATGTATTTGCGACACAATGATAACATTAGACACGGTAACGCAATGCCTTGACTGGCTAACTAATGTTTGAAAGAAAATACTTCCACTATATACACTATATAACAGATTTTTATTCAGTACAACAATATTTGACTCAATCATTTAATTGCTTGACAATCTTTTGTATTATTTTTAAACGTGTTCAATTTGCTGTTGATACTGCAGCAAGCTTATTGTTTAATTCAGAATTGAATACTAATAACTTGAAGACCCGCTATAAAATAAGTGCCTGCAATAAATTTATTCGAATTGGAGTCGCGAAATATAGAATCCAGATCCCGGCTAATATATTCATTTCGTATGTCATGCTCGTGATACGTTGCAGCTAGACTCGTTGAAAGCGGAAGAACACGTCAACGTCCTAATGACTTTCTTCTTTCTGCGATGTAAATATTTCAAAACATCTCCATGACATCAAAAGTTCCAGAACCTCTTCGAAGAGAGAGGAAGAGAGAGGTCTTTCTCTTTCAATACTCCCACAAGTGTCATAATGACTGTACGTATATGAAGAGCAGAGACTATATATTTATCCAGTTTTGAAATTAAAATGGAGGAAGTGAGTGATTGTGTTCATTTTTGCACATCACTATCTCATTGTCAATTGTATAAGCGGAAGCCAAACATCCCTGTGTATGTCTAAGGCAGTACCATCTTGTCTTCAATCCAGTAGTCCTGTGTCGGCAAAATTTGTAACCGCTTATCATCAGCAACTTTGCTCCACGTTTACGAGTGCTCGATACGAACATTGCCCCTGAAACAAAAAGTTATGTCGAATAAATAACATTGTCATCATTTAGAAATATGTTTCGTTTTCTATTACATTTGAGGACTATTTATTTATGAAATACTTCGATTAATACGTTTGATACATCGAAGTTCATTTGTTCAATGCTTCACTTCATCAAAATACTACGGCTCCGAAGTGTTTTTCATTAAAAACATCACCGGACGCTACATCTATACTTTTGAGCAAAATGTCTTTGTTGTCATTTATTTTTTCACAAATCCAAACCAAATAAATTTATCAGTACGTAAGCAGATAAATAAGTACTTCACTAATAAAGTATTTTGGTTAAATTTGACGCAAATTTGCTATCGAAAGCAATTAATACCAAATCATCTGACGATCAGTCTCTTTAAAATTCA
>NW_020654878.1:5877963-5997710 GCF_003589595.1 Hyposmocoma kahamanoa
AAATAGAGACGAAATGTCATTTAATTTGTTTGAAAACTATTCCTCCAAATCATTATGGTGACAACTACGTTCCGATTGGCCAGCCCGAATTCGAAATAATTGACGGGTGTCGTCAAATGTTTCACTTCAAATCGATCAGTTTAAATTGAGCTTTGGTATAATGGACGAAAGTTGAAAAATTACATATGTCATATTTAATTAACGATTAAATGTGATTCCGTTTGTTTTGTAATAAGATGTTTTGCTGTTTTTCCCACACCACCGAATGGAACAGCCCCCCGTAGTCGGAGATATTATCTTTATTACAATAAATACAAAATATTTTGGAATATACGGAGAAGTACTCACCGGTCAATTACAGGCGTTTTTTTATTTCAGCTTTCTAATTTGTGATTTCGTGCAAACGTGAGCTGATATTTAAAAGTGATATAAGGCCCATTTGCCTGATGAGTTGCTAGGTATGGATGGTCCTTATTTCATCTCTAATTATGGTTATATACTAACCGGAAACCGGCGAATTAAGTTCGACGAATAATCGTTTAGTTATTAGTAATAAAATGAACAAAATTTGTACTTTTGACAAATTCGCGCGGAATAAATGCCGAGCTTTTTCGCGTAGCATTTTTGAAGACAAGCAAAAGTAACATAAATATTATTATTACAATAATAATAATCACTTACAATAACAATAATTTAAATAAAAAATTATAAAAATATTTTTCTATTACTTTTTATAACGTGGAGATGCTTGTACCAAACAATATTAGTAACTGTTTTAAATTTAAAAATAATGATTAAAAGGTAGCGAATTTAGGAGGAGCATGATTGTGAAAATTCCTGCAAGCAATCATTTCATTATCAACCGTATGTATGGCAGCAGAGCACCCAATTCTGTGCATAGCGCATTGCCATCTGATCTTGCTAAGAACTCCAAGTTTCCTTTTCTTATGTGGATGGAACCTAAACCCTTGAAGGACCAAAACTGGACCACCGCGAGCACTTGTTGTGAATACTGGCGTTAGAACTGAAAGGCAAAAAGAAATTTAGTTATGTGTAAAGTGATAACAAAATACACTTATGACGTTAAATTATAACTAAATGTGTGTAAGGGCGCGTTCAAATTAGACGCTTATAGAAGCGCTGCAGTGACGCAACTGTGTCGCTTCTATAAGCTAACTTAAAGGCGCTCTAACAAGTAAATGATACGCCAATTTCTCATACATATCAAAAAAGTTTCAATGTAAATGAATGTGAGATGTTACCAATGTAAATAAAAAATGAAGTTTTAATTTTCGTTCATTCATAAAGAACCCAAAATTGGCTACAATGCTTAATGATCTTAACACAAAACAATTGTCAATATCCTTGAAATAAAATATAATTACGTTTACAATGGTGGTTTCGTCGTTGTCGTGGGCCTGATTAAGATACAATGTTTTTTGTTTTGGCTTTCACGAGACTTTCATCCGTATGAACAACGTTTTTAACGCCATATTTGTACGCTTATTGAAAAGTTCTTTGTTAAAAAGAAATAAGTATACCTACAAATTATTAACGACGACGATTACATGTCGTTATCCTCTCCTCACCAGCCGTATTTGATATTTTTGATGCAAAATATTTGATTTCAAAAACGGTCATTCCGCACCAATCGTTGCATTCTAGATAGGAATGCAACGATTGGTCTTTTTTGTATATAACTCTTGATATAGTAGTCACATGTGATCGTACGTCAAAAGTGCTTTTATCACAAGAAAGTCTTGAAAATAATATCAACTACATGTAATAAATTATGTATATCGTCGGGGACAGCGCACTTACGCGTAACTACCATTGGATTATAAGTTTCCATTTCGGTAATTTAGTGACCAAATCAACTCCGCGTAATCTTGGCAACTAAATTAGCCTAATTTACGAAAATCTATTATTATCAGTCTGTACATAACATAAATTAATGCTTACTATGCAAAAATGATAGTCGTAGCCATTGAAATAACAAAGTAATAACTTTAAATCCCTTTGCTGTAAAATTTGGTTTAGCGCAGATTGGCGCCTTTTACCAATAATAGATGCGCGGATTTGCACTGACTTCGACCTTGATCTACTGTGATCATCACTAATTACAGTTCAGGGCCAAGGCCGACAGCACTGAAGAACTGAAGGACTTTATGTAATCTGGTTGTGGCATGTGCCTTCCCATCAGGGGGTAGCATTGGTTGAGAAGATAAACAGGAGTTTCATCCGACTCGTGGCAGAATCTACTCTCCCTATGGGAATATCTCTGTCCAATTTTGACATGTACTTGTTCAACGCACAATGTAGTGAGCATTCTGATGCCATTCCTGTCCACTGATACACCTTGCTCTGTAGCTACACTTCTCGGGAGATGTGTGTGCTCTCGTTCAGCAGGGTGAGCTTTGCCAAGCTGTATGCTATCCCTAAGGGTTCGGGTTCAATAAAGCTTTCCCTAGCACCAGCCTTTGCCAGTTCATCTGCTGCTTCATTAGCCTCGACGACTAAGTGGCCTGGAACTTAACGCAGGACCATTTTATTCCGAACATACCGAACTCCTTACAGAATATTGCTCTTTAGCTGTTCGTTCAAGGTAGATATGTTTAAAAAGTTCACATGGAACTAGTCAACTTATGTCTCAGGGTGACGGGCGCAGTGTCAGTGGCCCTCAGATCTTTGCGATTTAAAGCTCTGAGTGGCACTGCAACTGTTATGGACAGGCGTGTAGCTTACCATCAGGCGCACGACTTGCTCGGCCCGTCACTTGATATTATTTAAAAAATGGATAGATGGCGCTACGGCTAAAAAGTCGCTGAAAACCAAATACAAAGATCCGACAAACAAGCACACAGAAAAATTCGTGAAGTCCGCTGGTTCGTTCTGTTACTTAGTTGGCATAGCGTCTCTGGTACAGTATGCTAGAAGACGTCGAATCGAATCCGGCCGAATCGAAGAATGTTTTTCTAAGTGTTCGATCTTTGTATTAATAATTATAAAAAAATTGGATTTGGAATATCTATTACAGGTAGAATCCTTTGCCGCGTCTTATTGATTTATCTGTGATGGAAAACGGAAGATTTTGCTGCCTATAAGTAAAACGGTACATGATTATGTTTATTGTTGGTAGTAATAATCTTCTTGTCGGCCATGAAGAGCACAGCTCTACAGTCCTTCTTATGACTGGCACAACGCCATCGACTCCTATGCTTATCACCTTTGTGACGAAGAAACTTGTATCCCGATATTAAGATCATTTTAGCACCTCTTGATGTTCGCATGAAGATCGGTTCTGAAACAAAAATACCGTTTAATTAATTTTGCTATAATATGAATTTATCTTTAGTTTATTAAAAAAAAACCTTTCTCGGCCCCTGCAGCAAGACATTTCACTTTTTTCCTTCTCATGTTACCTTATACCCATTTTTATAACCTTTGCTTACCAATTATGTACCTACAGATAGGCAAATAGTCTAATTGTCTCCTTGATAAAAAGACCACCGCCTGTAACGTTTTGTAATACTAAGTTTCAGGACGGATAAGTCGTGCGCCTGATGACAAGAGACGCAATTGTCCATAACAGTTGCAGTGCCACTCAGAGCGTTAAATCACAAAGATCTGAGGGGCGCTATCACTGCTTCTGTCTCATGTGCCTGTAATTTCACCAGCACTCTTACCTTTTAAAATCGGAACGCATAATGCTAACATTACTGCTTGGCGGCAGAAATAGGTAAGGTGGCAGCACTTCCCTGGACGTATTGCTACTAAAAGTAACTGTTTGTGCTTAGAACATAAGTACAATTAAGTCTTTTTTTATTCAGAATTTTTCCACTAAACTCTCATTCAATGCATATCAGGTTCACAATAGCCTTTACTCCACTTTACGGCAGAGGAGGAGCTGGAGGAGGACGAGGGCTATAGAGCTTCTTTGTACTGACTTGTTTCATCGAATTTTTTCATTTATCACTGCGTTGCTCTTATTTTTGTTACGTCCACCATGTTACGCCAACCTTTCTATACGACTGTACCTCAATACCTAAAATTGGTCTCCAAAAAAATTTTAAAGATTTTTTGGAGGTGTGCTTAAAATAACTCGGGAGACAGGATGAAAAGAGAGCCGGAGCGTAGCCGTGCGTTATTCACCGACTTCACAAAAGAATGTCTATGCATAGTGCAGTATTTTTTAAAAACACCTGACTACTAGAGTGGTTTGATAAGTACGTGACTGCAAGGTTAAATAAAAACATTTTTGGCATTTATTTTTATTTTTTACTTTAGAACTCCTTACTAAGCAACTGACGTTTATGAAACAACTTTTTATAAAATTAGCGCGACACTAAAAAAATAGACAAGAAAAGTTAAGTAGGTCGGTATATCTTTTGAAGATGAGGAAAAGGGAATTTCGGGTATTCCGTTTCTCTTCTGCAATCGCAACATCAAATCTTGTCGAATTACGATACGAACTATTGCCGCATCCCCGTATTCACCAGATTTGGTCCTATCTGTATTTTAACTCTTACAAAAATATAAAAAAATGGCTTAGTGGACAAAGATTTTCATCAAATGTAGAAGTGATAGCTGGTACAAAGGCCTATTTATCAGAGTTTGACAAAAAATATTTGTCTGATGGGTTGAAGGAGCTAACATATCGCTGCTCAAATATACAGAGTTAAAAGGAAAATGTAAGAAAATAAATCATAATTGAAAATTAATCATAATCAAAATTCACGGACGTATGAAATCGATCTCATATTGTTATGATTCTTGTAGCACTCACCAGACGTACTAATGTCAGATTCTCTCCCAACGGTGAAGATACGTCTTAGTGCAAGCAATGAAAATGAAATAGTAGAACATAGTATAAAGATGCAAGTAAGTTATCAGTATATAAATAAGTTTTCCAAGTACAACGAAACGACTACCGTGGTTACAATTCTTTTAAATATTGCAGGTTGGTTTTCATTCTGATCCTTCTAATACGTGGATGTATGTGTGATGAACATAAAGCAATTGCAAAGGTTTTAAATAAATAACTCATTATTAATACAACATTCATTAATTTTATATTAGGAAAATTATTTACATTTATTAGTTAAAGCTTGATATATCTTACAACTGCACAATACTAAAACACGCTTATTACGACAACCTTATATACAAGTATAATTTATTTAAAACAATTCAGCACAAAGCATTTGACTTTATATCCCTAATGAACACTATATTTTTTAATAATCAAACGTATAAATAGGAATAGCAAATTCTAAACTTATAAGAATTTTGAGTCTATTATAGTAAATGATTGTCAGGAGTTACAGGTTTCTTACAAAAGTATGACTGTATAACTGAACTGCCTCGTTGGCCGAACGGTTACCATGCCAGTCTACCACGCAGAGGTCAGAGGATTCCCGGGCCGGGAGAAATATTTCTATGGCCTGCATTTATTTCTCTCGTGGGTGTAATTTGTGATTGTCTATGTGTGAGTCCATGGCACCCGCCATACTATAATTTTCCCTTTAGCGGGGTTATGAATGTGCGCGTTATATACATATATCCTTTTCCCGATATTTCTAAGCGGTTCAAACATACCACGATAAAGAACCCATAGCAAGTGATAATCATGGAATTTATAATAACTATTTACTTCCATCGTAATTATAAAATGTTTGATCGAATCGATTGAATGTTTGCTGACCATCTTTTTCCTGATACTGAGAAAAATTTCCTGGATTCATCAACCGAGGAATACTAAACGAGGACTGAACAAGAGCTAAAGATGGATTGCTATAGAAACTTGAAATATTTTGTTGACTCTGTATTGGCGATAAGAGATTGAGATGATCAGTTGTCATATCATTATTAACATTGAAATATTGTCGTACATTTTGATTGTTTCTTTGAACAATAGATGATAGTTTTTGTTCTTTACTTTGTACAAAAATTTTAGGCTCATATTTGATATTATGCTTTGGAATGCAAATTCCTTGAATTGAGACTTCTTTAGACATTGATTGTAGTTTTTTCCTAGTAAGATGATTGTGCTGTCCAGTAAGTTTAATAACTCTGTCGTTTACCGTGTAGATGCTAGCTCGGCATCCTTTGGGGTAGTGCGTAGAACACAACCAGCGGGTCTTTAAGCCTGTGTATTGGGAGTAGTATGTGTATCCTTTGTAGCGTAGTATTCTTTTCCCTTTTTGTGACTTTAGGAACTCAACTGTAAAACAATATTCAAGTTAGTTTTGGTACATAAAAATATCAGTATTTGTAATTTTACTAGACAACTTATTTTGAAGGATTATAGAAGGAAAGAAAAAGGAAGAAGGAAAGAGAGGTAGGAGAAGATCTAGGGGAAATTGATATAAGCGAACAAAGTTATTGTAGTGTCCTATATATATATATATATATATATAACAAAGATGGATGGCGATTATTCCACCGCCAAACGTCTAAGCTCCTAAACAAAAAGTAGCAGTTTTAGAAAACTCAAATATGACCGCAAGGTATAAAAACAATTGCATACAAGTTGGGTAAATTTAATTAAATAACAATTAAACGTAAATTTTAATATCTAACGCTAAGAAAAAAAAAATATAAAAAAATAAAGTACTTAATACGTAAATACTTACAGCACTTGAAAGCAATCAATGTTATATGACTTGTAAATTTATCATGCATTGACCTTTTGTAGTGCAACAACAACTACTAAATACTATTTCTATACTATTTTATACAAATTTCCTAACACATAATGAGTCAATGTTTGGCTAACATTATCGAATAGATCTAATACGTTAGGCATTATACTTCAACTACAATTATTGATTACATTAAACAACTAGAGCATATCATATAATACCTAACACTAATGTATAACAATGTGTTTTTATTGGCTATCAAATATCATTTATGACATCATTTATACATTCTTAAAAATAGATTAAAAAATTTTCACAAAATTATTTTACAAGTAAAATAGAGTTCAAATTACGTACTCAATCCTTTAATCCTTTCTAAGCATAAACACTTTATGTAAGTACTTACGATTATAACTATTCTTCTTTATAAAATTAAAAGTTGAGTATGTTGTGTCAAAGAAAACACGCCACTTTGGATTCAGCTGAAAAGCGCGCCAAGAGGCTTAAGTGACTCGGAATTAGTAGAGGTGACGCTCCTGTGCTTTGAACACCGTCGTAAAGTTGCCTGCTTATCGGTATTCTACAGGACATATCACGGAGTGTGTGCGAGGGAATTGAACGATTTAATTCCACCTTCTCTTTTCCATTATCGAGAAACCAGATGTAGGCTGGGGTTCCGCCCCTATGTAGTGGTTATTCCAAGAATTCGCATGAGAGTTTCGCTTTCACATTTATATGGTGAACAGCTTTGTAATGGCATTCGCTGCCTGTAAATATGTTCACTAAACGTTATAACTTGGGTCTTTTCAAGGCGAGAGTGGATAGGCATTATTTAGGTGTACACGCTTCATCATCGACTTCATTGGCACTTTCCATCAGGTGAGATGGAAGACAAAGCGGACTTATTTAAAAAAAAATGAAAGAAAAGCGCTATTTTTTTCGGTTGATTTCAGAGTCGTGGCCGTGATCGTAGTCGTGACGGTAACTATTTTATCGGAATTAAATTAGAGAAATAGCCTGGCGATTCACTTGGTGGAAAGTGACAATAGGTTGTAGATATTTGCGATACTAGGGCAGTTTAATTCAACTCAAGACCGTAAATGTGGAGTAACATAAAATTTGACGTGTTCTGTGGATGTCATTAAGGTGGCTCTCTCTACTTATGAATTGCTGCTTTGTGGTGTAAACATGGCAGCTCTTAGGCAGGTGCTGTAATTGCAATATAAACAAATTAATATCAACTTTTTAGTAGCAGTAGAGCTCCTTGTGAAAGAGTTCGTCCAGGAAAGTACTACCACCTTTCCTATTTCTGCCGCGAAGCAGTCATATATTTGGTACTGCTTTTCGATTTTGAAGGGTAAGGCGCATGGGACTTACCAACTTATGTCTCAGGGTGACGGGCGCAGTGGCAGTGCGCCACAGATCTTTGCGATTTAAAGTTCTGAGCGGAACTACAACTGTTATGGACAGGCGTATTGCTTACCAACAAGCACACTTGTTCGTTCCATTACTTAATATAAAAAAAGCAACGATCTTTGCAGGATCAATCTGATATCTGTTGAGTGTATATTTCGGTTGCCTAATATATAAGGTACATCTACACTTGTGACCTGGTCGTCCCTACGCGGTCTTGACACTATTCAGAAGTTTAATCCAATACAAAATTAAAATCAACCCAACGCAGTGATTCAAAGTAACTCTCTCAGCCTTATATTTCCCTAATATGGAAGGGCTTTACGCCACAAATGTTAAAGTTGAAACTTTACGTCTGCGCATGTATATAGTGGGACAAAATTAGGTTTACTCGATCTCATTACGGTAGTAGGAGGGTGGTTATGAACTCCGTTAACCAATAACACTCTGTTATGATCCGTAAGTATGTAGGCTCTGCAACCAAGCGGTTGATGTGTAGAACATCTCCAACGTAATTTTGGCCCTTGTGAAAACTTTTTCGACGTAGATCCGTAAGCGTATGTATACCCGTTCACTTTTACTAGCCGCTTCCCTCGTTTCGACAGAATGAATTCAACTGTAAAGCAAAATAAAGTTTTAATATCGTAACATTTGTAAAATTTTCGAGATTATTGTGGGACCTCGGAAAAAGAAACAATTCCTCGGCCATTTGTTGAGCTAAACAATTATCAATCCTAAATAATTTAAGCGATAAATCCATACCTTACTTTCTCAAACTCGTATCTTATAAAGAGTGATTATTCAGGGGACGCCAAAACTGTCTATTTATTTTAAATATCATATCTAAGGTATTAATTTGAATGCATTACTTTAAGAATAAGTTTTTACCTATTCGAAGGAAATATGATGTGAAATCAGCCTGCAAAATTTGTATATACAATCCATTTTTTGCATTTCAGTAACTTTTTGCTTTAAGATACGAGTTTGACAAAGTAAGGCGACGAAATATAGAATCATAATTATTAAACAAGACTAGTTCATTGTGATGTCTTTATTTCAAATCTTAAATAAAAATAAAACTACAATTTTGATCTTCTTCCTATCGTGTCAATGCCATGCATACTATATAAGGATTGCCACCGTGGTGAAAGGATTTGCCAACCGGCATTCGCCGAATGGTTGCCCAAAGAGAGAGACAGACATACAGTGTATAACCAGAAATAGTGACGAAATGTCATTTAATTTTTTTGAAAACTGTTCTGCCAAATTATTACGGTGACAACTGCGTTCCGATTGGCCAGCCAGTTCGAAACAATTGACGGGTGTCGTCAATTGTTTCATTTCAAATCGACTAGTTTAACTTGAGCTTTGTTATAATGGACAAAATTGAAAAATTACATATTTAATATGAAATTACCGATGAAATGTGATTCCGTTTATTTTGTAATTAGATGTTTTGCTGTTTTACCCAAACCACCGAATGGAACAGCCCCATTGTTGCAGATTATTACCTTTATTACAATAAATACAGAATATTTTTGGAATATACGGACACGTACACGCAGACCAGTTGTTGGCGCTGTACTATTTCAACTTAGTAATTTGTGATTTCAGCGCAAACGAGAGATAATATTTAAAAGAGATATAAGGCTCATTTTCTTGATGAATTGCCAGAGATGGATGGCCCTTATTTCGTATCTATTTCTGATTATGTACTCTATGGCGCCAGACGTATAGGAAAATAATGGTACGTCGTGCGGAGAGGCTCCTTTCGTGCACCTTAAACCCCAATGTACAATTTTGATGGCTTATAAAATATTGTATTTGTAGGAGATTTTTCAGTGCTTATTGTTGTCAAACATGTTTCTTATCTATACAGACTTATTTCGATTTTGGTCTATTAGGTTTTTTGTGAGTATGATTGTCTTCAACACAAACAACTTCTTTATTAATCGTGACCAAGAACGCTCGGCAGCCACCAGGTTGATGTGTTGAACACTTCCAACGTACTCGTGCACCACTCGAGAAAGACACCGGACAGTAGGTATACCCTCTTAGTTTAATTAAGGTTTTACCCTTTTTGGACGTTATGTACTCTACCGTGTCTGAATCTGAAAGGCATAATGGTTATTACGATTTTGTCGTAAAGATCGTAGAGAATTCCGCTAATTTCGTTGTATGTTATATCAAAGAAAACTTTACTTTTTCGGTTGATTTCAGAGTCGTGGTTTGCGGGTCGTAGTCGTAACAATATTTTTTTTTTAATTCAAATTAAACAAGGCAATACTACAAGCAAACAGGTGCACTCAAATGCAATATTATCGACGTGACGGTGACGATATGTATTACGTACTGGTTAATCACGTATATGAAATGTAATTCCACTACATCCAGTCTAGCCAAAACTGGATGTAGTGGATTTCTTTTTGCAATTTTATATGGCGCAGCGCAAGACGGCATATTTCGTAGAGCACTTGATGCGGTGAATTCGATAATGGAAATGAAAAAAACATCCATTACAAATAGTGTTTACTGTGCTATGGATTTTTTTTACTTGTTCCTTGACAGAAGGAACTGCCTATCAATGACGCCTCCAGTCCCATATGCTCTGAGGTTTTAAGGATATTTCTGGCGGCTATGGGATTTATCGCATAAATGTCGTTGTCAATGTTCTAATGTTCTACTATAATGATCACCTACACTTGTAGGTGGCACGTCGGTTTTGCGATTTAAAAATCAAATCAACCCAGCGTAGTAATTCCAAAGTACTCGCTCAGACTCAACGCCCAGTTACACGACGCGAAATTTTTCGCGCGGCCGCCGCGCGGCGACCGCCCAGTTACAACGTTTTCACGTACATTAATGGGAATCTGAATTCTATTTGCTAGGCAATAACGACACAACTATCGAAAAACAAACGAAATTCTTTGAACCCGTATGTAGAATGACTTTATAGTGCGCATGTTCGTTTGCTTCAGAAGCGTGACAACAAATCGTAGTTTTATAACTGTGGTGATAAATTTCTTAATTTCTTTTGGTACAAGTTAAGCAATATTTGCTAAATAGGTTATATGATACGTAACAAAAATTATACTGTTAAGGAGTCCTACAGACGACGGTTACAACCAGCACCTTACCCTTCGCAGTAATGCTCACTTTACTGCTTGGCGGCAGAAATAGGCATGGTGGCAGTACTTCCCTGGACACTCTTTCACAAGGCGCTCTACTGTTGTAAAATATGGAGAGGCTTTAAGCCACAGACGGTAAGGTCTAAACTTTAAGTCAGAAACATGTATATTGTGCGATAGATTAAGTTTAGTCGCTCTCACTACGGTAGTAGGTTATGAACTCCGTTAACCAATAACACTCTGTTATGATCCGTAAGTATGTAGGCTCTGCAACCAAGCGGTTGATGTGAAGACCATCCCCAATGTAATTGTGGCCCTTGTGAAAACTTCTTTGACGTAGGTCTGTGGGCGTATATATACACGTTCACATTTACTAGCCGCTTCCCTCGTTTCGATAGAATGAATTAACAAAGCAATAAAGCAAAATAAACTTTTAATATCGGAAAATTTTACAGAATTTTCGAGATTACTGTGTAACCTCGAAGACAGAAAAGAAACAATTTTTCGAATATTTTTTGTGCTAAACAATTTACCAATCCTAAATAATTTAAATGATAAATATGCAATTGTTTAATAACAAGCCTTGACATTATGGATTCTTTATTTCAAATCTTAAATACACATTAAAATTCATTTTTGAACTTTTGATTGTATCGATGGCATGCATCTTGCTTGCCAGGGTGGTGAAAGGATTTGCTAATTGGCGTGAGGAATCCGCCGATTGTTGCCTAGGGTACGCCAGTACGCCAGATGTACAGAAACATAATCGTACGTTGTGCGAGGAGGCTCTTTTCGTGTATCCCAATGTACAATTTTAATGGTTTATAAGACTTATTATTTTGTAGCAGATTTTTTTCAATGCGTATTGCTGTCTAAACAAACAAGCTCCTTGTGTATAGAGAGTTACTTTGTTTTGGTTTCTTATAGTAATGGTTATTTTCTACATAAACAAGTTTTTCATTATCAACAGTATTTAAAATTCATTTATATAAATTTTGCTCTATAAGGTTTCTTGTGATTATGATTGTCTTTAATACGAACAAGTTCTTTATTAATCGTGACCAAAAATGCTCGGCAGCCACCAGGTTGATGTGTTGAGCACTTCCAACGTATTCGTGAACCACTCGTAGATGACCCTGGACAGTAGGTATAACCTCGCAGTTTTATTAAGGGTTTACCCCTTTTGGACATTAGGAATTCTGCCGTATCTGAATCTGAAAGATAGAAATAACGGTTATTACGAGCTTTCGGATTAAATTTCGGCTTCAAAGAGCGTCGCTTCTGTAGCTAATTTGATATTTATGCGATGGAAACGGCACTTTAAACATCCAAAGGCAACTCATTACGGCTGATAGTCTTTTTCTAAAGCTCGACGTGCAATATTTACGGCCTGGAATTGTATATTCTGTGTTCTTATGGGCCAGTTCACGCACAAACCCAATCTAACCTAACCTATATGTAAGCTGTATGCCGCAGAGTAGCAGTAATGCATAAAAGAAAATAAAGGAACAAACAGAGGAGATACTAATAACGATAGAGGTTGAAAGTGTTATAAATAAACTAAGTAATTATAAATTTAATGTAGGAAAAAATATATACAGTATGCACAAAAAAAGGAAAACTTTAATGTAACGAAAACACACTAAACGAAATAGCATCCGATATTTAGAAAACAAAACTGAAGCCATTTAAAAAAATACGCTTTATTTATTAAATTTTCTTTGAATGTCAGAATATTTCACCACAATGACATTCAATATTTTTTTAAGAAATTACTCTATTAGTTTGTTATAATTATAAATACAAAAATCGAACATTTAGAAAAAAAAATGCTTTAGTTTTTCGTAGTTTGTGGTGCTTTTAAGTAACGTCATAAGTATTAATTGGACAAAATGTAAGATACTGGCCACGATTAAATCTTCTTTTGGAATTAATTGCACTCGATGCCTTGATCGGAGTTGCGACTCCTGAGCGGTGACGCTGCGTTGTTACTATATAAATATAAATTAGAACTGAATACATCATGGTGCGTTGATACGGAGCGCGACGCGTAACGCGCGCGCATCAGACAAGGGGCCTGGAGACGAAGCGGGGAGGGGTGCTGCGGTGCGTAAATAAACAGCGTAACGTTGCCACACCGCTTTGCTCGTGTGGCACTCGGTGCAATGAAATCATAGTGCTGCGACGACGCAACGCACCGGCAGCGCCCGTGACACACAAAATGCTTTACAATCCCTTTATTTAATCTGTGTGTTATACAACGTTTCCAAATGATTTACTTAATAAACGAAATAGTATTTTTTTACAGTAATTCGTATAGTAAACAATATTGAGCTGTCAAACTCACCGTCATACTGTAGCTCTACAATTGTAGCTAAGGTATTTTCTCGTTGCCAACGAGAAGGTGGCGGCAAACAGATAATACTTACGTCAGAAGTATGCATACCGGAGCCAACGATGTGGGGCCGGCCATCGGTTGCTGCGAATTCATCTATTTCTTCCATTACTGAAGCCGCACAGGATTGGCGAAAGTCGAATGCAAGAAGAGTTTGTCGTTGGTAACTAGATATTGTCGCGGCGGTCAGCCTAATATTTCAATAAGTGGGAATATATAATGCGTTCCTATCTAGAATTCTTTTTTCACGTCTCTATTTCTTTGATACTTTCTCCATTTTTACCTCTCTATTCCTTTTCTTTAGTACTCATTTCAGAAAAGTTATTTTTCTTTGCTTTAATTCTTTCAAGGTTTTTTCGTTTTTGTTCTTCATGTTTCCTCGGCTTTTCAGTTTTTAGTTTTTCTCTGTATCTACGCTGCTTTTCCACGGCACTTAGTGGTGTAGAGTAGGTTGTAAATAAAAGTCAATAATTTAGCATAGCTATCCTACTCACTACCAGAAATGCCATACAATAATTAAAAAACAAACAACAATTGAAAATTGTTTATTTAAATAAATGGAACTTCGTCAGGGATAGTGTAAATCCGCGTACGTAGTATTGGTAAAAGGCGTATCTGCACTAAATCAAATTTTACAGTACAGAGATTTAACGTTATTATTTTGTTATTTTAATGGCTTCAGCTTAAATTTTTGCACAATAAGCATTACTTTTACTTAACTTACTTAAGTGTGAAACCACCAACAGTCGAGCGAAGACCTGCCATCTTACCTTACGTGAGAGGTGTTACAGACAAGATCGAAAAAGTCCTCAGAGGTGCATCTATCAAGACCTATTTTAAGCCCCTGAGGAAGATTTCTCAGTTCCTGAGACCCGTGAAATGTAACATCCCCTTACAGGATGCAGGAGTTTACAAGCTTGACTGTGAGTGCTGTCTCTCTTATATTGGACAAACAAAGCGAAGTATTTGTACCCGCGTCAAAGAACATATAGCTGATGTCAAACACCGTCGCGTAAACAAGTCTGCAGTCTGCGCACATGTCATGGATAAACCTACATTATCAATGAAGTTTGACAAACCCCAGGTCCTTGCAAAAGAAGTCCGTTATCTACCCAGGATGCTGCGAGAGGCCATTGAAATTAAAAAACATCTTAATTTCAACAGGGAAGATGGTTTCTCCGTACCACCAGTTTGGGATCCAGTATTTCCTCTAATGAAAAATCCCAAACAGACATAAGACTGCAGTACTAATTAATATGTTTGTTTATTCTAATTTCTATTAATAATTAATAATAAACTAAACTTAATAAAAATTCATTCAAATAATTAAAATAATTTGTAAAACTTAATGCAGCGTAAATTGGAATGTTTTCTTTGTAAAATTAAAAATAAGGTATTTAATTAATAACTATTGTAACTATAGCGAAAAAATAGGGTGGTTTGCATTAATATTAGACATAACTGGTTAAAGACCTCAGTCAACCGTGACCATGGGACCTATAAAGGGCCCGAAACGTCGGTTTGTTTGAAAAAACAAATATACGCGATTTAAATCCGGAAAAATAGTTTCATTTCCTATGTGTAACAATTGCGAAAACCTAAGAACTCGATATAATAAGCATTAATTTATGTTGTCTACGGACTGATAACAAAAAGTCCCCGTAAATCACGTTAATTTGGTTGCCACGACATCAACGCGGATTTGATTTGGCCACTATAGGTATTACCGAAATGGAAACTCATAATCCAATGTTACTTACGCGTAATTGCACTACCTCAGACGACTTGTAGTTACAAGTTTTTATACAATGGGTGTACATTTACACTATACATTAGCACCGATTGTTGTTGACATAATTAGAATAGAAACAAAACTGAGGTAATTAAACATATTTATTGATAAATTACTTAGCATACGCACAAGCAGTAGCGAGCGTATTAATTACTAACGATGTTTTTTTTGTATAATATCAAGTAACGGGACGTACAAGTCGTGCGCCACACACCTGCCCTTAACAGTTGCAGTGTTACTCAGAGCTTTAAATCATAAAGATCAGGGGGCACCGCCACTGCGCCTATCACCCTGAGACTTAAGTTGACAAGTCTCATGTGCCTGTAATTTCACCAGCGTCCTTACCCATCACAATCGGAACGCAGTAATGTGATCGTTACTGCTTGTCGGTAGAAATAAGTAAGGTGGCAGTACTTCCCTGAACGAGTTCTTTAACAAGAAGCTCTAATGCTACTAAAAAATCTATATAACTCATCCATTATTAAGTACATAAGTTTAGTACATGGGTTTGTTTGACATGGATTTATTTATCATTTATTACATGTGAACAAATCGTCAAATCGTCAACAATGTACATGGTCAGTGTTTTTCTAATCCAAGTTCGCACAAAGTACAGAATTAGTACGTTATTGATGTGTCACTAAAATTCAACCACGTTAATACTACTCAGTCGGACATAAATTTGTTTTAAAATAGATAGTTTGCTTTGCAGGTGGTTTTTCGCTTTGCTGGGGGGTCGCGGATTGCAGTGAAGTTGTACCACAGTATATCTATACCGTATAGTTCTGTATAGTACTTGCAGTCCAGAACATGCTGGGTATACCCCTAATGATTGTGATAATCTTTAATCGTTACTATTTCGTCTCCAATTGTCACCAAGTAACCTCGACATCCTTGAGGTACATGGGTAGAACACCGCCAACGAGTTTTTGGACCTTTTGATGAAGCACTGTAATATGTATAATGGCCGACTCTAATCAAACGTTTTCCTTTCTTGGAGAGTAGGTATTCAACTGGAAAAAAATAACTTTTATTACATTACTTTAAAGAATAGTTAAGATACAAGTGCAAGGGTTTGAAGACGTTTCTTTTCCTGGGACTATAACAAAAGGTCTTTGTAATTTCAAATTCAACAAAAAAGAAGTAAGCTCTTTATTTATTAAATACGACATTATATGTAGTTTTCGTAAAATTAAAATATAAAATCAAATGTGCTTAACAAAATTGTATTGAGTATATGGACATTGCTTTTCATTATGGGTTAGTGAAGGTACGTTCACAAATGTAATAAAGATAAGAGAATACTGTTCATTCAATAACTACTTAGATTAATGATTGTGATTGCTCTGAATAGTTATAATTTCATCATCAACTGTGACCAAGTAAGCTTTGCATTTTAAACGGTGATGAGTAGAACACCTCCATCGAGTCTTTCCACTTCTGCAATCACCTTTGTAGTATGTATAATCGCCAATTCGGATCATGGGCTTACCTTTTTTAGAGACTATGTATTCCACTGGAAAAAAATTATTGATTTTAAAATTTCATTTCCACTGTCGGCTAACGAGTGGAATTTCCTGCCTGCAGACTTATTTTCCGAACGCGATTATATAATCTAGGTTGTGTATGTTAACATCGTCACTTTCCATCAGATGAGACGCGACGGTCAAATGCGGATTTATTTTATTATAAAAGAAATCAAAAAGGTCACAATCAAGATTTTGGGATCTCGATGATTATGAATCAAGGATTTAAATGTTCCGCGTTAGACAGCCGTTGTTCATATAAATATTCGAAAAAAAAAACAAAACACAGGTAACGACACATTTTTTTGTTAAATTGATTAACAAAACTGATTGGTGTACACAATATATAAATTATCATACATACATTACCAAATATGTACCACATATATTTTAACGAAATCAAGTTATTCACGCCGCAATATACTTAGAACAACAAATTCAGTATCAAGATATAAATATATTATATATATATTATCAGAATCAAGTAAATATTAGTACTCGTGTATTGTTTGTAATGTAACGTTTGTTTGGTATGTTTAGGTGGTATGGGCACATGGAATGGATAAATGCATTAATCTAAAATGAAAGATGTATGTCAGTTTAGGTAAAGATCGTGTACGTACGTACGCTGCTGGGCTTTGCGACCGGTGCGACTTAACAGCCCATTCACTACCTGCATGGCAGTCCGTCGCGCGGCAGGAGACTGCGCACACACTATCCTGCATATGGCACTCGTATGGAGTCTCGCAGGACGCATTGAAGGATTGCAGGATGGCTTGCACGCTACGACTACATTCATAATCCTGCATTACGCAGCGGACTGCAATGCAGGATAATTGAATGCCCCCTTTTAAACGTAATAACTATTACGTTTAGGTCTCACCGGGTGGAAATGCCCGGCACTGAAAAAATCCCAAAATAGAGCCAAATAATGAAATATCGCGAAAAAACTTATATATAATGTCATAAAAGTCAACATCATTCTTTGAACAGTTTTGAAAAATTATTTCACACTATCATTAAATATCGTTCTCCGGGATTTTAATTATTTACAATAATTACTGGATAACGTTTCTATGGTTCGTGATTATGTTCGTTCTTCGTACATATCACTTCGTCGTATATGGTAAACAGTACAGCCTTGCATGCAAAGTTGCTACGACTGTACGAACATCTCCACCGAGTTTTAAGGCCTGTGGTTGTGGTGGAACCATAATAGTAAGTATATCCATCGACGACTAGAGTCCTTTTACCTCTTTGCGATACACCAAATCTTGCTGAAAAAAAAAGTTAAATTAAAGTTTATTGCTATTTATTTATTATTGTTAATGGTTTTTCATTATTTTTCACTATAACGTAATGTGCTTTAATTAAATTTAATAATTTTTTTAGTATTCTTAATTATTGTTCATTATTCTTTAATTTGTTTTGCATGTTTAAACATAAAAAGTATGCCATCAGCCTTCAATCGTGGGGTAAGCGCGGTAACGCAAAAGAGTCAGTAGTCTCTACTACTGACTCTTTCGCGTTTTGCATTCGTGACAGTCTTCATAAACGCTTATTTATTCTTCTTGGTTTTCTTTGGTTTTTAAACCTGTCTATTTTAAGGACATCCTAAATCTAGGTGAGATAAAAATATAAAAACCATTATGATCATGCGTTTGTGCAAGCTCGCACTCACGTACGCCACACGCCCGAAATAACGCGCGCTCACATTTATATGCGCCCGTAATTACACACACGTGTACACACTCCCGTACTTATATTCCCCATATTTACGTACGTAAGATTGCAATAAGCGAAACAAATAAATTTCACATTCATTTATTTCAATTAATTATTCAAAAACACAAATATTTCTAAGAATAATAAATTACTAGACTATGACATATTATATTATTTTAATTTGTCTTACTCTACTTTAAGTAATATGTTTGCTTTGGAATGTACCCTTATATTATTAAACTTCTATTAATCTACATAGAGGTAAATATTTAAAGTTATTTTTCCCCTCAATATTTTACTGCTACACAAAACTTACTTTAGGTTTGGTCCTGAGGTCTGACTTTGTAACTTGAAACCCAGGTTGAAATTAAAAATGGCATTTCGAATCCAATACATTCCCAAAACACGTTCTGTCCGCATGAGCTTCAGTATGAGTTTGACAATGCGTCTGAAAATCCAATCTAAACTTCAGACTGGGTTTTAAGTTACTTATTAAGACCCCAGGTCAAGTGTTACATCTAGCTTAGGTACAATGGACTAGAAGAAGGATAAAGGTCTTTGGTAATTACAATAACATATAAATCAATCTTGCATTCATGAAGGGGCAAGAGTCCCAACTACCTATGCAGCTATAGAAGAAGAAAAATATCATAAGTTTATTAAGATTGATTAGATAGAGCTTCTACTCTATAAGCCAGTTTACTTACTACCATCAACACCCCAACGCAAAAAAAGTACCTAGAAGTAAAGCCTGAAAGAGGATGTGGTGACTAAATTAGAGAAAGGAATGTTGAGGTGGTTTGGACATGTAGAGCGGATGGATGTAAGAAGAATTACCAAACAGATTTATGATGCGAGTGTGGATGGAAAGGTTTTCAGAGGACGTCTTAGAAGGACTTACATTTTTCAGATCAGTAATGTCTTCATTAGGATCCGAAGTGACAAGAATAAAAGAAATATGATAAGGGAAGTTGATCTATGTGAGGCTATAAAGTTGTGTCGGGATAACTGTGAGACAAGGGCGTGGAGTTATGTATTTATGTAAAAGTGAAGTAGAACTGTCTTCAGTCAATCGATAAGGATATCGCGGTTCACCCGGGTGGATTTCTGTTGCGCGACTATAAAAGTCCAGTCTTTCATTTGGATCAAAGCGCAGATAACTTAAACGCAAGCGTTTAAGTATACTAGCTTTCGACTTTCATCGCGCTTGCGGTAACAGATCGCATGTGACAAAAATCACAAAAATTATTACTGGTATAGGCAAATGGTCGCCGCCTAAAGGATTTTTAAGTCTCTTTTTTTAGTGCAACAAGAGATATTGTTAAATAATCGATACACAAACTATTTCAAAAGCGATAAGGGTGGTGGTCGCCAATGTGCCAACTCTGTTGTCATGTTTTTTTTATGATACAAAAGGATAGGACGAACAAGTCGTGCGCTTGTTGGTAAGCTACACGCCTGCTGTGCAACTTATAGCTTTCAAACACATAGGCATTGTCACTGCGCTCGTCACTCTGAGACATAAGTTGACAAGGTTGACAATTCCCATTCACCTTCACCATCACCCTTACCCTTTAGAACCGGAACACAGTAATGCTCACATTACTGCTTGGCGGCAGGTATATGTAAGGTGGCAGTACTTCTCTGGACGAACTCTTTTACAAGCTCTACTACTTTTCAATTTAAAAAGTCCCATGTGCCTGTAATTTCACCAGCACCCGTAAGGTCTATCCACACATATCCGTGGCTCAAAAAAATATCGTTGCTTATATTATATGAACTCGTTCACACATGTCCGTGTCCGGGCCGACGCCGGAACGGGCCCGCAGTTCATACAAACTAGCACGCCCCGTCCACGTCCCGGGCACGGCCCTGATTTGTGTGGATAGTCCTTTACCCTTTAAAACCGGAAGGCAGTAATTCTCACATTACTGCTTCGTGCTAGAAATAGGTAAAGTGGCAGTACTTCCCTGGCCGTACTCTTTCACAAGGCGCTCTTCTGCTACTCCATGTTTCCGGGAGAGTATTAACCCGATAACTTTAATTAATAATAGTTATGATATAGTAAAATAATTTCAGATTACCTTTCATGGATAGTAAAGAACCCGACAAGTAGTATAATACAGAAGTATGCGAGTAAGAAACTAATAAAAAGGAGTTATACCGTAGAAATGTCACAAGAAGCCGTAAAACAAAGCATGAGCAAGAAATTTGCAGCTATAACTTTCCAAGTACCTTTCACAAGGAGCTCTACTGCTACTAACTTCTCTCGGGTCTGGGTGTTTGTTTGATTGATTTCCATAACACGAGTACTTTAGTTACTTTGGGACCGGAGCAACGTATGTAATGTTGTGTAATATTTATTATTTATTAATATTTCACTATATATGTTTTGACCTCTATTGATATCCGATTTTGTTTACTGAACTAACTGAGTTTAGTATGTGACATAGGCAGAAGTCGATACTCCAACTTTACGAAAATTTTTCGAAGCATTGCCATGTTTAGTATTAATCAAAGGTGGGTGATTATGTTCCTTTCTGAGTTCGACTATATGATCCCCATATGTGTAAACGACGGCGCAACAACGGCTTCTCTGCCTTGCAGAACATCTCCATCTAAATCTGGAGCCGATAGCTCCACTGCAATGATAACTGTACCCATTTAATATGACGACTCGTTTCCCTTTCGAAGTTTCCAATATTTGAGCTGAAACAAATTTTATGTTAATAAATGTAAATTAAAGACAAGTTCTACGAAAAACCAACCACACAACAATTACGACAAATGATATACAAAAAAATGCAACAAGCGTTGTCATTAGTAAGCATCAACTTTTCCTTCTTCCAGGCGTCTTGTAATTTGCAACAATAGCGATTTGCAATAGTATACTAAAATAAAATTCAGTATTATATTTTAATAGTTATTTATTTAATAAAAGTAATTACATATTTTAGTAGAAGTTATTATACACAAAATTGAAGTAATTTAGGCAGTAGATTATTTTCATTAAAGTTCGTTATAAGTCGCAAAAAGTATGTTTTCATAGTCTTTTTGTAACACTTTTTCTGCTGGAAACTGTAATACACTTGGTAAAATTTACACGAACCATAAAATGTCTAAAATATTTTATACCTAGAAATATATTTACATCTACCTTAGGTAGACAAGTACATTGTAAACTACCATCCTAGCCTAATATTACATAAGTTTGAAACTTAAAAATCTCTACGAGATCGTGCCAGTAACAGATCTTTTTAAGGTAGCGTTTTTGAGCGTTCAAAGTGTACAAAAATATCTGAATATTTCTAAATAAAACACAAATGAATATGGTTAATTAATTTTTGATACACGTTCCGGTATTTTAATATACACTGATTGAACGTTCTGCGTTGTAACCGTCGTCGAAAGTCATACTGACGTTGTCTGTGATTAGGGAAACCCTATACCATTTCGAAATTTAGTGCAATATAAATAGCTAAAACCAAAAACATGTCACTTGGGATAATTTATAGTGAGAAATTGAGTCAGGCAATAATAGGCTGTTTGGAAGAACGCTTCACTCAAGTGCCGGCTTCATCTATGGTGCAGGGTATGCGACTCACACGGAAGCGGGGTGTAAAGCCGGGTATTCTCTAGCGAGCTGTAACCGTAACCGTCGCTTGTTATGTTACCAAAAATCATAGTGTACGCACTAGTTTAGGGTACTACGTGGTTCGCGAGCTTGCCGCGAGCGTGCAACCGCCGCTATGAGCCGACGATAACCAGGTACTCGCTCTAACGAAAAGACTTTTCCACGCGTACACACTAGAACCTACACTACGTGGGATAGCGATAGTGCTGCCTGTGCTAATAGCCCCTTTTACACAGTCACTCTAATGCGCGAGATCAGGAGCGTACAGGATTGCGCGCGGGAAAGCCTGCACGCGCAATCGTGCGCGTTCTCGTGTTCGTTTTTGTTACAACGGACAGACGGACGCTCTGTCCGTTGTAAAGGATAATAGCGCAGGATAGACCACGTGAAACTGGCGCGTGTTGGAGTGAACGATTGCGCGCGCGACTGATGAACGTAATAGTGCAGTCTTTCCCTTTTGCTTCCAACGGCAACGTCTTTACAGGAGCGCTCAATAGCGCACGATTGCTGTATCACGCGCGATAGAGTATCTGTGTAAAGCCCGCTATTGTGAATGGAGTACACATTTATTATTATTATTATTATTATTATTATTATTATTATTAGTTCAGTTTAGATTATCATTTGCTTTAAGGTCAACTGAAACCATTGTGATATGAAACCTGCGTCTCGGAGAAGGTTTGTAGAAATTCTCGAAGTTTGCATAGGGTACAATAAGATCTAAAGTCTCTCCTTAAATCAGAACAGTGCCAATTAGTAAAACGTATAATATATGTTGACTAAGTATGTGATGTAAACACGTGGAAATCGTAAGGATCTGTATAAGCAATATCAATGATCATTGGTTAAAGCGAACTTAGGCGCTATTGACTAGCCGTTGGTTCCTGCTATCATTAAATTTTAAGTTTTATTTTCTATGTAAATAAGTTTTTTATTTGGAATATCGATATCATTATCCCTTCTGATTCCGTTTAAGTTGAAACCCTTTAACAACAGTACCAGCAATGTCACAGCTATAAAATGTTACCTACTAAGTATAATTTATTAGGTGCATTGTGGGGTATGATTGTGTACGTTAAGTCCCATCTTCATCACATCACCATTCGTGGTCAATGTGGCATCACACCCAAGGTGCCTGTTAGTGCACTTCCAATAGCACTGGGAACCTCGTCTGTAAGATGTATAGAATGCATAGCCATCAACAACCAGTGTTGTGTCACGTTTTTCCACTTTCGTTGAAGGAGATTCTTCTGAAAAAAAAAAAAAAGATTATTGTCATAATTTGATGACTTCGATGGCCCAGTGTTTTGCACTATGAGTGCTGGATGTGCAGATTTCGGGTTCGATATTCGGAAGGATTAATTATGGAAATAAAGTTTTCTAAGTTGGAAAAATCCGGATGTTCTGGACAGTGCCCCGGAGTGAATTCCATTATTCCGGACGACATCAATGATTTCGGTAGTTGATTGTTATCATGCACAGTCATGTACTTGATTCTTTTTTATGATACTAAGTGACGGGACGAACAATTCTTGCACCTGTTGGTAAGCGACACGCATGTTCATAAGTGTTGCAGTGCCGCTCAGAGCTTTAAATTACAAAGATCTGACGGGCACTGCCACTGCGCCCGTCACCCTGGGACATAAGTTGAAAAGTGACATGTGTAATTTCACTTGCACCCTTACCCTTCAAAACCGGAACACAGTAATGTTGACATTACTGCTTGGCGGCAGAAATAGGTATGGTGGCAATACTTCCCTGGACTAACTTTATCATGTGGAGCTCTATTGCTACTAATGTCTATCCAATCAACTTAAAAAACAAAATGTATTTTACCTTTCACTACTAGTTTAGGAACTTTTTTCTTTTTCTCTTCGCCTCTCGTTGCATTATCAAGTCGATTTATCGATTTCGTCGGCGGACCTTGCATCTGAGAAGTCACATACTGGTTCCGATTGGGTTTATGATTATGATTGTTTTGATACAATGTAATATTTCCGTGTTTATCAAATCGGAGTCTTGCAATGCATTTTTTCTTATTAATGCAATGCCAGTATCTTGTATCGCTGGTAGTTTGTGCGAACACATAGTCGTCGACCACTAAAAGGAACTTCTTGCGATTTGGTTGCTGGATGAATTCGATTTTATTGCGGTCACCTAAAACGAAAGAGCATGAGTTAGAGTCATAGTAAATTACAAAAGGTTCTAAAGCTTTATACATACAAGAAGCAATATGTCAAGCAAGGAGTTAAACTGGAAAAGGTTTACAAAAATCTCTATATTATAAATTGGAATATTTTAATTGTGTGCTTATTTAATGAAACAAAACACCAATTGTACACTTATTTTATTTTGTACAAAAATAATGTCAAATTGTGCCTTGTTCGTTACAC
The DNA here is from genome assembly GCF_003589595.1 of Hyposmocoma kahamanoa. Lineage (NCBI taxonomy): Eukaryota > Metazoa > Arthropoda > Insecta > Lepidoptera > Cosmopterigidae > Hyposmocoma > Hyposmocoma kahamanoa. Next base: position 5,902,614 of record NW_020654878.1, read on the forward strand.
AATGCGCCTATTTAACAACAACCATAAGCGTGAAGTGCGTTAAATGGAAACAAGTAACTAGCTGTATAGTATGTCGTGAGTTTTCTACATTTAATTCTTTAAACAATAATTGTTCGATTGTTTCTTGATAGTGCAAAAGTAATGTAGTGTTGAGTTCATAATACAATTTAACAATAATAAATTGGTGATAATGTTTTGCTCGTTTTGTCCTTGTTGTTATTATTGTCTTTTTATTATATGCCAAATGTTTCAACGTTGTAGTTCCAAAAGCGTCTTTTAGAAACAATATGATGTCACAATCGCGCCAGCCCCGTTCATATCAAGATATTGAACATTTTTTAATAATCCACTTGATATTTTGCTAAAAAATTTTAGTTTTACTAGGCATATGATTATGATATCCTCGAATTACAAGTATATTGTTGTCCAGTGTATGCACCAGGGCTTTGCAACCCCGATGATTGTGCGTGGAGCATTTCCAACGAACTTTGGGACCAGCAGACCCTGATCTCACACAATAAGTGTAATCGTTAAGCATTAGTAATTTTTTCCCTCTTTGTGATAAGATAAATGTTGCTGAAAACAAAGAAAATCATAACCTAAGAAATTACATGTGTCGTAAACGAGAAAAATGCGACTTTAATTGCTTATCCTAAGATACATATTTAAAGCTGATCTCGGTGTGGCTTTAAAATTTTTTCCAGGTAACAATTCAGAGTGTTACCAAGGAGCACGGAATCTATCTGAATTATCTGTATAGAAGTAGAAAACGTCATACCATGGTGAAGAATCTGTAATTAGCGATAATGGTTTATCTATTTGATCTTAATAGGTTACCAGAATTGTAGTATTCAACATCATCGTACATTTTTGATAAAATAAAATGTGTTTATTTTTAAAACGAATTCCTGGGAGATTTCGATCCGAATTTAAATTACAGGTTTATTTATGCTATGGGCGAAGTGCGCAATGTAAGCTCTGTCCGGGTAGCTGAACCGGACCTCACCTATACCTATATCTTTAGCTTCATCTCAGCACAGCAATAAAGAAAATACATAACATTATTGTATTCATTAAAAAAAATCTGATATAAGAAAATAATCAAAAGCGCCGCTTGAAAACGAGATGTTATATTAGAAGTGAAACTATTTTTTAATATTGACTTTGCATTGCAACCTGTAACCATGGAACCTGTAAAGAGCCCGCAAAGTAGGTTTGTTTGAAAAACAAATGGACGCGATTTTAGATTCGGGAAAAAATAGTTTCACTTAGGTACAATGTGCAGGAATCGCAAAAATCTATTTATTATTACAAATTCGTTGTCCAAAATTTGTTATAGCTCCAAAAGTGTCATTTAAAAAAAAAATAGAAAAAAAAAATATGATTCCGTTATCCGAGTTCAGATCAAATTCTTGAATACCTATTATTATTTCAGTGATAGTTTGCTAAATAATTCATATAATATTTTTAAGTTTACTAGGTATATGATTATGATACCTCTGGTTATTAGTATATTGGAGTCCAGTATAGTTTTATCATTTCTAAATATATAGCAATTGCGAAAACCTAAGAATTCTTTATGTTTTTCAATAAAAAATAAAAAATGTCCGCCTTCCACTGCGAAAGGGGAGCGGGAAATAGCTGAGCAGAGCGGAGTAAAATAGTTCTGTCCTTCCACTAGGAAAGAGTTTCACTAAAAAAAGTATTTGCCTTCCATAGCCAACAGGCTAAGTGGAGTGAGCTAGGCAGGAAATGAGATGGTTCAGATGAGCGAATTGTTTGTTTTCCATAGCGAGCGGAGTGAGCTACGAGTAGACGGCGGATAAATAAAACATCAGTTTTAGTTTATGTTTCGAGTAAAAAAAATATTTTAACACGCAGTAAACGCTGCGAATTTTACTTCATCGCATTTTGCACCCTAATTAAGCTTCTAATTTATTTATAATTATTCTCTGAATAAATTAGGGGCAATAATGTATTGCAGGAAAGTCGTAGTCCTAAAATATCACAAATCGATTTCCTGCACGTTAAGTAACTATACCTTTACATATATTAGCCTTAGCAGAGTCCGTTCAAAACTAGCGCGCGACACAATGACACAAGGGACCCATCTCAGCTCGCCGAGTCCGCTTCGCTCACTCGTTAGCTAGGTATGGAAGCAGTTCATGAAAATTTACTATTGCGAGTCAAACGGAGTCCGCACGGACTCTGCTGGAAACCCCCTCAAATCTGCGACCTCTTTTTGTAACTATTTCAACTCGCTCTGCGTTGGAAGCTTACTATGAAGTTTACCTTTGAACCCAAACGGAATCCATACGGACCCCGCTCCGCTCGCAGTGGAAGGAGGGAGCAGGTTAATTTGTCTCTTGTTCGTATCTAGTGAAAAACAGCTTTATGAGTGTGTATTTCTTTAGCAGAGACAATTTTATCGTTTATAGAATGTATCACAGCGTGGCATCCATACTGACTATGAGCAGAGCATCTCCATCTAATTTTTGGGCCATATCCTTTCATAGCCGAATACGTGTAGCCGTTCAGTTTAATCATACGGTTGCCTTTTCTTGATCTTATATATTCCGCTAAAATCGAAAACGTTTGAATATTAAAACAATAAGTAACAATTTTAAATGTATAAAATGTTATTGTTTTAAAGATGAAAAGCCATTACATACTTTTTGTCTATTTTATTAAAAATATAAATTGAAAACATGATAAGACTGAAATTTTACACTCGCTGGTGCGCTTTACCATGTCAAACCAATAAAGAAAACAACATTTTGATAAATTATTATAGAGGTTAATAACATAAAATAGTATTATATGCATTGCATAATGAGGGTTCTTCAAGTCGAGTACGCCTCGTAAGCAGTAGGTACGAGATTTTAAGACCTAATGATTAATGATTAATGGTAATGATTGCATACAATATTTTTTTTACGAGTAAATAAAATAATGAAAGACAACCAATATTTAATGTATATTTTGTTAACAATCCATGACAACGAACACATACGAAAGCCAAACTAATGCTACAAAACAAAACACCAAAACGATTGAATAGAAGTGGCCAAGTACCAAAGGTTTCTGGCCCGGTTGCAAGACCTTTAGGCCGATTTAACCAATCAGGAGGCGGTAGAGCGTTTGAGAAACGTTATATTTGATATTTTAGTTTGCGAAAATCTTAGAGGATGGAAATATTAATAGTGAAAGGCGAAAATATAATGTTCTTTTTTTAAACTCATTATAGTTCTGTGTTTGGAATTTTTTCAGTTCAGTAGCGAGTACCATAAACAATACAATTTTCATTCAGTACCAAAAAGAGCGCCTTTGTGCTATGGTTTATGAAATTATAATTGACAGATTAATTAACAGGAGTACAAAAATATGTATTTAAAATGCTTTGTACATTAAATATTACATAATTTTATCCAGCCATTACAATTTTACTTTGCAAAATTAATTATTTCTATTGAAAAACTAATTAATTTATTTTTCCTTGAAAGCAATCCAAAGACTCTTGTTATAAAACACTGTACTGGGACTTGCAATCTTTTGTTTTGACACGACAGTGGTCTATTACGACCACTCTAACCCACAAGAGGTTCATGTGAGTGAAACAATGATAGGGGGTGCATGAGATGTTAACGAGAGTGGAACCTTTTATGCAAATGGTGATCAAAATTTTGACTTTCCATAAATGTAACAATCCAGATTAGACAGATAATACATAATACTTTCTTGTAATAGACATAAATTATAATAATAATAACGCACACACTCAACATAGCCCCGCACTAGGGAAACCCTGTGTCGCGGGTGCCATGGACACACACACACATAGACAACCACAAATTACACCCAAATAGGGATTGCAATCCGGAAAAACGGATCCGGTAATCCGGCGGATCCGGCATCATTTTATGGTTATCGGATCCGGTACCAATATACTGGATCCGAAGACCGGATCCGGTGCTAGCAGTTTGTGGGAAAATAATACAGCTGTTGCATGTTGATGCATGTTCATGCGTGCGAGTCGTTCGTCGCCGAGTCGCCCCACCCCCACTACGCTTCGCCCGCTCATTCCCCCGTATCCGCGTCGCGCCACCGCCAGACAGTCATTTGCCTCGCGAGTCGCGAGTCGCGCGAAGAAATAAATGTGTTTTGTTTTGTCGCTGCTTCATCAAAATGTAAGTAGATATATATTGTTCTTATTATAAAAAACATAATACATTTACTATGCCAAAGAAAAAAGTCATACGATCAGAAATGACAAAAATCTTAGAAAGAGTTATTCAAGAAGATACATCTGAAGAAAACATAGAAAAAAAAGTAGAAGAAAACTTAGATTCACCATCACTAAGGAAAGATTTGACATTACAGGAAGAATTACAATTACAAATCCAGAAAGAAGCCACGTGTTATAGCGTACATACCAAAAAAGAGAAAGATTTTGATAAAATCCTAAAAAAAGAAATGACGACATTTGAAAGCGATGGAGTCCGAGGAGAATACTTGTCTGCTATTCATGATTATTTGCTGACAACAAAGCCAACAAGTATAGAAGCTGAAAGGGCCTTTTCGGCCGCAGGCTATATTTGCAGCTCTATTAGAAGTCATTTAGCTGATGACACAATTAACAATATTTGTTTTCTACGATCTTATTTTCAAAATCAATATTGATTTTCTTTTAATACTTATATTTTTTTACAATTATTACTTAAAATAACTATTTATCGTAAGTTGATTAAACTAAAGAGTTCTAAACTCATTATTGTGATAATTTTTGCCATTCATTCGTTCGACAGATTCATCAATTCATGATGGTGTCTGTCATAATCATAAATACCTATAAGACTTGTTTGTTAGCATTCTCAAATACTTTAATAATGATTTTGATCTCATTTCAGTTAATTACGTAAGGTTAATTGTATCTATTAGATATTATAGTTACTTGATAATTAATATTGTTACTTATAAATTGATATATCTGTGAAAGTGAAATCTAGAAAGACTGAGCTACTCGTTAAGTCGTAAAATTATTACTAGTTACCTACACTACTAAATTTTAATTGTTTTCTTGTTGTCTAGAAATAAATTTGATTTTATATATTTGTGTTTTTTTTATAAACTACCTACATGTAAGTGCAGTGACACTTGATTAATTCACTTATTATGTACTAAAAAGCGAAAATCATCTTGATTTAATCAATCCGGCCGGATCCGGTCGGATCCGGCCGGATTGATGGGAATCCGGTCGCAGCCGGCCGGACTGAAAATGACGCCGGATTGCAATCCCTACACCCAAACTCACGAGACAAATAAATGTAGGTCATACAAATATTTCTCCCGGCCCGGGAATCGAACCTGGGATCTCTGCGTGGCAGTCCGGCATGGTAACCGTTCGGCCACGGAGGCAGTTGATAAATTACCTATGAAGTATACATTTCACAGCAAACAAGATGTTAGGTTAGATAAATGTATGTATAAAACGTGTTTTTTTTTTCTAAAATTTCTCACTTGTACAGTTAAAGTTATCGAAGTGAGTAGTGAGTTATCTGTCAAAAATTCCGTCTGATGAAATTACTTCACAATTTTGTATGGCAAATTATACAGGCCCTCTAGCGGGCACAAGAAGTAACAACATTTTGTATACAAACATTTTACGCGGTCGCTAGCGATAACTGTCGTGTAATCTGATGGTAGAATTTGTAAAAAAATCCATATTAGAAATTAGGGGTCTACGCAAAATACAAAAAATGCCACGTGGTCTACGAAGCAAAAAAATTTGGGAACCTCTGGTTTAACACGTTATAGAAAAATAATTAATCATAACGTTTCTTTCCGTGGGTGTGCATATCCTTAATATATACAAAGGCGTCGTCAATAGTATGTACAACAGCGTGACATCCCAGGTGACGAGTGGAGCACCTCCAACGTATTTTATGGCCGAGTCCTTTCATCGCTGTGTATGTATAGCCGTTTAGTTTAATCATACGGTGGCCTCTCCTTGATGTAACGTACTCCACTAAAAATCGGAAGCGTTATGTTACATCAGATAGCCTTCGTAATATAAAGACCGTATTTTTAAAATAAACAGTCGCTAATTCGTTGATATTGCCTTACGCACCCCGCTAGTGCTTATGTCATGTAAGACAGATCTGACGCTCTAATACGTAATCGAATAATCGTACATACCTTCGGAAAAATACGGTTTACTCTTCCATATGTTGACAGTAACAGATTCGTTGCGAACCGGTCCCATATGTGCTCGGGACGAGACGCATGGAAGGGCGAAACGGCCTAACGTGATGTCACGACAAACGGCAGCGGCATTCGCCTATATATTGCATTTGCAAACCAATCCATGTATGTAATTGAGATGGCGAATATACCAACTCTATTGTAATACAGTCCACCTTTTATTTTACGTCCAGTTAGGACCGTAAGGGTGCGGTCCCACTAGGACCGCAAGGGCGCGTTCCCATTATGTGATAACAGATATTCGTGCAGTTTAAAATGTCGTGTCTTGTATATCTAAATGAAGTTGTTCACACATAGAACAACACGATTAACTGTCGTTCAGGACTTTTTGACGTTACGACGACAGACTGTCGTGACAATGGGAAGAGCTAGAACGATAGTCGTCTGACGATAAATAAAAAGTCACAATAAAACTGTGATGACAGATAATCGCAGCTTCAAACGATTCTGTCGTGCAAACGACAAGGCGGCTGCCGTGAACCAGTAAATTGTCGTTTAGTGGGAACAGCTAGACACGACAGTCGTTCAACGATAAAACAAACATCTACGACACAGTCACGACAGATAGTCGTGATATGGGAACAGGCTAAACGCAGCAGTCGTCCAACGATAAATAAAACGTTACGACATAATGGAAACGCGCCCTTACACTATTTTCTAAAGATTAAGTGTCATTAGAAATTTACCATTAGCTTTTTGGCGAAGGAAAAATGTTGAGGACAGTTGCTCACGTCTGCAAATGATGTATGTGAAGTTCCCAATAATGGTTGGGGTCCGCGTGAGGACTAAAGCCCAAACCCTTTCATTGTGAGAAGAGACCAGCGCCCAGCACTGGGACATATATATTGCTAACTAGTATTAATATATGTATTTGAAAGCTGTACGTGTCAATATCGGAACACCAATTACCTTATGTTAATGTACGCGCAAACATTGAACGCCCCGCTGACCACACCACACCGTTGCGAAATTGTAGCCTAAGGCCGAGATTTAAAAAACGAACTTTAACTTGACTAAATAAAAATGAGGAGGTAAGCAAGTTTTTCGTACTTACAAAACGTACTTACTTTGCATAAGTTAGAAAGTACGAAGTAAACCCAAGTTTAATTATTACGAGTTCGTTCGTTTAATAAATCTCTACCTAAGTACCTTTATGTTTAGTCTTTTTCCTGTAAATAATTTGTGTTTTGGTTTTGTTGTGATTTTGTCCTACATTTTTTTATCTGTCTTTTTTATTATTTTTTATTAGTATTTATTTTATTTGTTTAAGTTGCAGTTGTTATTAATACTTGTTGTGGTGTTATTTGTGATAATTAAATAAATGTACATTCTTGCTTTCGTAAAATAATTATATTTTATTCCAGTTATTTAAACTTTAAAAAGCGATAATTTTGGCTGAACTCCAGACAAAGAGCACCCATATCATGTATTTAATACATAAAAAAGGTAGGGATTATTTTTTTCTCGTGATTATGTACATCCTTAATGTACACAAATTCGTCGTTAATAGTATGCACAATAGCGTGACATCCCTTAGGACTATGAGTAGAGCATTTCCATCGTATTTTTGGTCCGAGACCTCTCAGCGCAGAATATGTATAACCGTTGAGTTTAATCAAACGATTGCCTCTTCTTGATGTCACGTATTCCACTAAAAACAGCAAATACCTTTACTAAATGTTGAAGTACTAAAATTAAAAATCAAATTACGATGTAATCTACGTTGGAAGCAATGCGAAACAAAAGAAAAATCCAAAACAATTTTGTAGTTCAAGTTTGTAATGATTTCTGAATGGCTGAAGTATAAGTCGAAAGCGACATGTCTGTCTATAACAGTTGCAGTGTCACTCAAAGCTTTAAATCGCAAAGATCTGAGGTATACTGCCACTATGCCCGTCACCCTGAGATGAAGTTGACAAGTCCCACGTGCCTGTAATTTCACCAGCACTCTTAATCCTTCAAAACTGGAACTCTCACAAGGAGCTCCACTGCCACTAGTATTTCACGTTTCAGTGAATTCTATTTATGCATGCAATAACGAATACTTATGTGTACATTTAAATGTAATGAAAATACATAAATGCTCGATAGTTCTTTCCCTTGATCATACATACACTGTTACAGCTGGTCAACCATTTTATTGAATTTTTTTCCATGCAGTCAATTTTACCACCCTCCCTCCGCAAAAAAAAATATAAATAACATAAGCAAACAACTACAGTCACGAACACCACCACCTATAAAATACAATTTTGAAAAATTGTACGAAAATGTAAGAAATGATGAAAACATTTTTTCAATCATTTTCCGATATCCATAAATACTTTTGACAATTTGTTAAAACATATGGAGAATTCGAGTTTACCAAAAATAAATATGGTTCGGTTCGTTTGCTATTCTTTATTCTTCTGTTGTGTGAAACAGATGGGTGTAATACTCGTACATGCGCTACTGCAATCTGAATAAATACGTTATAGTTAGTACGGTATAGTGAGTATTCGATAAACGTATTTACGTACGTTTTTTTGCGTGAAAGGTTCTATACGTAACGTATGCTCCACTGTTTATTTGGTTAAGATTTATACTGCAAAAAAAAACCCTGCAGTACAATGCCGTGTGAACGAAGTCTTACCTTACCAGGTTGAAATCATACTAAGGAGAGTAGTTCGAAACAGTTCTACTACGGCCACTTACAAAACCATGCTGCTTGGAACTAATACTGTGAACTGCCTGATTATATTTATACCCATACACCATGATCTCTAATATCTTTGCAAAACATATAGGTGTTATTTTTGCGATTCCAAAGGGATGGGAATAAGCCATTATTTAAGGATTTATTAAATATAGTAGTAAGTGGATACACCAGAGTAGACGCACACAGGCGCAGACGCAGGTCCTGCTCCCTTTGCCACTATTATATTATATTATTTCATCAGACTACAGAGTAATTAGACGGGGAAAGCGTTAGAACATAGTCAATGTTCGTCTCTGATCCGAGTACGGATGAAAAGACATGACCAAAGAGGTTGACAATATCACCTCCGCTGTCGGCAGTACTATCTTTATGGAACATTTGATTGGGAATGTCATTGGTTATTCTTTTACATTTTGTGTAGCGCCAAAATGTTTTAAGACTAGTGCATAAGTCACGTTCTATTCTTGTGCCAAATGATGTAAAACCGCTGTCCATCTGCTTCTTAGTACGTGCTCTAAGTAAACTAAAAGTATCATAATCACGAGGATTCCTCTATCGTCTATAACGAGTGTGGTACCTGTTCTTACAATTGAATAAAGAAATCAAACTTTTTGCGAACCAACATGGATACTTGGCTGATTAGACCTAATTTCCGGGGTGTGATTTTCACTTATAGTGCATAATGAATTATATTGCACAAAGTCGCAATTAAGAACTGAGGTATGACCATCCCACTCGACAGACTGAAGCTCAGCAGTGCAAGCCTCATAATCAGTCTTACGGACAACCTTAACACAATCGATCAATCAGCTGAGAACAAATCAACGCTTCGTTCGTTCGTTCGTTCCGCACAGTGGAAAGTTATTTGTAATGGTGGATGATGGGAATCCACTCGGTTAATAGGTGAAGTCCTACATTTTTCTTTTTTTTATCTTATATTCTAACTTTTATTTTTGTGCTGTCACATGTAGGTTGTTGTTTTTTTTTTTTTAATTTTTTATCTTGCAGTTGTTATTATTTATTGTGGTGTGATTTGTGATAATTAAATAAATGTATATTCCTACTTTCGTAAAATAATTAATTATTGAGAACTTATTATATTTTATTCTAATTACAGAAACATTCAATGGCAATAATAATAAAAGCAAAAATAATTTTGGCTTTCTCCAGATTCAAAGCAGTCGTATTAGTCGTAGTCGCATATTACATAAAAAAGCTAGGGTTAATTTTTTTCTCGTGTGTGTGTACATCCTTTATGTACACAAATTCATCGTTAACAGTATGCACCATAGCATGACATCCCATAGGACTATGAGTAGAGCATCTCCATCGTATTTTTGGGCCGAGACCTCTCATCGCAGAATAAGTATAACCGTTGAGTTTAATTAAACGATTGCCTCTTCTTGATGTCACGTATTCCACTAAAAATAGCAAATGCATACCTTTAATAAATATTTAAGTACTAAAATTAAAAATCAAATTACGAAGTAGTTTACGTCGAAAGCAATGCTAATTAAAAAAAAAACAATATTGTAGTTGGAGTTTGTTATTGCGTTAATGAAATCATATGAACATGTGAGAATCAGAGAATTTAAATACATATGTTTGGGGAACGTTCCGTCCCTTTCTAGCAAAAGCATCATTTAGTACGCAGTTTGTACAGCGCTATTATAATTGTCACGTCAAAAAATATTGCTGTTCTTTTCTAATGATTTCTGAATGATGAAGTTTTTTTACGCTACCAAGTGGCGGGACGAACAAGTCGTAAGCCTGATCGAGCGACACGTCTCTCTATAATAGTTGCAGTGTCACTTAGAGCTTTAAATCGCTAAGATCCCAGTTATACTGCCACTATGCGCGTCACCCTGAGATATAAGTTGACAAGTCCCATGTGCCTGTAATTGCACGGCACCTTGTCACAAAGAGCTCTACTGCTACTAAGTATTTCACTTTTCAGTGAATTTGAATTCTATTTATGCATGTAATAATGGATTTATGTCTATATTTAAATGCAATAAACGGCTTTCAATACGCGATAATTCCTTCCCTTGATCACAACAAAGCAAAAACACGCTATGAAAAATAAACATTTTTATTCTCTAATAATAATATGTAATTAATGGATTCCGGCGTTACTTTGGGGAAGTATGACTTTTTATCTGATAGCAATGAAAAAGACTTTTATAATGAAAATGCTAAGCGTTAAGGCAGTTAAAATTAATGCAGTTAATGATGACGCTTATAGATCCGATACCAAGCTGTTCACGGAAAAGAACTGCCTTTGGCATTCCTATGAAAATAAGAAAGATAGGCCAATTAGAGTAATGGCAAAGAAATTACACTTCACATGTAAACCAGAAAGAATTATTGAAGACCTACAAACAAAGGGCTTCAATATCAAAGATGCAGCAAACAAACTACAGTGGAAGAACCAAGAACCACTTAACATGTTTTTGCTGACATTCCGTCATGAAGAGGACATAAAAAAAAACTTGGCCTGAAATCCATTCTAGGATGCAAAGTGGAGATACAAGCACTGAGAAGTTCCAAACTTGTACCTCAATGCAAAAGGTGTCAAGCATATGGGCACACTCAAAAGTATTGTAGCAAAGACCCTAGGTGTGTTAAATGCACATGGAAAACTTCTTACCAGAGATTGTCCAAAACCACCGGAAGTGAAGCCTAAGTGTATACACTGTGGTGAACAGCACCCAGCAAACTACCGAAGGTATATTGTGGCTAAAGAAATACAAAAACTCAAGTCAAAACCATCAAACCGATCATTCTCCCATAACTTTAGAACTCAGTGAAAATGTTGTTTATAGAGAAACAAAACCCTCTTTAGTTAACAAGAAAACTGATTGGGCAAGTTTCAAACGGGATCTAGATGATCTTGTTAATCTCAACGTACCATTGAAGACACCGGAACAGCTAGATATGGAGGTGGGAAACATTGTTACGCATATTCACGAAGCTGCATCTAGAAACACTCCCAACATTCGTAGGCGGACTAAAGGCCCCACCTATCCCAAGGAAATAACAAATCTATTAAAACTAAAACAAAAGCAAAGGAACGGATGGTATCAGAACAGGTCATCAGATGATAAGAGAATGTTGAACACTCTTACAAAAAGATTGAGGAGAAAAATAAAGAGCTTTAAAAATGAGTCCATGAAGACTTATCAACAACATCTAACGAATGATCGATCTACAGATTACTCCCTCTGGAAGGTAACAAAAAACTTAAAATAACTTAAGTCTCTCTTATCAGATGGTCAAACGATACGTGGGCCATAAGGAATGAACAAAAGGCCAAAAGATTTGCTGAACATTTGGAGTAAATATTTCAACCAAATCAATCAGAATCTACTCTTTCGGTTCTAGGAGAAATAAACTCGTGACAACAACTCGCTGGAGAAATGAAACTTGTTACCCCCAGGGAAGCACAAAGAGCAACAAAAATGAAAATTAGTAAAAACAAAACTCCTGGATACGACCTTATTTCTGGTGAAATTCTATATAATTTGCCTCGAAAAGCAGTAGTAAAACTGACTACACTAATAAATGCCGCCTTTAGATTAGAATACGTTCCTCAATTGTGGAAAGTTGCAGAATTAATAATGATCCCGAAACCAGGTAAACCGCCTCATGACGTCACGTCTTACAGGCCTATCTCATTATTATCCATGATATCAAAATTATTTAAAAAGCTTCTACTCAAGAGACTGAAACCAATTCTATATGAAAATAAACTTATACCAGATCACCAATTCGGTTTCAGAGAAAGTCACTCCAGTATTGATCAAGTACATAGAATAACTTATTAGTATGGTATTCCATAGAACAGGCAATGGAGGAAAAGAAAGTTTGCTCCGCAATTTTTTTAGATGTTGCACAAGCTTTTGATAAAGTTTAGCACGAAGGTCTAATTCATAAGTTAAGAAATATACATATCAACATGCAAATCTTTTGGAATCCTATTTAACCAGTAGGTATTTCAGAATTAGACAAGAAGACGCATATTCAGAGCTAAAAGAAATAAAATGGCTGGAGTGCCACAAGGAAGTGTCTTAGGCCCAATTCTTTATCTTTTATATACAAACGATATACCCTAACCAATTGACAATACCATTGTTACTTTTGCGGATGACATAACAATTATGGGTGTAGGAAATAACCACAAGGAAGCGGTCAGTAAAGTTCGAAAAGCCATTAACCAATTCCATGAGTGGACCAAGAAGTGGCGAATAAAACTAAATGAAACTAAATCGGTGCACATTGACTTCAGTTACAAAAAAAATGATTACTGTCCATTATACATTGGAAACAAACAGGTACCCTACGCAAATACCGCCAAATATCTCGGTATGACCCTCGACGTGAAGCTACGTTGGAAAGCTCACATCAAGAAAAAAAAGAAGAATTAGACATACGTTTAAAGAAAACGTATTGGCTATTTGGCAAATCCTTATGCCAGTGTGGACCTATGGTATCCAGCTCTGGAGCAGTGCCGCTAAAAGCAACATATAGACAATACAACGCTTCCAAACTAAAATACTGAGGACAAAATTGTGGGTGCTCCTTGGTATATACGAAATGAGGATCTGCATCGGGATTTAGATATAGAGCCTGTAAACAAAGTGATAATAAAGTACGCCGAAGCTCACGAACGTAGACTTCATCATCACGTGAACATAAAGGCTATACAGCTACTAGACAATACAAATATAGAGCGTAGACTACAAATAACTAAACCTTTTGAGTTATTGTAGTTAATTATAGAGAATAAAATAAAGTTTAATGCCAGTGCTAACTAGACTATGAACACACAAACAAAGTATCTTCTCCTTAACAAATATCAAAAGATGTTTTGTCGATGGACAATTTCGTTATGTAAGTTACTTTTATTTTAGGAAATTATGTTAAATTAAAAATGCTGATTAGTTAAGACTAATTTAAGGTAAAATGGCTAAATTGTAATTAGTTATAAGGTTTTGTTTTGCTTTATAATAAAAAAAAAAACTTGTCCCTGTCAATAAAAATGGAAGTAAACTGATTTGTTACTCCGCGAACCCGATGGAGGTAAACAATAAATCATGCAAAATAGCTGAATGTTGAATTTTCATGCAGTTAATTTTCCCACCCTCCCTTCGCATAAAATTAATAAAACAAAATTACACAAGCGCAACTACAGTCATAAACACCACCACGAAAAACATACCCCACACGTGTTTCGTCCCTCTACGAGGCTCCTTGTACCCACAAGGTTGATTGTTTGACGCTCAAACAATTTGAATGTCAAAAATGTTCAATTATTCAATCACCAATAATTGAAAAAAGGCAAAAAAAAAGATTATCCACAGTTCTTAGACATGAAAACTAACGCTGTTATCACACATTATAATATAAAAGTAACGGGACTTACTCGCGTAGTATTTTAGTCGGAAGCGGTCCGACTAGTTTCGACCATAATCGATGGTCTTCTTCAGAGGTTGAGTGCAACGTTCGCGATCGCGTCACGTCTAGCGCTGCGCACTGCGGCTCTCTGCGCGCGCGCCGATGACGCAGTCCGCACGTCGTTACTATTAACATCCGCAGCTGCATAGCGAGGCCTCGTTGATGCATTTGCCACACGCCGTGTGAAACTACGTGGTGAGCTCTGTGTGCTGGACTGTTCCCGACAACAATCCTATGGACAGCAGTAGCGAAGAAGAGTTCCAGGACGCGCTCACGCAACGTATCAGCCCCCCGAGTTCCCCACTGCGGACTGCGTCATCGGTGCGCGTGCAGAGAGCCGCAGTGCGCAGTGCTAGACGTGACGCGGTCGCGAACGTTGCACTCAACCCCTGAAGAAGACCACCGATTATGGTCGAAACTAGTCGGACCCCTTCCGACTAAAATACTACGCGAGTAAGTCCCATTACTTTTATATTATAGTTCTTAGACATTTAACTTTAGTAAGGACTAGTGTACGTATAATCTGTCTTTTTATAAGACGGAGTAAAATGACATTTGTAGGGTTGCCAGTTTTCATAAAATTTTAAATAGTTATGTAGTTGTTGTCGATAGTGTTATCGATAGATTGTGAAACAAGTTAATTACAAAGTTAATTATAATTGTGAATGTTACGACGTTCTAATAATTACTAATTGCATTATTGCCTTCTTTATGCTTATTTTGACAGTTGACCTACTATATATTTTTATTCATATTGAATTAAAATGAAAAATTTTAAAATATGTCTCGTCTTTGTATTTTTCAAAAAACATAGTTCTAAATACAGTGTATGTATGTATGGACTTATAAAAATTGATTCAAATGAACTTGTGCTTAGTAAATGGATGAATAATGAATGGGTCGAGAATTTTTTATATGAAAGAAGTGCAACTATTTATTCCATAAGCGTGACCAATATTCAGTAGACTGTCGATAGAATATTTATCAACTGCAATCACTACTTACTCGCTAGCGGGCAACTCTTTTGTGCAAGGAACTGTCATTTTACTCCGTCTTCAAAAAAGACAGACTATAATAGATAATATAAAATATACATTAGCATCAATTAGGTATTTACGAGGGCACGTATTATTGAATTTAAAGCGCTTATCACTATTTAAAGATGACCATTTCATTAATATCGATAAAAAAATTGTAATGGCGATTGGGATTGAAGCATTCGAGTGTTGGCATTAACAGGTAGCGCAATGGACACAAGGGTGATTTTGGTATTATCAATGTATACACGGGATTTGGCTCTCCAAATCAGTGTGATTATTTATAATGAAAGTGTTTCGAAAACCGATATTTCAAAAATGAATATCGAGTTTATTCATGTTGTTATTTAGGTTGCTTATTCACGGCGTGTGCAGCTCTTCATCACAGCGACTAGCAACGACATATTCTGACAAGTTATATAACTCAGAGCTAAGACCAATAGAAGGAAAGCAATAATATAACAGGACGTTAGTAATAAGTAAATAATTCCATAATTTGTAATACATTATGTTTTATTATACCGACGTGACAGAATAAGTTCCAAACAACTCTATTTGATAAAATATTGTGGAATATAGAGTGTTTATTTGAATGGGACAGTATAGGGAAATCCGTAACCATACAAGATACAAGAAAACTGTGTTAGGAACTATTTAATCTTTTTTTTTTGTGAAAACAATTTTTGCATACAATTTTTTGGTGAAGAGTAAGTTGTGCATAAAAATGAATAAAATTTATAAGAATTTTTTAGTGCTAATGAACTCAGTTTCACTAGGAGATGAGATGTATGGAACGAAAAAAATCGGGGCAGCAGGATTTGGCCAAATTTTATAAAATGTTTTTACAAATACAAAATTAATAAATTTGACTAATTTTTTTAATGCTAATAAAACTTAGTTTCTTATAAGATGTTATTAGCCATGCCAAAATGTAACTGACTATGCCAAAATTGCTTTCACAAAAAAAGACTAAATGGTTCTTAAGACAGTTTCCTTGTATATTCTATGGTTTCAGATTTCCCCATACTGTCCCATTAAAAAAAAACACTCCATATAAATATTATATTTTTTTTAAATTAGACTATACACTGACTAGCTTATTTTTCACTGATTATTGATTAAGGAAAATAGTTTTGTATGACTATGTCAGTAAACATGTTATTGCCTACCTTGACATAAAGTACTTATTTGAAGCTTGACGTTTCAGAGTTCAATGATGATGATTACCCTTTACAGATATCACTGTATTACAATATGTATGTACAGCAGCGCGACAACCACGGTGACTGTGTGTGGAGCATCTCCATATAATCTTTGGTCCGCTGCCTCTTCTAGCCGAGAATGTATATCCGTTTACTTTAATTAAACGGTTGCCCTTTCTGGATATTACATATTCCACTGAAAATGTACCATGTTATTTATTTGTGTAAAATTTCTATTATTCATTAATATTTGACACAACACAAAGTTAGTTGTAAAGGGATAACAGACATTTTTCCGAATTTATAAATACATAATTATACATCGTTACGCAAGTTTCCCGGTAAGCATTACAGAAATATTTTATATTACAGACATAGATGATGGTACGGGACTACAATGTTCTATAAGCAGCTACATATATACAGGTATATTATTAAGTTGATTATTTTTTATACTATATTTTAATTATTTATTTCTTGCAATATATTTATTGCTACCAGTCTACTCCTGTCCTCTGTCCGACATTCGTCCGAAACAATTACTATCAAATAACTAATACTCGACAGAATGAATAGACAACATTAATTATATATACACACACACATATATATAAGTACAAAGGGGTTACACAATTGGGAGCACTATACTTTTACGTCAATTTTTTTATCCTGAACAAATAAATGTACTTATAACAATGGGTTAAAAAAGTTTACAGTGATTATGAACGTTATTAATATACACTAGATTATCATCTATAGTGTGTATAATAGCACGACATTTATAAGGGCTGTGAGTGGAACATCTCCATAGAATCTTCGGTCTGTTGCCTTTTCTAGCCGAGAATGTATATCCCTTGTATTTTAACAAACGGTTGCCTTTTAAGGATGTTACATACTCCGCTGAAAACCAAATTATATTATTATACAGGACGTGTTTTATAAGGAACGGGTACATAGTTAAACGGGAGATTTTATTTTATCGATTCAGAGTTTGCTCCGTAAAAAGTGTGTTTTTCTGTCTGCAAAGAAACTCTTTATTTGTATATTACACATTTTAAGAAAATTTACGGTTAAATTACTAGTATATATATTTAAACAATAACAATGAGTATTAAAATGCCATAAGCGAATTTTCACAGTCAGAGAGTTTAACAAAAACACATAACAAAATAACAGAGTTGTTAAAAATATTTGTAAGAAAGAGATAGATAACAATAGAAATAAATAGAATAATAATAAACAGTACAGAAAGTCGATTATCTGCAAAAAGTACATTGACCGCTTAGTAGAATTTGGCACTAAATCAATTGTCAACGTGTTTTATTTCCATTAAAATATCTATGTATTTAAAATTTATTTATTCACAAAACCTAAATGTTAATAATACTTTAGGGTGATTTGCATTTCGTGATGCAACGCGATTGCAGATTGCATATGGCGTGCAAGCAGCACGACGGCACGATATTGCGACATAGCATCCTGGCTTACAGCATACGTACATAGTTTTGGGAGGTGCTCAGGGTACTTGCTCGGGTCTCTTTTCGTGATGCGCGTCTTGGCTCCCTACAAATCCTGTTCTATTGTCCTACGTCCAAGGGATTTGTAGGGATTTGCAATACAGCAATAGAAAGTCAGTGCACCGTCTACAACCAAATCAGTTTTCGTCTGCAGTTTAACCAAAGTAGAATAAGAACAAGTATGGTAACTCCAAGTAAACGTCACAGCGGTCACACACACAGTTACATAATCTGCCAATGCACTAGCGTTGCTTAACACTGGTCCTCCCAAGCGCCTTTCATTAATATGCGAATGTATGCGTCCGTACACAGCGCGCGGAGGTTGCGCACACATACAAGCCGTGCTGTTATTTTGTACGTAGTTACCCTACTTGTTTTATTCTACTATGGTTTAACTGCTTTTTAGTCGGAATGAAGGCTGTGAAACTACGCAGTTAGAGCGATAATTATGGAAGTTTTTTGTTATTTCACATAATATTCTGCAGTCATTTGGATTGGTAGGGAGATTTTCGTCCCTCGTTTGCAGTTGTGTAAATTTCGACTTTATGAAATAGTTTATAACGACCTTTTCCCATGTATGGTTGGTTTCAGAGCAGTGCGGATTTATCTGCGGACCGTCCGTGCAGAACACCGGAGTGGAGTAACACGTGTGGCCTTAGAACATCGTTTTACAGTGACGCAGATTGCTCCGTACGGAACACGCTCCGCGTGAACCCCGCACGAGCCACCCGTGCGTTCATTGCAAGCGCCTGTCTTCCATGAACATCTGAACTAAATTAAGTACTCGATTCAGAGCACTGCAGATTCTACGCATGCCGATGGCCCGCAGGCGGACAGCCCGTACGGACCGTACGCAAAGCTGTGAAACCAGTCTAAGGTAAATGAGACTACGGCATCCGATTAACGAGAAATACGAATAATTATGTACAATTAATTTACAGTGAAAGAAGCAAAATAAATTTACCCGGATCGGGACATATAGGGTAAGATCCACATCCAGAGCTTCAGCTTATTTACTAAATTGCAATTATTTAATTTTTAAATTGCATAATTACATGTAGCCATTGCATTTATTAAGTGGGCTGGTACCCGTAAACCGTAGTCATAGCGCCTATTTTCCGTGACATGAGTACCCATTATACGAACTACTTTATCATCTACCGTATGTAATTTAGCACGACATCCCAATCTGCTGTGCGACGAACATCGCCAAATTTTCTTTGGTCCTTTACCTTTTCGAGCGGAGAATTTATATCCGTTGACTTGTATCATAAGGTTGCCTTTTGCTGATCTGAGATATTCCAATATGTTGCTTACTGAAAAAGATTTTACACAATGTTATTACTTTTTTATTATATTTAGGGATATAATGTACCAGTTATTAACTAAAAAGTACAACATTATGTAGATATTGTTATTTATGAAAATAAACTAATAAAAATTGTTAGCTCAAAGTTAAGACTTCTGGTAATGTATTAAAAAGATGTTTTAATTAAGTTATTGAATATCAGGATTGTTCCATGATAGTCGATTATTTTTTGTGAAATTACTCCGCTAGTTTGTTATAATTATCCGGCTTAACATCTTCCGCAAACTGTGCCAGACGCTATGCCAACTAAGCTACGGAACGAACAAGCGGACCTTTCGAAATTTTTCTGTGTGCTAGTTGCAGATCTTTATTTTGGTTTTTTTAACGACTTTTTCTGGAAGGATTTTTTTCAAAGTGTGCGCGTTTTAAAAATTGTAACAAAGTTGTTTTAACTTCAGAATTTGCACTAAAACAATGGTTAACAATTTCTAAGTAAAATATTTATTACTCATATGATTCAAATGTTTTTAAAACTGGCTTAAAACTAATTATTTAAAAATATTATAACTGGTCGCGTAGTCGGGACGCGGATGTCATTTTTAACTAGTTACATTGATTTGTACGCACTCTGAAAAAACGGGACGCTAACCTAATGCCGTGTAACGTGAGTATCAAGTTGAACTGGTTACCTATCGTCGGACACCCCGCGTTGACTCCGCTTCACGCAGCACGAGCCCTAAGGATCTTAACTTGCTATAAAACTTAAAAGTACTAATGTCATACTAGTAGACAGCGATATAAGTTTCCTAGGCCATGAACATTCTTAGCCAAACTTAGCTCAAATTTTGAATTATATAATTAATTTTTTTAAACAAATACTTAGTAGTTATACAATTTATGTTCATGGGTACCCGTTATACGTACTATTTTATCATCTATTGTATATATTTTAGCACGACATCCCCATTTACTATGTGATGAACACCGCCAGATTTTCTTCGGTCCATTGCTCTTTCTAGCTGAAAATTTATAGTCGTCGATTTGAATCATGAGGTTCCCTTTTGCAGATCTCAGATATTCCACTGAAAAAAACATGCAGTGTTACAAACAATATAAACGACGACAAGACACACATTGAAACACAGACTCTTCTTAAGGTTAGGTAACAGAGCCTGTTCAGGCGGCTTAATAGGTTTTCTACTAATTTTCGGAGTTGACTTGACAGGAAGAAGAAGGCTCATAAATGTGGTCCCCCGCCGACACAGGCGGTACTTTTAGCACGGCGCACTGGTGCTCGCGCGACGTGGCCCTTGTAAACACGGACCTTGGAAAGCCTGCTTTAAAATTGTTAAGCCTTCACTTTATTGTCTGTTTTACTGTATTGTTTTGCTCGCTCTGTACTATTTGCAAGGTTAAACTTAAAAAATAATTAAAATATATATCTTTAATTATTAATACAAAGATGTGGCTTAGTTGGTATAGCGTCTGGCACGGTATGCTAGAAGACGTCGGTTCGAATCCGGCCGGATCGAAAGAATTTATTCTGAGTGTTCGATCTTTGTATTAATAATTAAAGATATATATTTTTATTTTTTATATTCACCTAAACCTTATATTGAAAATTGAGTTCTACAGTGTCCCCCACACTTTCGTAGAAAATGTAGTTTTATTTGTAAAATAATAATTATTACCTATCTTAATATACCTTTATTAAGTAATAAATATATTCTATTATATATATAATATGATAGCCTAATGTATTCTTAGACGGAAGTATACGTTTAGCTATTCAAAATGGAGAAATATTGCAAGCTTGATGTGTACATGACCGACGATGCCTCAGATGAAGCAGAAGGGTTTAACTTTGATAAATTCGAAACGGAACTAATTTTTTCGGATTTCAATTGCGTATGTTTGTTTCTCGAACAAACCAATAATAAAACGGGCCTTAAAATTAGACGTCTATAAAATCGCTTCGCGCTACTACTTATTTTCATACAATATTTAGAAGCGCAATTGCAGCACCACCATCGTGACACGCGTGCCCCACTTTTGCAGTCACAGTCAGTGAACTAAAAATTACTAAAGCGCTACAGACGCGCGATTGCCACGCCACAGTCGCGCCACTGAAGCGCTTCTACAAGCGTCTAATTTGAAAGCGCTCTCACTGTTTCCATATCTTCACGATCACGGCTGACTGAGATGATAAAGTCATCAATAAGTGCTGACTGGAGAGCTACTGCTACTCAATCCTCCAGTAGCAGTAGAGCTCCCCGAGAAAGGGTTCATCCAAGGAAGAACTGCTACCTTACCTACTTTTGCCGCCAAGCACTAATGTGAGCATTATTGCATTCCGGGTTGGAAGGATTAGGGTGCTGGTGAAATTACAGTCTCGCACGTGTTAACTTATGTCTCAAGGTGGCAGAGCAACTGTTATGGACAGACGTGTCGCTTACCACCAGGCGCACAACTTGTTCGTCCCGTCACTTAGTATCGTAAAAAAAAAATTGGAACATGAAACCGAAACGTATTTCCAATGTGTAGCAATCACTAAAGATCTCGCTATTTATATAGAATTTTTTCTCTCCTTTTTACTTAGCGAGTACATATTCTTATCACTAAGTATTTTTAGAATAATGTTTTCCATTACACGTTTCATTGAGTGTTCCGTTTTTAAATCTCATTCGTCGTAAGCGAAAGCTACTGCTATTAAAGACTCGCAAATGTAAGTTACTAATTAAAGTCAAGATTACAGGGATATTTCGCCATAAGAACTTTAACCTTCCATTTTTGAATTGAGAAGCAACCGTTCGGTACTAGGCTACCACAGCTATTTTTAGAATTATATTACTATTAAAATTCCTTACTGTTACTAAATAATCGATCTACAATATAAAATAAACAATGGTCAAGCAGCAGTATCCGTGTGCATACTCCTAACTAATTGTCATATGACAAATAAGGATATTAAAATCTAGTTCGTGAATTCTTCACTTTGAAATAAAACAATGGTTGACATAAATAACGGTGTATAGAGACAAAAATTTGTTTATTTGATAATCTAAAAAGTAATCTTATATGAAGTGCAAAATTGAAATATGGTACATATAAATAAATAAAGAATAATATTAAAAACAATAAACTGGACAAGCTAATACAAAACATCAACAAACTATTTCATCATGTTTATGATCTTAAATAACATCCTAACTTGTTTAAAGCTTTGCTTTGAAGTGTGTATCAGCGAATTCAGAATTGGACATAAAGTACATTTAGCTACTATTAAATTCACAAAGTTTATTTTTTCGGTTACCGATATCGAAACTTTATACATGGTGTACCTGAAACGATTGTAAAGGTTACCTCATCCGAAGCTCTCTATTTCGTTTCTGTGGCGCAGAAATTTACAACGCATTTGTAATGTTCCGTACAAATCTGGGGAACGTACCGCGAATGCTCCTGTTGCACGTGCAGCACACATGCAGCGCATTCGCCAGATGTGTAGGCACCCTTACGGCGACATCATATTAAATGCTTGTAGAAGCGGTGCATTGGCGCGTCTATGGCGCTGCAGCCGCACCACTACAAATTTTTATACAACATCTAGTCATCAGCAGTAATATCAGCTGCTATAAGCTGCGCTTTTAAATTTTGTACAAAAATTTGTAGTGGCGCGGATGCAGCCCCATTGTGGCGCCACTGCAGCGCGTCTACAAGCGTCTTATCTGAAGGCGCCCTTAGAGTAAGGTGATGCCCATAGCCAATCGAACTGCATAAATGGGTATAATGTGAAAATAATGATGAAAGCAAATTTTACCATCGCGTTACAATCATTTAATGGAATAATTTTTATTAAGCGTCTTTGGAAAATTCTTACAATTTTTGTTTGAACTTTTCATACAAATCTGCATCAGTTAATTATCAATTTGTAAAACCGTAAAACAATAATTGAATTATTGAATGAATTATAATAAGTATATCAAAACGTTAAGCTAATGTGCAACAGGTTTCCTTGTTACTAAGTAGTAATTTCTTCTACTCACCGTTCGAATGGAAAAGAAATAGACGACTAATGGTTTGTTCTAATGAAAGAAAGACCATGCTAAAAAATGTAATATTAAAAATAATTCAATGAAAATCACTTATATCTACTTATGCATAACAAAATATGCGAGCACAATTATAACGGTACAAAATAAATATGAATAATTTAGTAATCATAATCAACAACATTTTATGCTTTTCTTGGGTAAAGAACGGAATGCTTTTGGAGCTATAAAACATATTTCGTTTACCGCTTTGATGGAAAAAAGGCTTACTACAAAAGGTTATGACGACATTAGAACAAAAATATTCTTTAATTAGGTGTAACAATAAATATTATATTATACAATTTACTTACGTACTACATACGATCAGGTAGGTGAACCCCGTTAAGCCCCTGACCATGATGTCCCAGGGCACAGCACGAATTCCCTTGGTGGAATATTTTGTCTTTCTTGTCTTAAATAAAGCATTTGCATTTTGTTAACTTCCGAGATATTAGCACCTATAGTTTCTTTTCTTTCAAAAATGTTAATTACGCTTATTTTGGTTAACAATAAAACTGAAACAAAGTAAGTTATAAAAAGCCGCTTATAGGGGGTTGTAGATCTCGTTTCGCTGATATGTTAATAACTCAATTTCGTAAAAATATCGATTACACCAATTATAGTAAGGAGGGCAGCCTACCTGTATCTAGAAGAGTTAAAGGTTGAATATGTTTTCTCTTTTCCCATATAAAGTAAATCTTGTATATGATTACCTTTATTCAATATTTGTTCATAAACTTTCCTAGTAAATAAAGATTTGTTGACATTTTTTTCTTTGAATCGATAAATTGTTTGCAATTCCAATTTATCGAATTAAAATAGTTTGGAGTAATTAATTGAATTATTTTGCAGGGAGTTTTTTCCTAACCTCAAGCTGGCAATAATCACAAACATCAAAGTGGCAAACCAAATCAAAAGTGAAATGAATTGAATTGGTTTGTAGGAAGTACTTTCCTAACCTCAAGCTGGCAATAATCACAAACATGAAAGTGGCAAACCAAATCAAAAGTGAAATGAATTGAATTAATTTGTAGGAAGTATTTTCCTAACCTTGAGCTGACAATAATCATCAACATCAAAGTGGCAAATCAAATCAAAAGTGAAATGAGTTGAATTAGTTTTTAGGAAGTATTTGCCTAACCTTGAGCTGACAATAATCACAGACATCAAAGTGGCAAACCAAATCAAAAATGAATTGAATTGAATTGGTTTGCAGGGAGTATTTCCCTAAACTTGAGCTGGCAATAATCACCAACATCAAAGTGGCAAACCAAATCAAAAGTGAAATGAATTTGCAGGGAATTTTATTTAAACTTGTGTTGGCAATTATCTGGCGATCATTGTCAGCTCAACGTTAAGTACCTCAGTTGATTTATTAAGTATAATTTGTAAAATGAGATTACTCGTTGAGATTTTGTGACCAAATAGAAATATAACAACTACAATTGAAATTAAAGCGAATTTTGGACACTTAATTTAAGTATAATTTTTTGGTTCAAGCTTAAATATTTTAGTAAACTAAATTAACTCATAGAAAGTTTCCACTTACACGAAACCGTAGGCTAAACTATTAACAAATATATTATAAGGCTTACTCTTTAATTACATAAAGACTTCGTAAAGTTACATATTGTTAATTTAAGATTAAATCAGCACCTATAACGAACGTATTCTAAAAATTTTATGTACAATTTGCTTAGGCCCCTAACAGTGTGATGCGGATGACCTGCGCGGACATCAGCGACGGATGGTAAAATGTTTTATGTCTATGCGTCTACAACACATTCAATACGACGCGGGTGCACGGAGTCGTCTAATTTATCCGCGATACACTTCGTCCGGTCGTCCACTCAGACAGTCCGCGTTGCACTGTAAAGGCCCTTTTACTTTATTTTTTATGAACTCTGTAATTATAATATTATATATACGGATCATAGTCGTACGAATCGACGATGCTCATTCGATAACACTTTCGTATAACAATTCCAAAGTCAAGTGACTTTTTGACGGCGACAATGATTCAGCTTTTTATAGTGCAAGTCTTTGGAATAGATCAAGTACGTAAACATAGATTTTTTAAATTTAATTAAATATCTAAGTTCTACGAATAAAAACACGTAATCCAAACTTCTACACACACAATCCAAATTTGCATCAGCCTTGTAGACCGAGTTCCGAACGTTGAGATACGACGACAGGATGCTGAATCTCGGATCAAGGACTCAAATGGAATTGGGCGGGATACATATCAAGGCGAGGTGATGACAGGTGGAGCAAGGCGTCGATTGGTTGGTGGCCGAGTGTGGGCGAAAGAAGCGTCTGGCGCCCAGCTGCAAGATGGGTTGACGACATAGAATGCGTCAGGGCTTCAACGGATACCGCTAGTACAGGATCCGGGTGGTGAATGTGAGTATAAAGCCACATATCTATGAACAATTACGCAAAAAAATTAGGACTGTGGAATCGCCATACGAGAGGGTATTCTAAATCGCTATTTTATTGTTTGTTTCAGTATTAGCAAACTTTATCGTGACAATGCACTTCTTTTACGAATAACAACACATCTTGAAATGTATGTAGTACTGCTGGACAGCCAATATGATGATGGGTGGAACACCTCCAACGTTTTTTCTGACTGCCAGTTTTTCTTACAGAGTATGTATATCCGTTCAGCTTTAAAAGACGTTTGCCTCTTCTGGATTCTATGTATTCAACTGAAACAGATTTTATTGGTTAGTACCTCTACTTATTTCATTGTAATGTAGTTAACCTAATCAAACTGTCAAACAGTGCACCTAACTTTGGAAATTCGTGGACACTTAAATATATTTCCGGCGATGAATCATAAGATCTTAAGTCCCCTCTATCACGACATGACTGCTTTCTACCTTTCAGCAAAGCTGTTTTGTAAATAAATTGGAAAATTAAGTAGTTGGACAATGGTCAAGAGCACGACAAGTCTGACACTTAAGTTTTAATTTCAACTCAACATCGTTTACTATCAGAGCTGCCCAAAGAGTGAATCTTAATGTGCTCGTGAATACTTCTGCATAAATAAAGAACCCTGCAACCAGTAAATTAATTTTAAATAAAACATCAAACTTCTAATTTATACCTTTTTATAGTTGGTTCGATTATTATAATGACAGGAATACACTTTTATTAAAAAATTCTTTAATATTTATGATTGATTAATTTAATCATCATAGATAAGCGTAGTTATTGTATCGCATACGCAGGGTAACAGGTTGAACGAGGTAAATATTTGAAGACGCAAACGAGTAGCTAATATCTAATCCGAATATGTAAAATAATCGCCCCTAAACATATGAAAAAAAATGTGCCATTTTACAAATACTAACACACTCTTCATTTGGGCTACTCTATGAAACAGCTGAGTTGTAGGAACCCGCACCGCGCTACGAGCGCATGTCAAGCCTTAAGGGTATCATTAAAAATAATTCAATTTTCCCTTCATATTTTGATTCTTGCTTTGATTAGGACAGACAAAAGTGAGTCCTAACATCAATGTGTAGGATGGAGCACGCCGACTAAAGAATATTTTCTCAGTAGGGCCCTAGCACAACTAATAACATCATTTGCATAACATACCATAATGTAACACCGCATCATGTACATCAATATGCGACGACGTGACGACATCCCGTCTAACACAAGAGCGCAAGCGAACTAACCGCGCGGTAGCGGATGGCTCGGCGCTTCAACGTTTGGGGGGTGGTAGTGGTGGTGGGTGGGGTTCTCGCCTCTTTAAATATTGATCTCGTTCAATTTGTCAAGTAAGTACTAATATTACTTTAATTATAATAAATTAGATTAGATAATTTTATATTCACTATAATGAGATGTTCCTTGCCATGATATAATGGGAGGCGATCGTATCAATATTCATTATCAACCTATTCTTAATTCAGGTTTTAAGGAAATTGACGCTTGCATTGTAGTTATGTAGTATACACACCGGTATTCAGAAGTCCTGGTTTCGATCCCCAGCCGGGTTAATGTAGAAAACTAACTTTTCTATATTGTCACGAGTCTGGGTGTTTGTGGTACCGTCGTTGCTTCCGATTTTCAAAACATAAGTGTTTTTGCTATTTATGTTGGGATTAGACCAACGTATGTGATGTTGTCTAATATTTATTTATAGTTTATAATTAAAACATTGTAATATGCTCGATTATCAGTTCGCTACTGTAATGCAAAGTTATACTTTATCGTTTTAGTAACAAGGTATAATATTCTGTTTAATAGTCGGTGTCATAAAAAAAAACAAAAAAAAACGTGGCCCTTGATTTTTTCCTATTATTATATTCAATAAACGTTGCAATTTAAAAATTGTTTTCTTAAACCATTAACGCTTTTTTTCAATAATGCTAACCGAACTATAGCAACAACAAAAAAAATACACGATTACGATAACAATGAACATATTTCCTTACTAGCTTTTCAACTTATTATATCACTCGGTGGTGAGTATGCACCTCCTTAACACGAATTACCATGTTGTACAAAGTATGAACAAGAGCGTTACATCCATTTTTATTGTGAGTGGAACATCTCCATCGGATTCTTGGTCCAGTGCCTTTTCTCGCTGAATATGTGTAGCCGTTGAGTTTAAGTAAAATATTACCTTGTCGTGACCATATGTACTCAGCTATAAAATAAACAGAACACTATATAAACATCTCATTAAGAAATGTTGAAACAGTATAGGAAACAGTATACAAAAACTTATTTATGTGAAATTCACAAACACTTAGCTATAACCTCACCTGATGTTAAGCGACCAGGACGATTTTTTTACCTGAAAGTCAAATGAAATACATAACCACATGAATATATTTATGCGTCCCACTGCTGAGCATCTTCTCTCAAGCAAGAGTTTAGGCATAGACAAGTATGATAACTCTTTACAAACGTAGCAGCACGACTTGTACTTATGCATGCCTGTCGTGCGCTGTGTACGCACACATTATGTCGCATAATAATGAAAGGCGCATTGGGAACGCATCGCCAGATTATGAACGTGGCGGGCGCGCACACATACAAGTCACGCTGCTACGTTTGTATGTAGTCACATGTCTTCTTACACTATAATTATTGATTATTTTATCGGTAGCGATTTTTTTTCCGGAAATTATATATATATATATATATATATAAGTGCATGCTGTGCCTGCCTATAATTGAAGTTGCAAATATCTGTTAATTAATAAGTACCTAATTATTGTTTTGTGTAGTCTCAAGTTGTGTACTTTGTTGGCAATCCTTAATAAATAAATAAATGATTCAGGCCATGGTCCGCCACTCTGGCTCAATGTGGATTTGGACCTTCACACGTTTCCCGATGGTTGTGAATCATCTTCAACGTGCAGGTTTCGTAGAAGAAAAACGTAGAGGTGCGAGCCCGGGTTTGAACTCACAGCCTCTGCTTGAAACGTGGTAGATTACCAGTACTTTATATCCTTAGTACTTCATATTCATAAACTAATAGTAGTTTACGTGACTGTTACATAATGAAAGGTATTAAAACACGAGTGTGGGTTTATGAAACGAGTCGACAGGTGAGTTCAATAACAACATCTCACTGGTATTTTAAAGACTAATTATGTACAGTTACATACACTGTTTTATCTACACACACATTATAAGCTCTCTGTGATGTGTTCAGGAACCACATGTTACGACTGGCGAAATGGCGGCAAATAAAAACTTTTCTCACGCATGTCACACAACCGTGGTCTTTATTTTTAATTCATAGACCAACTAGAATCGGCCTCAACTATCATATCGTTCGATATTAAGTAACGTTTGAAATTGTCAAAATTGTTTGCTATTGACATTTCATTTCGAATAAAACTTCATTTCGTCCGATATTACAATTGAGGTCCAATCAAATTGTTTTGTTTTTCAGAGATGTTCGAAATTTGAATATAATAATAACATCGAATTCGATGTTATAATGAAGCAATAATAACATTTTCACAGATATGAAATTTGTTCTAACAAAACAATTTACCTTTATGCTGGTCGTAATTTGCGGTTTTTGAACACATTATAGAGAGTTTAGGATATGTGTGTAGATAAACAAATAGGTAAGCTAAATACTTATCGAGTTCTTAGGACAATACTTATTTTACACTTGATTATGTTACAGTAGATAAAAGGTTTAATTGAGAAAAAAAAGTATGCTGTACCTGGTTGTAAGAACAAAGTATCGTTACAAAAAAAATTGTCGTTGTTGTTTTGGGTTGCGTGGTGTTTTCAGTGCTTTGTGTTCGGCGTAAATTCTGCTGTTAAAAATAATGTTAATTTTGTGGTAAAAAGCAGTTAACGGCATTGACCAGCAAACAAGTAGAAAATATATAAAATATATAAATAGTAAAAAACTAACAAAATAACCGTCACTTCGCCGTAAGAGATTTTTTGTGATAGCACGTGACGGGACGTTCAAGTCGTGTGCCAGGTGTTAAGCGACACGCCTGTCCATAGAAGTTGCCGTGCCACTACGAGCTTTAAATCGCAGAGATCTGGCACTGCCACTGCGCCCGTCATCCTGAGACATAAGTTGACAAGTCATGTGTCTGTGATATCACCAGTACTGTTACCGTTCAAAACCGGAACTCAGTAATGCTTACATTACTGCTTGGAGTCAGAAATAAGTAAGGTGGCAGTACTTCCCTAGATAAACTCTTTGACAAGGATCTTTATTGCTACTACACTACTAGGTGAACATTCGAGTTTAATTGAAGGGATACTAGTAGTAATAGTTATTAAGTGACTGAAAACGAAAATTCTTCCAAAGAACCTATATTTATTCAAGCGAAATCTTCAAAGACAGACTCTAAGAGAAAAATTCAAATTATACAATGTAACCAAAATAAAGGCTTTTCCCATGTGGTTCCTGGTTTCTAATATAAACACATCATATTCCAATGTACGTCGGAACTCCAAAAACTGTTTACGCAGTATCTCGTACAGTAGGTAAAAAAGTAGTTATTTTTATTTGATACAAAGTAGATTTTATTCGGGGTTCAACATAATATTATATTTGAATACTTATACTTTCTCTTTATGTATATTTTTTATAAGTCTACTCGTCTACTCTATTTTTTAGAAATTACTTTAAAAACTTTTAAAATCTGCAATAAGTTCAAAAGAATCCGCAGAGATGTTAACTCTCGTGGTTACTGTTAGAGTATGACGAATGACTTCGTCTAGAAATAAAGTAATAGAATAAATTATTGGTCATAATATTACCAGTTTAAAATATGTACCATATTATAAAAATGGTCGTTAGTAACATTAACAATTTAAATTAAACAAAATAGTAATACTAATAAAAATCGGTAAATTATCTCTGATAGAAGTTCATCTGCACTATAAAATTCGTTATAAATAAAATAAAAAGACTTTCATAATATGTATATTATACAATAAATGTTGACCTTTGGCGTTTTTGTGCATTAACTTTGTTATACAATAATTTTTACTTAAATTAATGTTGTTAAGTTTTGTTTAATCTGTACTTAATATGAAACTTAAAAAAACAATTTGTGATAATATTTTGTTTACCTTCTAATTTTTTTTTCATGAGTATGTTTTTCATTTGCATGTAAAATTCTCCCGTCAATAGTGTGTACTACTGCATTGCATCCGTTGCTATTGTGCGTTGAGCACCTCCATCGTACTTTCGGACTTTTCCCACGAAGAGGGGAATACGTGAAACCGTTGTATTTCAACAATATGTTGCCTCTTACGGATTTTACGTATTCCAGGCCATTATACGTTCCGTATTCCTCTAAAAACAAATTTCAATTGTATTAGTGACACTTATGAAATACTAAAGATTAAAGGCCTATGTGGATAGGCCGCGCTTCGCGAACTCGCGCCGGCCCGTGGGAAGAGAGTAGCCCGCGCTCGCCCGTGCCTGTTCGTGGCGGTCTGTTAGGATCCGCTGCGAATTGGTAACTTTCTAAGCTCTCGACACATACCCAAATACGCGACGCCCGTGGCGCGAGCTTACCAAGTCGGTGCGTTTGAAGCCAGCGTAAGGGTATTTATACGTATACCTAATAAATAAAAGCAGTCATTACCCTCGTAGTTCTAAATTATAATTAGTAGAACTGAAGTATAGTAGCATCAATAAGTACATTTAAACATAAAAATCTAGACAATACAGTTTTCGCGATGATAGAAATCTTAAAAGTACAGTCGCAGTAAAAAGTAACTAAACAATTATAGATTTTCATTTAATTATAACCTAATTCATAATAATGTTAAATAAGTACGCCTTATTGTTTACAAAATTTGTAAATTAAAATATAATATGCGAATACTAAAATATATATATAAAATATATACGATACAAAAAAAAATCAAGATGGGGAAACGTGTGATCTAAATCCTTTTCTAAGAGATAACCCGTGCCCAGAAGTACGATTATATGGATTGGTACTGTGTAGTACACACAAAAATATAACACAAAACACGTAATGCTTAAAATAATAATCGATTAAGGGTGCGCTCACACGAGCTGTATTAAAATAACAGTTCGAATGCAGTTAAAGCAGTTTACAATGACTGCACGCCAATTGTACTAGCAGTCAGCAGCTGTGATGCAATCACGTGCAATTGTGCCGGCTGCATCCACATTATATTAAAAGAACCACTTTACACGCGCTGCAGCTTGTGATAGCGCAATGAGACGTCATACAATTGGAGGCTAAAATATTTTTGTCGACTACAATGATTTTTTATATGATACCTATATAAATAAGATCTTTCCATCACTTAGGATGATTATGTACGTCTTGAGCTTTGACTATATTATCTTCAACGGTGTGCAACATGGCAGTGCACCCGGGCCGTCTCGATGAACACCTCCACCGTGTCTTCGGCCCGTTAGTACTTATCGCCGAGTATGTGAATCCGTTATATTTTAGTAACAGGGTGCCTATTCTGGACCTTACGAATACCGCTGAAAGGAAAAAATACTGGTTAGTACAATTTACCTTGGAATTGCACAAGGCTTACCTTGGAATGAAATTTTTGATATTTTATGATTTTGTCGTTTATATATAGAGAATGATTAATCTGAGACAGTGTTGCAATTCAATATGATTTACATGGGTAACTAAATTGCAATATAATAATATTTTTCTCTATACTACGCCTTCGTAAAAGAGATTACCCAAATAGGAAACTCAATAAAGTTTCTTTTTTAAAATAAAATACCAGTTCACATTTATTGACAATAATTAATTAAAGGTTGCACTTATAAAATAAAACATCAGTTTATTGGGATTTACCGTTTATTATAAGCAGAACAACTTCTAAATAGCTAAACCTATAACTAGGATTGATATATTCAAAAGATTAGAAAGAGTAGAAAACAAAAATGCTTCCTCGAGCTCCTCACACGAACTGCAACGCAATTACAAAACAGCATCTGATCTAACCTGATTTCCGACAGCTGTACAATTGCTATTTTGCAAATGCGATGCAATGGGAATGTAGCACGTGTGACTTCGCCATTACCTGCTAATTCTGTCGCTAGTGTGTATTCAGTGTTCATTAGACGAATTAATTTACAGTTCATTAGACGTTGTCCAACAAGGTAATGTTAGTTTCTTTACTATCGTACTGCAGTGCACGTAAAAGACAGGTAACGTCTTTCCACGAATACCGATTAGTGGTAACATTCGTTAACCTCAAGCTTTCTTACCGCTACAATTACATTGAAGAATAAATAGTCGATGGAATAGAACCGTAGTACTGACACATTTAATGTACTTTTAGTAACATTAATTTATTAACAGGCTTCAAAAAAAAACTGTAAACAAGCACAAATAAAGAAAGAAAATGATAGAAACATTTAGACGAAGGCTAATTTTAATTACAGCTTAAAAACTTATTCTATTACATAATTTTGCGCACAAATTTTATTATTTTTATTTAATATACGTGATACATCCTTATTTAGTACATATCATGCCTCTCCTAACATTTTTGTCATAACTCAGTAAAGACGGTTTCCGCCGGTCCGTGATTTTACCGAACATCTCGCACGAGCTAGTACGCGCGCACCCGGAAAGACACTCGATCGTGGTAACGCAGACGCGTCCACAGAGCAATAAAGGACGCGTCCGTAGCGGTGTATGGATCAATGCATAGCGAAAAATGGGCGGGGCCCGGTTGTAACTCTGTAATTGGTTAATTATTAAACCAGGAAATTGGTAAAATCACGGACATTAGGAAGCTGCTTTTTTAATTAATTATCTAAATGAATACACCTTATTGATTGAATGAGATTGACACTAGCTGCAGCTTAATTATGTATAGCTATGACAATCAGTTAGTAGAGAGATGACGTTTATGCGTAAATAAACTAACATAGTAGATAGCATTAGTATCGATGATCTAATTAATAATGGAATACTACATCATAAATTCACCCTCTTCTTCAAACTTCTATAGGGTTGAGTAAACGTTTTTAAGGCCTAGCTTTATGATTATGTGTTTCGATGGCTCGTACAACATAATTGTCTATAGTGTGAATGATAGCCTTGCATCCGACGTGATTGTGAGTGGAACATCTCCAGCGAATCTTTGGTCCGTTTTGTCCCTTTCTCGCTGTGTATGTGAACCCATTGAATTTTAGCAAGTAATTGCCCTTTCTGGATATAACGAATTGCACTGAAACAAAAATTTTAATTTGAAGTTTGGCATACCCTAGTTTAGACTAAATACTTAATACTTATAATTCTTATTATCGTATCGATGGCATAAACTATAATGCTTGCTATGGTTGCGAAAGGATTTGCCAATCGACGTAAGGACTCGTCGATCGTTGCCCCGTGTGCACCAGTTTTTACACGAAGTAATGGTACGTCGTGCAGTAAGGCTACTTTCGTGCACCCCCTAAAAACTATAAACTATAAAAAGAATTAAAGCTAGTGTATTTATTAATGTAAATTTATCAACCTGGCATATTCCTATTAATAGGTGACTGAGGTTGATACTATAATATTGTTAATATGACGTTTGAACAGTATATAAACTATTTTATTTAATTATTATTTTCTAAGAAATAACTTAAACTAGCTTACGATTGATAGATAGTATATATAATATTCAGAATATTCTCGGACATCTCTAGTTCTTAAGGTGCGTACAAATCTGACGAATGCGCCCGTTTGCAAAAGCGAGCCTTTCGCCGGGTACGCATTAAGCCGGGTACACATTACCGAGCTATAACTGTAACGTGACAAGTACAGTAACGAGGTTCTAGTGTGTACGAATGAAACAACTTCCACTCGCTAGAATGAGTACCTGGTTATCATCGGCTCACTGCGAACCGCAAGCGTGTCGCATAACATGCAACAGTTATGCTTACAGCTTGCTAGTGAGTACCTGGTTTTGTTCGCGTGCGATCTGCCGTGTGTCATTCGCGCGCCGTCTCTGTTTGCATGCCTTGATTGGTTTTTTTCAAACAAACCAACCTCGTTACTTTAATTTTTTTTTCAAGATCCGAAAAAAAAAGCTTTGATTTTGAAATCTCATAAATCGTTTAATATTATTCAAATGGATTTGGTAACTTATACATAATAAC
The DNA here is from genome assembly GCF_003589595.1 of Hyposmocoma kahamanoa. NCBI lineage: Eukaryota > Metazoa > Arthropoda > Insecta > Lepidoptera > Cosmopterigidae > Hyposmocoma > Hyposmocoma kahamanoa. Next base: position 5,937,818 of record NW_020654878.1, read on the forward strand.
AAAAATCAGAACAGACAATCAGTGTATTTTGAAACGTATTGTTAATCAAAGCGTTTATTTATAGTGAAATCATTACGAAAATAAATGGTTTGCACATTTTATGCAACTAATTATCAAATTGTGCTTTGTGATTGTGTACACCTTTAGCACGTACAACACTGTTCTCAACAGTATAAACAACTGCTCTGCATTTACGTCTATAGTGCTGAGAACATCTCCAGAGAACTTTTGGTCCAATTTGCCCCTTTCTTGCGTAGTATTTGAATCCTTTAAGTATTAGCAATTCGCTGCCTATTCTGGTCTTCACGAATTGAGCTGAAAACAACCGTAGACTCATAGAACAAAGCAAAATGAAGAAAATAAATCAGACTTACAATAGGTTCGAGTTCTGTCAGAATGTATGAATGTAATTATGGAGGAATGAAGTGGAGGAGGAGGAGAGGGAGAAGGAGGAGGGGGGAGGGGGAGGAGGAGGAGGAGGAAGAGGAGGAGGATAAACATTACAAATTTAATGCAATGAAACTTTACTTAATAACTGACATTACTAATAATTTAATAACTGAAACGTTCAAGAAACTGATCGGATTAGTAGGTATTCAGGTGCCTACAGATTTACTCAATTTTTTCACCATTGACAGGTGTAATAAAAACAAGATTTTTGTAAGCAATAGGGATAGAGGGTCGCTACTTGAGATAGAATACCGTTTGATCAAACATTAATTGTTCGATAACATTTAGTCGATTGTCCATTCGACCTTATAAATCGTAAGCTGTAAGGTTTGCCACATCGATCCATCAAAATCCTTAAAGAACATGTGCTCTAACGATCAATAGCCAAAAAAAAACGAAAAAGGTCTTTGAATATAATTTAGTTAAAAGCAATATTTAAAATCGATTTTGCTGAAGTACCTAAGCATAGGAAAAAATTGTTTATATTGGCGAAAACGGTTTGGCGCTACATAAAAATTATACCATCATTTAATCAGTATAAATAGTTATAAGGTAAGTCTGCGGTTGCTTTTGAAATAAACATCTACTTGTGGCCACACAAAGAACGGGAATCGAACCCGGGACCTCCGCATGGCAGACCGGCTTGGTAACCGTTCACCCATTAAGGCAGTTAATAAAGGGTCTAATTTAAAGCCGGATTTACATTTGTCTAACGTGTCGTGTCGTGTCTAAATCTAACCATATTAAGGGTCCGAAACACAAAACTGCGAATCGGCGTGATGCGAATACGGAACGCAGAAAACTGCGACGCGAATTAATTGCTGCGATGCGATTTAGTGCGGCAAGGCGTCTCACTGCCACGGTTCGAGTGATCATTCCTTCGACGATCCTCAACGGCACTAAACGTATAAGCAAATACAGAAAAAAAAACACAAAGAAGATTAACATCGCAGGAATGCGCGATGCGGAGCAATTCGCAAATTCTTGCGATGCGTCGTGCGAGCTCGTAGATGTCTGCGATGCGACGTCGCATTGCATTTTTGTGTTTCCGATACCGTTCTGACGCGTCACGACATGACACGTCAGACAAATGTAAATCCGGCTACAGTCTTCTAATTAAAATAGACTATAGTAAGTAATTTTATGATGATTTCCTAAATTTGTTAGTAATTGCCTGTAACGTTGTGTATTTTTATGGAACAAAAGTGTTGTTGCGGTGCTATGTGGTTGTGTACTTTCTTTGCAAGAACAACGACGCCGTCAATTGTAGTTACAGACGCATTGCATTTATAGTAATCGTGATTGGAGCATCTCCAACGAATCTTCCGTCCATTACGCGTTCTTGCCGAGTACGTGAATCCGTTGAATTTAAGCAACTGATTGCCTTTTTTTGATATTACATATTCCACTGAAATAAACAATTTAGAAATAACATCGAGATAAAAACTTGCATAAATAATATAAATTTTGTGGCGTAATTTCTTAAATTGGTGTTTTTTTCAAGACACTAAATTTTTTTTACTGCTTTGCTACGGAACGACAATCCGATTCCACCAATTTTAATTTTTTTTTTATGATATAAAGTAACGGGACGAACAAATCGTGCTTGGTGGTAAGCGACACGCCCGTTAATTGCAATTTCAGTGCCACTCAAAGTTTTAAATCTCAAAGATCTGAGGGGCACTGCCACTGCGCTCCTCACCCTGAGACATAAAGTTGCAAAGCGTAAAGTAACCTATAAATACCTGTCTGGGACATTACTCAGGACATCCAGACTAATTCAGAAAAGTTCATTTCACTTAATTTGGTCCTTTTTAATATTAATAGGACTTGTAATGGAAATAACGTAACTTCTACTAAGTAACTTTGTAACTCTCAAAAGGCGCAAAAGTCTTGATAGTTCTTAGTATTGAGAGGAAAAAGGCAGCAGAAAGATAAGAAATCGAGGAACGCAATAATGAGACTAACGAAAAAAAATCTAAATCTTTGGCAATTTTGGAGGCAAGTGATTGTGCTCATTCTTAATAAAAATTACATGATCTTCAACAGTATACAAAGTTGCTCTGCATCCTGCATGTTTATGTGTAGAACATCGCCATCGAACTTTTAGCCCTTTCGAAGGTGTGCTGCAGTACGTGTAACCGTCAAGTTCTATTAATTGCTTGCCGTAACGGGATGTTATAAAATTTGCTGTAAAGAAAACAATATTTCTGATTACTTGCTCTGGTAGCACTTTTGAAATTGGGGAGCTTGTGAAAAAAATAATTGCATATAATACATAGATTTTTATACATACATAGATAAGCTTCTATAAAATTATTTTTGTGAACGTTAGTCGAACGATTACACAACATTTTCATTCCATTTTATGTCACTATGTCTTGCTATAGATTGTCTCCATTCCGTTAGTTTGACTCTTTATAAAGGGTTGAAATGTTCTTTAAGAAATAAAACTTTTTAACTTTCTTTACACTTGCTGACGCGTCTTACTTGTCATATAGGTAGGTATCTTTGCATCTTGATTCATCAACGATTTGATCTCAATACTTCTGTCATTGGTCGTCTATCTATCTTTATCTTACAAAAATTAATCGTGACGATGCGACTTTTTTCATCGTCATCCTACCTTTTATTCACCCTATTCTCTGGTTCCTGGCCATTTACTTTCGAAATTTTGAATCATTCTTTAATTCTTTTGCCTTGCCTTTCTCACCTTGTTTCGTTCCGTCGTCACTCTCTACCTAAGTCAAAGGGTCGTATTCCAGAACTCTACTCAATGCTCAAGTCAGGACTTGAGTATGATTTAAAGCACTGAAAATCAAACTCAAGTCCTTGCCATTAGAGTCGTATTTCCAGTGCTTGAAATCATACTCAAGTCTGCTCAAGTCCTAACTTGAGCATTGAGTAGAGTTCTGGAATACGACCCTAAGTCTGAAGCAAGCACTCCTGCTCGTCTTCATCACAAATTTTACATTTTTTATTTTAAAACTAGTAGCACTTTTGAAATTGGGAAATATGTGGAAAAAGATTGCATAGAATACATTACATAGATAAGCTTCTATAAAATTGTTTTTGTAAATATCAGATGAACGATTACACGATTTATACAATATTTTCATCTTATTCGGTCTCTGGAATTTTATGTCACTTTGTCTTGCTACAGATTGCTTCCATTCCGTTAATTTGATAATAATATATATAATAATTCTATAAGGGCCATACTCAAATTCTCTATTTCGTAATTTTCAAAAATTAAAACGTCACATAATTTTCAAAATCCTTGTTTAATTGAGTAAAACTCTTTACTCATCCTTATTAATATCAACATAGATCAGTCTTGCATATTCATACGAAAAATAACTTTTTTCCCGTCCACAGAGAAGAGCTATTTGTCCACAGATGACAACATAAACCTTATTAAGTAATCGCCTTATTACGATTCGTTTGAAAAAGCTAATATAAAATTATCAAAATAAAATTCACATCTTCTAATAAACAAATAATGTTAGAAAATTCGTGTCTTAGTACGGCTATCTCTCCTGTAGAAATGAAAAATTAAAATATTTTTCGTCTTCGGAATCGGCCCACATAGAAGTCATCAGTCGTTTCTTTGGCGTTGTCGTCTGAAAAAATGCGACTTAACCTTTTTATGGGCCTGTAACTAGGCGCAGAAAAGTTTTCAGTCGAGTTATCAGGTGTCACTCTTTCGAAGTGACCTGGTGAAATTGACTCAGTTGGAGCATCACTAGTTCGTGGACTAGCAGGTAATTCACTAGTGTGACTGTCAGATGATGAATTGGGATGTTTAGAAGGTCCTGCTTGAGGAGAAACAGGCGACAAATTGAAAAAGCGAGGATCAGATACTACAGAATTCCTAGGTGAGCTTGGGACTTTATGCTGTATTAGGATTTGACCTATTTCATAATGAGGACATATTTCATGCGCTGCACAATCCAAACAGCTTAATCGTCCGGCATGGATAACATTAAAATTTCGAATAATCCATGTAATTTGATGAATTTTGAGTATACCTTTAAAAGGACATGTAGCACTCTCATTCAAGATTTGATCAACTTCAGGAATCCTCGAGTCATCAATCGTGTGAACTTACATACCTTTATAATTAGCACTTAAGCATGTCATTAAATCATCTAAACTAGACACGTCATTTCCCTTAGCAAAATGACTGTCGCAAATACGTTTAACGCAACCGCCATCACCATCAGGTGCTCCTTTGCCATGGCCGTGTTCACCAAAATGCCAAATGATAGAAGTAACAGACAACTCTTTACTTAATAATGTTGCAAGTAAAAAAACATGGACTTATTGCGGTATGAAGTTAAAGGACCATCACTCAAAATGTGTAAAGTTTGTAAAGTAGGTGACAATTCCTTAATTCTTCTTATTATCGTAATCAGGTGGACACATATGACAGCTGGGTCATGTCGCAAGCCCTCTGATACAGTACAGAAAGATGTAGTATTTGTAAAATTGTTACGGGGAGCTGAGTCAATATTGTAATATACAGTTATATGTAACGATAGTTGCGATTTTGATCCACTGAAATGCGCCGATTGCACCTCTTGCCCATATTTATAGTTATAAGTTTCTGAGAAATCTATATGAAGTAACCCTTTAACAGTTGGCAAATTTTGTTTTATACGCTGTACTGATTTAATTTGATGAAATCTGTTTGCTACATGATTCTTTAAAATTGGTAAATTTAAATTTATTTTCTCAAACCCAGCTTTTTTGTTGTTTGTACTTTTCCTTGATCGTTTTGCGGCCCTGCTTTGTAACATTTTTTATAACTACAGGAACAGTTTTTGTAATTCACCTTTCAAATGGTATAGTATCATTACCATCAAAACCGTTACATTGCAAAGTTTTGTCTTTGCAGCCAGAACATTTACTTTTCTAAGCAAGTCACTCTTAACGTGTTCTTACAGCATAAATACGTTAGCAAGTCCATTATAGATTTATAAGGAATCATTTTAGCATTATAAAGTGACCGAATTATAAATTTATTATTAGCATGTATGACACATAAGCAAATGTTTCTGGCATCAACTCTAGGAAACAAGACCCAGAATGGACAGTATCTCCGAAAACTTTCATACGAGATGTTGACGCCAGATTTATTTACAAAGGTTTTGTGTAGACTTAGAAGTGAATCGTTCAAAAAACGAACTTGTTGCTTAACTTTTCTTCTCATTATTGAATCCTTTTTTCCTGATGTAAGTCTGCTATGTTAGTCGTGAAGCAAAAAACCTTGTACTGCCTTTTTAGTCTCTTTCACTTTCTTACGCTTTATTTTTTCAGCGATTTGCCTTGCTTTTTCTACTTTCTTAGATGATCTAATAAGTCTCATTCGATATTTTGCCATTTTAGACGCCAACTGAAGTTTTTTTCTTAGGTATTTATTATGTAGTCTTAATTTTCGTGCATTGTGTTTCATATGGCATTCCCAATTTCTTTGCGTGAAAATGAAGGACTAAACAGTGGGGTGTCTTTGTCTAGAAAACGCAAAGCATTTTTTTTCCTTTTGACGTCTTAATTTAGTTTTTTCTCTCCAAATTTTTCTGATTTGTCGTTGTTCCCTCGGTGTATAGTCTTCAATAGTTTTTATTTTTCCTTGTTCCTTCTTTCGACGATATCTCTCTCTATCTTTTCTTCTTCTTTCATCCAAGGCAGCTTCATCCATCTTAGCACGAGCACGACGATTACTAAGTTTTTTTTGCTCACGCCTAAGTTCCTTTTTATCTTCCTTAGAACCTCTACTTGCCCGTGGCAACATAACTGTAACAAACACATAATAGTCATGGATTACATACATTATTGATGCAATGATGCTTTTCACACTATCAACCAGTCACCGAGAATATATTACGTACAAAAGGACTTTCCAGACATAATAAAGCTGTCAGATATATTTTTGATGACATTATTTATTCCAGTAAATGTTAAAATTCAATTCATTTAAAAACTAAATTAATTACATAATTATGTAAATCCGCAACGTAGGCGGATTAAATTTATCAATAAAGCTATTATAAGTCCCCTTTGACTACAATAGTCTTTTCTGTAGACGCCACGTCCACGGAAAAAACGTCTATCATAAAGATATAAAAAAAATAAGGTGGCTTGTTAAATTTCAAGGTTAAAATTACAACAATTTAAATTTGCAATCATGCCGCAATACACATAAACGCTATTCAATTTTTTAAGTGTCTACTCACCAATACATACGTAGTGCAGAAAAGATCAACCAAATATGACCAAAATCTTGTGTAACTTCATAAGCCAATTTTTTTCATTAGGACAAACGCCGTCTATAAAAATAACGAACAACTGAGTGACTCTTAGCAGTGCTACCAACACAATAAACAAAAAAGTATAGGATGAGTTCAATAAATTTAAAATATTATGCATTTTACGTGCCTACGGAAAGAGACTATTAATATCGGAACAATATGTTTATATAGGAAATGAAACTATTTTTCCGGATTTAAATCGCGTATGTTTGTTTTTTCAAACAAACCGACGTTGTACGACGTTACAGGTCCCATGTGACCATGGGACCTGTAACGTCGCTTTGTTTGAAAAGACAAATATACTATAATAGTTTCATTTCCTATGTGTAACAATCGCGAAAACCTAAGAACTCAATACGTTTATATGTTTTATTTTGCAAATACGGATTAATGATTTTTTGTTTGTTGTTTTATTTTTAAATGTTTATATTATAAAGGAAATCTACTCACTGTCCGTGAAATATTTTTAAATAACTGTCAAACTCTCTATCTATCTAGTATCCGAACAGTCGAATCCGAAAGTCAGGGAAATTTTAACATGTATAATATAAACTCATTAAAATAATAAACATATACGTTGAATGTGAATGACTTGCAAATTGAGCTAGCACAAAAGATATCCTGAAATAAAAAAAAACCTACTTGCTGAAATAATGCACATATAGAATTAATGCAACCTGACCACATTTTTTTACATTTTTGTGTTTGACCCATAAAGGGTTGAAATGTTCTTTAAGAAATGGAACTTTTTAGCTTTCTTTACCTTGCTGACGTGTCTGACTGTTCATATATCTTTGCATCTTGATTCATCAACGATTTGATCTTTACGCTTCTGTCATTGGTCGTCTATGTCTTTATCTTACAGAAATTAATTAACCTCTGTTGGCAACGATATCTAATGTACAGCGTACTACATGCGGCGATGCATTCACACGCTGTATTTCACAGATGTGCGGTGGAGACACAACGCTTCAATATCATAGATTAATAAGCAACAGACTGTACTGACTACATAATAACAGAGTATTTTATTTGGGGCGTTAGGACTCTAATGCCCCAAATAAAATACTCTGTTATTGTGTAGTACTGACTAAGTTTGGTACCATCATATTATTTACGAGCAAGTGTGATGAAAAATTCTGAAAGCTCATTTTACAGCAGTAGAACTCCTTGTGAAAGGGTACGTCGAGGTAAGTATTGCCACGAAATCTATTACCGCGTTCCGTGTTTGTAGGACAAGTGAAACCACACTTTTGTGAAGTGAAACTAACTGCTATGGACAGGCATGTCACTTACGTCCAGTCACTTAGTATCATTAAAAAAAAGTTTCATTGCGATGTTTCTCTTCGTCTCTTCTTTAAACAAGAGGTATTCTAACTAAACTCGTGTGTAACAAGAATTAAAGTCTTGTGCACATGTCGCCTCAGAGAGGTACATGGGACTTGTCAACGTTATGCCTCAGGGCGACGGGCGTAGTAGCGATACTCCTCAAATCATTAAAAGAACTGTTTTAAGTAACAAAAATATGTAATAGTTCCTACAAACACCAGGAAATTTCATTGATTCTAGTCTTCACGTTGCACGAAAGAAGGCAAACGGTTTTGGGAAATTCGCTTTTACAGCATTAAGACACTTTTCCAACATGTCCCAATGATTTATAATATTGTAGTACTTATTAAAGATTAAAATTACAATATTGTAAAACTATATTTCGCTTTTCACGAGCTGTGACACGATTCACCTCTCTGCAGGGCTAGCAGGGCAGGGCGCGACTTGCGCGAGATCTCTATGCGAGAGTAGCAGTATCCCGCGCTTTATGTCGCACTCGCGCAAGACGCGTCCTGTCGTGCCAGCCCTAGTGTACCTATCTTTTAACTTTTATTTAACCATATCTATAAAATATTTAGAGCTTTAATTAAATATATAGATGACATATATTATATTTCATACACTCTCATCACGCCGGTGTTCAAGGTAGAAACAACAGATTTTAATTGAGCATGGACTTAAAGAATTAAGCCAGGAAGGTGACCGCGAATCTTCAAAATGATTTTCAAAGTCAACGTAAAATTTCTGCACCGGCGAAATGGTCGACTGGGTTGAGCGTTAGAGCGATATCACATGGTCGTTGCGTCAGCGTAGCGTAGCGTATCCATCTCACTCTATCACATATGACCATCTCACTTCCGCGATGTTAAAGCCAATCTTTGAGCACACAAAAGTATTATTTATCATGGCATGAGTTTTTTTTTGAAACGAGCTCCTTTTGCAAAAAATAAGTTATAATATTTTATTATGGAATAAAGAGTGGCAAGTATTGTACCATTTTGAAATCTTGATTATATGGGCCATCTTTTAAAATAACTTGCCCAGGGTAGTGTAGTACATTTTTAAAAAAATATGAAGTGTCAAAGCTAGCTGACATATTTTTTTTAAGCTACAATTCAATGAAACTTATTTGTTTTTACTAAACTCATAGCGTTTATTGTTTGATTTGTGACTGCAATAAATAGCATGGTTATTTATGATGACGTTAAAAAAAAATCACTCCAAAATTTGAAAATTTGTGATGACAGTACCTAAACATGTGGTCTAGGGTATCGATTTTCAACATTTTCAAAAAAATGCCTATTATCACTTAACTAAGTGACATGGATTTTTTTTAATTTTTACCAGAACTGATATAACCTGGCCTCTCGCCCAGTGACCGCTTGACGTTGAGTTTTGGGACACCCTGTATATGTAAGTGTATAGTAATACCTTTACATTATTTCCGAAATCAGTAGAAACAGTTTCAGCGATTACAATGTGTACTCCATTATTACCATTTTGACAGCTAAAAGTTTTAAAATTATTAAACACCACCCGATTAACGAAATTTGAACGTACCAGTTTAGAAATAAGTATTACGAAATTATGCTAAGTATGTGTACATAGGTAGCGTTAAAAAAAAACTGCCATTTTCGAATTGAGCGGTGTTGGCAATGCGACAATTTATGTCAAAACTAAATATGTGAATACATTGTATTAAAGCAACGAACCAGTTGCCCTAAATGAAATCACATAATCCACTGCAATAAACACATTAGAAACGTAGATTTTAAGACTTTCGTAGTTATTCACAAAACTATTATCAATTTATCACTACAAAACAAACAAACATCATATATGTATATGTGTATTTGTAATTACAGGTTTCTTGCCACGGTATGAGTTTGTTTTATTTTCCCGATGTTTCGGAATGATACACGATGCGTGGTCACGGGTTGCCTAGCCAGAGTCAGATCGCAGTTTTTGTCGACTGTCTACCCAGTTTCGCTGTCAATGACTGACTACCTTCAGCTCGATTACTTATGGCGTTACCAGTGTCACTCACTTTTATCCAACAAACCACACTCACTGTATCCACACGCGAAACCGAATTAATTGAAAGTAGTTGCGATACGTCTTCCAACACTTTATTAATTACTGCTGTCGTAAATTCAGTTGCCTCCTTTGAAAAACATAATTTATTTCGTTGACAATAAGTGGATTTTTCCCAATAGTACATGACCAACACTCGGCGTCAAAGGAACAAATGCAAATACAAATAGAAACATATCAGTATTCTCAAATTTCTTTTTATATATATGTGGCCGGCAATAATTAACAAAACCCCATTTGCTAATTAATTGTGAATGACGAATTAGAAGGTACATTCTAAGGACTTCAGTTTGTGCTTGTGCTAAATGCTTAATAAGCAAAATTATAGAAAATAAACACTTGTTACCAATAATATCTATTTATTGTCACCTCTAATATACATGATATGTGCCTTATAAACCATATTTATATACTTAGTTATCTATTTTGACACAAGAATAACACACACTAGAGAAACACCCCTTCCTACCGTGTCCGCCTGTAGTTGTCAGCAGCCAAGAAAGTAATACCCTTTTTTCTCTCAACCACTATATCCCTTGTTCATAAATTTCCTTCGCCATGTTGTCACCTCACCAACTGCCAATATCGTGCAAGTTCCGTTCAGAAATAGTACTTTTGGTTACCTGTAAACTATTGATACAATAAGGTGCTGACAGATGGCGCGAGTGAGAACGAAATGGATTGAAATTTAAAATCCGTGCACGTTTCAAAGGACAGCAAGATTTTTTGGACTTATTATAGACTATGATCAGATGGAAATATTTGATGCTCCCTTTTATGACCACTTTTGCATCTGTTTATGCGTATGACTAGTGCATTACGAAACTACGTAATAAGCTAATACCTCGTCATGGCTCAACTGTTTGCAGGACGCACATCAACCACACGAACTTTTTTTTTTCAGAAGATTCCAACGCTTTTTTTGTCGTAGCGCTCACGTTTTTGTGACCCGACATCCATTTCACTACTGCTGCAGCTGTCAACTCACTGGTACTTCGTGACTGCGCTAAGTCTGAAAGTCTCATTTTATAGTCCTAAAAGACAAATCTTCAAAATCTACTTTGACCTCGAGGTAGATTTCCTTCAAAATTACGAAGAAGCACGGTGCATACGCACGTTAAAGTGTATAAATGCCCCCTTTAACCAACTTTCATTTTTATTCATAAAGCGATCCATCGTCATTTTCAATGCCGTCCACTTTTCAGCAAATTTAGGCGAAACACTTGAAAATTTTCAATTGCATACTCCGTCGTGACTCGGGTGTCACATCCGTAATGCAGAATTTCTTCATAATGAAATCCATTAGACAATTATTTCGTGTTTCTTTATCATACTTCCGCCATTCTTCAAAAAACTAAATTTTTTAAATAGAGTGAACACATTCTGCAACAAAAGCAGAAAAAATACTTAGAAATTTAGGAAATGAAACTATTTTTCCGGATTTAAATCGCATATATTTGTTTTTTCAAACAAACCGACGTTTCGGGCCCTTTACAGGTCCCATGGTCACGGTTGTTTCGAAAAACAAATATACGCGATTTAAATCCGGAAAAATAGTTTCATTTCCTATGTGTAACAATCGCGAAAACCTAAGCACTCGATACTTAGAAATTGTTAGAAATTACTGGAGTCTTTTTTTTTAAAGAAAAAAAGATTATCTAGAATTTTTTTTTCCTCTGGTGGTTAATGACCTGACAACCGAATAAAAAAGTGTTTTGAGTAATGATGCGAGGTGGCGTACAAGTGAATGGTTGTCCTTATGAGTTGGCCTCTAGTAGACAAAATCAGAGTGAACCGTCTTGTCGAACCTCCACTAATACATCAAAAAATGCAAATGCACACTTTTTCAAATTCAATTTTGAAATTAATTTGTCATGGATATTGTTAAGTAAAGTAGAACAGACGCTGATGAAATTACTTAGAATTACGTATATGTTGCTCTTTTCCTTCCATTATATACGACGACCCACGTCATATAAATACCTCTTCAATAATTTTATTATCACAGACATCATTTTCTTGAAGTTTCACCTTACACCTTACACCTTTCACCTTGACAACATCGATAACTCCTTTATTGGTAAATTTGTGAAGAGACTCAACGTCATAACCTAACCTAACCATTGCCTCATTCTCATTAACCGTAGCAATTTGTAGGATCTTAAAATCCCTGATGTCCTCCACAAAGTAGGGTTGTCGTGCCTGCTTTAGCGTACGAGATACATGTTTCGTCAATACGTATGTGGGTGTCTAGCTGACTCACTATTGATCGCAATGTTACGTTGGTTTTGTGGACATTTGGTATACCATAAAGCATTGGTGGTTGCACGATATGTAACAGCTGTTTTTCAACATCATTTGGGATAGCGTTCCTGCATTTGACAATAAAGGCATCTGTTTGTAGTTTCACTCTGGCAGTTGAATTGTAGTTCACTGGTTTATATGTTGAGTTATTTTCTTGCAAAGCATTTATTTTACGACCGTACTCTTCTACGGTCGTAACCACAGCATATATTCCTTTATCTGCCTTCAGTACTATCGGAAAAAAGCGAGTGATGGTGCCGCCACAAGTAATAGAGATGAAGATAGCCATCGACAACGGGAGAGGGTAGATAAGTCTATTCTCAAAGCTATGATCTGCCGCTGGCCTGACAACGACGACGTGAGCATGGAGCGTGTATTAATAAAAAAATACCATACCGTGGAAAGAAATCTGTAATTAATGATAATTATTTACATTACAAATAATAATAAAATATACTAGATGTACAAGTAATACCAGTTTTCGGTGCAATATCGTCATATAACATAAATAATCATAATTTTTAGTTGGTATATCATGATGTTTTTACTATTATGGTATTCATGTATATTTTTTGTGAACATACTCTATTAGTTTGTTGTTGTTACAGATACAAAGATCGAACAAACACTACGAAAAAATCCTACGATCCGGCTGAACTCGAGCCGGCGACTTCGCCAAACCGGTGCTACTGCTCTCCCAACTGAGCTACAGAACGAGTCAGCAAGCCTTACGAATTTCTCGATGTGCCTGTTGCAGATTTTTGTTCCTGTTTTTAAACGGCTATTTTGCCGTAACGCCACCTGTGAGAAACCTATGAAACTATGGATTTTTACTATAAGCTCATAAAAAGTCAATCATTGAACAATAACAGACAGGTTGGCAGGTCTCTCAGTTATTTAATAGAGACACTTAAAAATTAATCCTGCGCTTCAATCTATTCCAGTACTAACTTAATAAGATAGGTTAGTAATATTAATCATATTCCTATATTATAACTAAATCTAACACGAGAGACGGTTTTGCGAGATAAAACTAAGTGATTTATTTTATGCATTAATAATTTTTTTATTTATTCCTAAGACAAAAATAATTCTGTGAAAGTTATTACACACTGAGCGCCCAGTTACATAAGGCGAAAGTTTTCGCCCGGCCGCCCTGTTACCATGCCTTAACGTACATTAATGGCGAATCTGAATTCTATGTATTAGGCAACAACATTTAAATTCCTCTGAGTAATATAACCGCGCGGCCGTCGCCCGGCCGCGGCATAGCCCAAGTTCAAGCCAGACTTGCCCGCGCGCCCGAGAAGCTCATTTAAGTTAAAACGTAAAAGTTAAACAAATACCTAGAGCCATTGACTTACAAATAAATGGACGACGGGTCTAATACAAAAACCACGAAAAAAATGTCCCAAGTCAACCTATTCGAAATTTAAATTGTAATGTCATCGCAGTATCGCGCTGTCAGTCGAACAAATGAGGACTAAAGCGGAGTTTGGCGCTCTGTATACGATTTTAGCGCCTTACAAGTGCGGACACTTTTTAGCGCGGACCCGACGTCCATATAATTGTAAGTCAATGCCTAGAGCGTATTTTGCCATGACAGTTAGACGCACGCGGTCGCCGTGGGGGGTGAGTGTGATGGAATTCGCGTCGAATAAATGAGCCCTAAAGGTACAACAGTCAAATATTGGTCATTTTTACAACTGTTTTCATCACTGAAATATAAAAGAGAGAGAGAGAGAGAAAAAAAAAGTTATTTTAAAGAATTTTTGAAATTCCGCTCGTTAACTGATAATAATCCAATAATTTTTACGTTTTTGCCAATTTCGGAGGTAAGTGATTGTGCTCATACTTAGTAAGGACAACCAGATCATGAATAGTATATAGAATTGCTCTGCATCCTACTGAGTTGTGAGTTGAACATCGCCATCGGATCTTTGGCCCTTTGGAAGGTGCTTTGCAGTATGTGTAACCTTGAAGTTCTATCAATTGCTTGCCGCCTCGGGATATTATAAAACTTGCTGCAAAGAAAACAAAGAAGGTTATGACTGTTCCAGGTCGCATTGTAGGTTTTTTTTAAATAGTAAGTGACGGGACAAACAAATCGTTTGCCTAGTGGTAAGCGACATTTCTGTCCCTAACAGTTGCAGTGCCTCTCAAAGCTTTAAATCACAAAGATCTGTGAAGAACTGCCACTGCGCCCGACACCCTGGGACATAAGTTTGAAAGGATTGTAACCCTAACAAGCCGTTACCAGGTTCACGGCAGTAAAACAGAAAACTTCCGGACCACAAATTTATTTAAAGTCGGGCTAAGAAGAAATGGTAACAAAGAAGTAAGGCTGTAACAATAAAAAGGCAAGAAAACAGGTACATTATTAGAAAACACTACACTTCCTAACTTGATGAAAAAGATATTAATTAGACACTTACCCCTACAAGGGCCGAGTTATACTCAATTACAGATACGTATTCATAGGTACATGATAAGGCTGTAGACTGTTATATACTTACTAAAATTGACTCATGATTTAGATCATATTATAATGATTATAACTTAGTAAAAGATTCAAAATTAAACGCGATTGAATTTAAACAGCTCCGTCCGCTCCGACGTCCGCGTCGCGATCGAGCAGGGAGTGACGGTGGAACGAAACAACATCAGAATGTGAGGCAAAAGAATGGAACAATTCAAAATTTTTATTTAAATACGAGTGGCCAGGGAACCGGAGAAAGGCGATAAAAAGGTGGGATGACGATGCAAGAAGGTCACACCGTCACAAGTTGACAAGTCCCATGTGCCTGTAATTTCACCAAAAAAGTTTTCGATTCGAGTGAAGGGGAAAATAAAACAATTGATTGTTACCTTAATTACCATAAAGTTTAGGAAAAAAATCACTAAAAAGATCTTTAATATAATCACAATAAGATAAGCAAAAATATAAAAAACATCATAATTTCATTTATTACAGATTCATGAAATTCGAACAAGAACGTCTCGAAAACGACGATAAGGCTCTGAAGCCTTAACTCATGCATCGAGATAGCTACCATCGTCCAACTTATTTCTATCGCAATACAAAGCAGCACTACTAATTTATATATATATATATATATATATATATATATATATATATATATTTAAATATATATATATATATATATATAGAAAAATTATATATATAAATATATATATATATAAATATATATATATATATATAATATATTGTTATATATTATAATATATAATATATGTATAGTATTAATTACATTGCATTAGATGTATAAAATAGTTTACATTCGTTGGTACACAATATCTATACAATTTAAGATCTTAATGTAGAATGAAAACCTAAGACATGTACATACTGCTTTATATATGTACAAAACGCAAACAAACAGGCGTAAGGAATACTCTCTTCTTTAATTATGATCCAAGTATTTTCATATATTTTTACGAATATTGTCAAAGGATTACCTTTGAATGTATTTCGAAGCTGACAATTGGCCGTCCTTTTTTTTTCTTTCGACAATCTGATACCAAATAGTAATTCATTAAAGATAAAAACACATATAGTTTGAAATTACAGTGCATCTATGTTTTATTCAATTCGCTTTGAAAATTTGAAAAAAAAATGAAAATAAAAATTTAACAACTTGGTCACAAAAATGTTAAATTTTTTTATAGCATTACATCATCAATTTATAAAAATCAATATCCTTAGAAGTAGAATGCTTAATTCTTCTTGGCAATCTTCGTCGCGTTCATATTACTTCAGATATCAGTTTTTTTAGCAATTTTGTTATTCATAAAGCAAAATTTAATGAAACACTGGTTATTGCCTTCTATATCTAGTAAACAATAGTAAGGGCAAAATCAAATTAGATGCTTGTAGAAGCGCTGTAGTGGCACTGCAGCCACGACACTGTAATTTTCATAAAATATTAGAAGCGCAGCTGTACCGCACAGTCGCGTCACGCGCGCGCCACTTTTGCAGACTAGATATTGTATTGGCGAGGTTGTAGCGCCACAGACGCGCCACTGCAGCACTTCTAGAAGCGTCTAATTTTGAAGGCGCTCGGAGGCTTAATTTTAGTACGTATTTATGAAATGTTGAATAATGCTAATTTGACACATATACGCATCGACGGCGCGTGTTTACGCGCCATAAACCCGCGTCTTCTGCGCGTATACGCGCCGCAGACGCGCTCTAGTAGCGCGTATATGTCGCCCATTTTTATAAGAGATAGTTTTAATTCTATTTTTGATTGTTAATTTCCGTTAGTTTTTGAAATGAAGCAAGTACATGAAATTCTAAGTGTAAACTCCAGTGGAGCATATAAGCTTCTTGTTTGCAATGCGATGATTGCGCGCGTGAATCGATTCACTACAACGCCTCTACGGCGGGTATACGCGCAGATGACGCGCGTTTATGGCACGTATAAAATATGCAGTGTACATAGGCTATTACTTGTTGTGACCAATAAGTCGCCTTTATATATGTGTCAAATTAGCATTATTCAACATTTCATAAACACGTAATAAAATTAAGCCTCAGAGCGCCTACAAAATTAGTAAACGTGCTTTCGTGAAACGGGCGTCGTCGGCGCATATAAAATACGCCGTGTGCATAGGCTCTTAAGCATTATTTTTAGGTTCGCCAGTCTTTTAATTTTTCTTTTCACTGCTTGGCTGCTTAATTTGTGGTCTTTGTTATTCTTTCGAATAAGTCTTTTTTATGTTTATGTAACCTTCTCTATAATTCTAGTAACTGGTGCTATAACTGATATTTTCGTTATAAAGCTTTGATCGGTATTTTCTTATCGATTTTTATTCTCACTTGGTTTCTTCCTCATGCGCTAGCAATGAAAGACACTGAAGTGGACGGTAACGGCGGTTACCGTGCAATCAAATATCAGAATATGCTAGTACCGGGTACTCTGTTTCATTGTATGGATCTAAAAAAAAAACTACGAGCTTTGTAAAGCTCGTAGTTTTTGTACTGTAGTACAATTTGCACGTGTTTTCTGTATAGTTGACGC
This sequence comes from Hyposmocoma kahamanoa, assembly GCF_003589595.1. NCBI lineage: Eukaryota > Metazoa > Arthropoda > Insecta > Lepidoptera > Cosmopterigidae > Hyposmocoma > Hyposmocoma kahamanoa. The sequence continues at coordinate 5,955,354 of NW_020654878.1, forward strand.
CTACAGCATCTTCACAATGAAATGTCAACAACGTACTGACGCAATTCAATGATTTACGTTGATAGAATCAATATAATACGCACTACGGAAAAGTAGTGACATTTTTGTTTGCGGTGCTATATAAATACTGTTCGTGAACGGGTCAAAGGAAGTAATATTGAAGATAAGGGAGGGGACGTAGAAGTGGGAGTATTCAGTGAAACGTTTCTTAGGATTATCTGTTTTTCTTTTCTCTTCTTGTTCCTGCTTTGCCATTTTCGTTTCATTGATCTATGTTCTTTTGCTGTCATATCTTTAACAAGCTTTTTTCGGGCATGATATCTCTCTAAGTCTTTTCGTTTGCCTTCAGCATATTTTTCAGGCTGATTTTTCTTTTTTTCTCGACAACGTCGCTGCCTCTCAGCGGCAGAAAGAGGCTTTTTTATTTTTTTTTCTGTTTTGATACCTGAAGTTATTAAGATAATAGTTAATTTATACTCAACACTTGAAAACACTAGTTCTACCAAACAATCAGACAGCTCAACAATATTATAAAAAAATACCAATCGATCACGAAAAATACCCATCCGTCATATTACTGTCACGAAAGGGTCCCGTGATAACGGAATGTTTGTATTTTACTGCTATGAAATTATTATAATTTGGACCTTAAGTTCAGTTATTATACGAATTGCTAGAAATACCATAATTACAATTGAATTTCGAAAAACACATGCTCCTACATGAGCGTAAGATGATTTCTAAAATAATCCTAATTAAAACTTAGCAAAGATGAAATTTAAAGTTCACATTTCAATTTCAAGACAATCACTATGTTACGGAATTCGCAGGAACTAATTTCTTCTTTTGACGTCACCTGATGATTTCTTCGTTGGCTTCGTAATTTCTGATGTTCTTGGTATTTTTTATATTTTTCACAATATGATTTTATCAATTCTCGGCAGCTTTGTTTGTTTAATTCGTTCTTTATTTGTCACAAATTAACACTACCATCGCTGTTACTTCGCTAGGTAAAGAAAAATGTATGTGTATATGACATACAGAATTAAGAAAGGACACAAAGCAAATGTAATTAATAAAGCACACACTTATAGCCCCGCACTAGGGAAACGGTGTCGCGGGTCCCATGAACACACAAATAGACAACCATTCAAGAAATTATAACCAAACTCACGAGAGAAATAAATGTAGCTCATACAAATATTTCTCCCGGCCAAACCCGGGACCTCTGCGTGGAAGATCAGCATAGTAACCGTTCGGCAACGTAGGCAGATACTCTGCCTTCCGAGAAAGACATAAGCAGCATATTCTAAATTCGTAGATAAATGTGTTCAAATATTTTTAGGTATTTTTGATAAAAAGACTAGGTAAAATATACATTTGATATTAAGTAGTTTATTTATGTTATAAATACATACCATATGTTTTATACAGATACTTTCGTCCGTCAAAGTTTAATCAGCCGTTTTTAAAATACCTTAATTTTCCCTTTCAACTTAGTAGAAAAAAATATATTATAACTGCATAGAAAGGACATAACCAATTTAAATGTGACTTTTAATACTTAACTCATGAATAGACTAAATAGAGCTAAAACTATAGAACTAAATACAGTTGTGCCATTTTTGTGTCATTGTATTGTAATTGAACTACACAATAAGCGCAGTTCCGTACATTATTATGTAAAATCCTATGACATTAGTGTTTTTAACGTAATAAACGTCAAAAATTACTTTATATAGTAAAAAATCTGATTATTGAAGTCAGTTATGCCCTTTGAGCTTGCTGTATACAATTATTGACGTATATTGCCACAAAAAGAAAAATCTGATCACGATTATAATATGTAACTCAATTTTGATAAAAATGTTAATTGTGCCCTTTTTCGTTCCGAGGACAGTTTAGGGAGTATTCACTACAATTCATTCAATCTTAAACAAAACCTCCTTAAATTACATTAATAAATTAAGCTGTTGTAATATTGTTTTAAAATTATTTCTAGTAAAACTAAACTTAGCACATACTATACAAACATTATCGTACCTGTCGAGCAGAGTCTACGGACTTAAAGTTAAATAAAAACAGCACTCATTTTATCATTTACTTTATTACAAATAAACACAATCCTTAAGTCATGAATGATAACTCCATGACAATAGTTACAGAACATTATTCTTGGAGGAACTAATTTAGAAATGGTCTATTCTGTTCTGTTATAGTATACTATATTGTCTGCTCTTACTTGGAGGATGGTTATGACTTTCCTTAATTCGAATTATATGATCATCCATAGTATATAAAGAAGCAGTACATCTTCTGTTTGTATGTGTTGAACATTGCCATCTTCTTTTCGTAAAATTTCCCACCTTGTGGGTCTCTTTGATTGAATATCGATAACCTTTGAGCAGTATTAGGGCATTGCCTCGATTCGATGTGATGAATCGTGGAGAGTCTGAAAATGTATAGCAATTTTAGTAAACAAATTGATGCAAATACCTAATAGATCACATATGTGTATACACATACAAAAACGACCGACTAAATGGCAAATAAATAGTCCTCAATAGTTATCTTTGCAGGACTTGGGGAATCGCAGGATCATTTCCAAATAACATTAACTTTATTAAGTGATTTTTATATGGTTATATAAATTTCACAACTGTGACCCATACAATATATATCTTAAAGACTATCAAATATATAATATAATACAAAAGTAAATATCTACACGAACTGCACTTGTCGGCATCGTGCGGTGCAACCAAGTGACGGTACGAACAAGTCGCGCGACTGGTGGTATAAGCGACACGCTTGTCTATCGAAGGATCTGAGGGGTACCTACTGCCACTGCGCCCGTCACCCTGAGACACAAGTAGACCCATATTTCACCAGCATCCTTCGAAACTGGAACGCAGTAACGCTCACATTAGCGCTTGGCGGCAGAAATAGGTAAGGTAACAGTACTTTCTTGGAAGAACTTTTCACAAGTAGCTCTACTACAACTTAATGGTAAAATCCTTTACCGCATAGTTATACAATGCTAGAGTGCGTACAGAACTGACGAATGCGATGTACGCGCGCTGCACCCGCAATTTAACGCACGCGTGCTGCATGCGTTAAATACATGTTACTATAAGTCGCGGGCGAGTAGCGTGTGAAACGCACGCAAACAGGTCGCACTACGTAATGAACGTGCGCAGCTCGGGAGCCTTTCGCAAACAGGCGCATTTGGGGCGTATTCGCCAGATCTGTACGCATCCCTACACGTCTATGTACGGTCAATGACATTGTGACCATTACAAAGTCCTGGTTTTGCAGGTTAAGTCTTGTGAAATTACAGGCACATGGTATTTGTTAACTATGTCGCAGGGTGATAGGCGCAGTGGCAATGCCCCTCAGATCTTTGCGATTTAAAGCTTAAGTAGCACTGCAATTGTTACGGATAGGCTTGTCGCTTACCACCATGCTCACGACTTATCCCGTCCTTGATATCATAAAAAAACATGGCTAGAGTTACTTACGTGATAATTCTAAAAACCAGATATAAACAGTACTTGCCAGTATAAAAATTAAACAAGGAATTTGTTATGATTCAGGTTTATTATATCCTTGAACTTAAGAGCTAAATTCTTATTACGCAGACCTTTTAACTGGAAGTCCATACACGACGTGGCATAAGCTCTTGTCTTCTTTTAGGTCATTTTACGTGTTACGAGCTTTAAACAAAAGTTCTTGTAATATAGTAAATATATGTATGTAAGTATAAAGTTCATAGTTTCAAAATTATCATTTCAATATAAATAACGTCTAAAGATTTATTTCTCTATTCACTGAAAACCAACAGCTTCAAATCTATAAAAACAGGAATAAAAACATACAGATAATTGTAGGTTATTGACTTTGTTTTGAGTGAGTTATTTAATTACTTCAATGTGTAATATACACACTTATAATCTCTTATTAATAATAGCATACTAGCGTAATGAGATGAAGCATATCTATACCACGAGTTTACTGTGACAGTTGTCGCTAGCGACCACGTCCAATTACTTACACAATTTTGTATGGCAAATTATACAGCGCCTCTAGCGGTCACAAGAACAAACAACATTTTGTATACAAACATTTTACGCGGTCGCTAGCGATAACTGTCGCTGTAAACTCATGGTAAAGGCACAGTTCTATTTATTCATATGTTCAAGTACCGGCACGCTATGATGGCAGTTTTGACATATTACAATATTGAGGTGAAATCTAAATTTATTATAAAAAATATATAATCAAATGCGAGTCGCTTCTATAACTTTTTATATTATGAAGGCGTAAACAAAGTCCAAATTAACGAGCAAGGGTCAACAGTAATGCAGTACAATATCCAAAATCCAAAGTCAGGTCAAAAAACGTCAATTCGAAACTGCTTTGTTTTGCATTGAGCTTTGACGCGAGTTTGCCTGAGGTAGAAGTTGTTCTGGCCAGCTATCCTATAAGTGACGATCGTAGTAGATTTCATTTTTTTAAATTTCGAATTTCGTAAAACAAACGCCGAGTTGTATCGTAAATATTCGTTAGTTGTATCGTAAGTTGTATCGTATAATTCCATAAATTTTATTGCACGTCGCTATTGCCAATAATGTACGTACATCAATCAGCTCCTTCAACGTAGTTATGAATTAATACGCAACTTGATAGGCAGAGAAACGTCAAAACGGCCCTCATAGCGTGCCGGTACGATAGTTGTTCAGTTGATCACTATAGAAAAACTGTAATAAAAAGTATACTGGTTCATGTTGATGGACCTCACTGCACAGAAGTCACCAGCCTGTAGTTAGAGTGTAGTAGATTACGTTATAAAATCCTTGAAGGTAAACATCAATGTCATCCGCCGGGCCTTAGCCACAACTGATAGCAAACGCCCAGATGGAATGACACTCATCACTTGGAGAACGGGCCGGGCACTGGTGTAGGATGCCACGTGTGTACACCAGCAAGAGGGCAGGCTCCTCAGATGAGATGGCGGAAAAACTAAAGAGTATTAAGCACCGGGACCTCGGCTCCGACTACTTATTTGCACCCTTTGGATACGTAACGCATGACACGCGGGGTCCCGGTGCCCTTCATCTTTACAAAATTTTATGAAAAACAATAGATTGCCTGGGAAATCCGAGAGCCAGCGTACACAGCGTGCCAACGTATTAGCATAGTTATACAAAGGGGGAACGTTGCCAGCATCTTGAGCACCTTGCCACGGGGACCAAATTTTATTAATATAATTGAATCCTAATTTAATTTTTAGTATTCTAATTTATACTTTCACGTATATCGCTAATTTGTTTTAATTCAAATTGTTCATTTAAAAAAATTGTTCATTCTTATTTCTCTTACTTTGTGCTACCTTTTGTTCAGTACCTGGAAAAAAAAACAAATCACATTAAAACCACCTTTACTGAAACCGGACTGTTGGCTCAACATAGTTATACAAATAGGTATGTATATGTTACCAATAGGAAAATCATTATTACTGTACATGAACTTATATAACTGAGCCAACCGTACCTTCTTAAACTTACTTAATTTATATGTATATATGGTGCCATTACATAACATTTAGTTATAAAATACTTTAAATTATTTATTTGGTTAATAACGTTTAATACACACTTCTAACTAGTCTACTCGTATATCAAATGAAAAGATAAATCACAAAAAACAAACGGATTCAGTAGCTACGTGACGTCACATACCTTTTATTAACCTTACCTATTTTGTACTAAATAGCTTTAATGACTATGCAACAAAAAGTGACAACAATAATATCATCACATGTGTAAAGCTTCAGTTTTTAAAGGTAGTTTATGCAGCATATACTATCATTGTTGTTTCTATATGAACTTCTTACTTCTCCTTCCCCTTTTTCCCGTGGGTTTCTCATGGTTATGTTTATGTAGTCGCCGAATAACTTTATCCCCTACAGAGTATAATGTAGCCTTGCATCCTTTACGATGATGTGTGGCACACCTCCAGGTGTACCGGTCGGTTTTCTCATTGTGCTTTTTGATGTTGAAACGATAGCCGCTCATTGCAATTATGCAATTGCCTTTGATTGATTCCGTATATTCGTACGGCGGTATACCTGAAAAAAAAAAAATGTTTAGTATTTGCATTTAATGAGTTTAGGAAATCGGACAATGTGTTATTTTTAGTCAAAACCTCATGTAATTAGTCTTTCACTGTAATAGTAAAAGAGTTATCTATGGTACATTAAGCATGATCGACTCCCATTAAGATTTGAATAGAATAAATGTTAATTTATATACTCCGACGATACGTTTTAAAAGACCAGAGGCAGAGTAACCGACATAGTCCAAAGAGTTGCAGATCTTAAGTGGCAGTGGGCGGGGCACATTCCTCGCAAAACAGAAAGCTGATGGGGCCTAAGCGTTCTCGAGTAGGGACCGTGTACCGGATGACGTAGCGAGGGCAGATCACTCACAAGGTGAACCGAGGGCCTGGTGAAGGTTGCGGGAATCAGCTGGATGCAAGCAGCGCAAGACAGGTCGTATCTTTGGACAGGCCTATGTCTAACAGTAGTCGTCGTTCTACTGTTACACATAGGATAGGTTGTGTCCGATTGTGAAGAAAATATAGACGATTTGTATATCACGTTGACATCCTACTCATTTTTGGCTCCAGTCATGGTTCCACTCTTCATACTTAAATAATAAAAATTGCCACGGAAATTAGGTAGTGAACACTACCTAACAGGTAGTCCATTTGTTTAGGTACTTAACTAAATGTAAACAATCTTGTGATGTCTATTTAATAAAATATTCATTTATAAAATTATTTTTACACACCTTCAAATACAAAATAATAAAATACAAATACTTAGATTTGTAAGATATATGTTTCAATAAAAGATGCATCAAGATTGTTTACATTTATTTAAGTACCTAAACAAATGGACTATAGTCCGAGAACAACCGAGATACACAGATAAAGGATTGTAACTCCCCTTTTTCACGTCGGGGAATAAAAATGTACAAAGAAAAGCCTAAGTTATTCTTATACAATATGTGTAAAAATATATTTTCTTCTCTATAAAAATTCTGATAATATTGGTGCAAGGTAGGAAAAAACCTGATATTAATAAAAGTATTTCATTTATAAGGATTTTATTCAAAGAATTAAAAAGTATTAAGCTACACTAGCTAGTTAATAATTTAATTAATTAAATTTAAAACAAGTGAAATATACTGAGAGTTTTTGTTAAAAGTGCGACTTCATAATGAAGTACATTAATTTCTTATATCTACGATAATAAAATTACAACACTAATGTTTACAACTTTATTGCTTTTTATTTATTATTATGGTATAATTTTATTGTATACGTTTAGTATCAATTGGCAATTAAACATGAAATAAATGCTCAACTAACTTAAAACAAAGGTATTAATATTTCTATATAAAACGAAACATAGGGGAAAAAATTAAGTGAAAATCTTTTGCGTACATACATTTGAAGACTCGTGGTTATTCTCTAAAAGATTATCACTAATTACAGGTGTGGAAAACATAAAACTCATACCGTGGTAAAAACTTGTAATTAATGACAATCAGTTAAAATCGCGTATATACATACATTTTAACACTTTCGTGGTTATTCACTAAATGATTATCACTAATTACAGATGGGGAAAATAAGAAGAACTCAAACCGTGGTAAGAAACCTATAAATATAGATAATCATTTAAAATCGCGTATATTTGTTTTTCAAATCAACCAACTAACCGGGTTTTTTACAGTGCCCATGGTCAGTCAGCCGTTTATTTTTTCCTTCCAATGAGTATTACCAAGTTTCGTTCGAGGTGAGATTTTGAAAAAGGATATTAAGGGCTATATCACAAATCCGTTTGCGTTTTTATAATTGAGGCTATCAGCGTAAAGTGATGTAACCCACAGTTTATAATATATAACCCACTTTACGTTTTCTTTCTGGAACATTACTTTAAATGATGCTAATGTAAATATTATTTTATATTTGGATGCTATTTTCATATACCCATAAAAAAATATATTTTTTTATACATGAAAATAACATTCAAATATAAAATACTTTAGTACCTTTCAAATGCAGGTTACACCATTTTTTAACCGATTTTAAAGAAGGAAGAGGTTGTCAATTCGACTATATTTTCTTTTTTTGTGTGTATGCATTGCTCCGGTATTTGTGATCCGACTTCAATGATTCTTTTTTGTTGGAAAGAGGGTAACTCAGTATTGATCCCATTTAAATTTAAATAAAATATTCCACCTCTAAGGGTGGCAAACTCAAGGACGAATCCGGTTTCGCGCATTTTCCGGTAACAGATTCCAATAAAACATGGCAAATAGATGTAATTCCAGACTTGATGTCGGTTTGTATGTCCGTGTTTACAAAAAAGGTATAATGCGTTGATAGTCTCAATTAGTTGCGAATTTTTCAATTAATTAAATCACAAACATTCTATGAATGCTTTCAAAATATGGTACTAGAGTTAATACTGGGTTCAAAACGTGAAATAATAAAACCTTATTATAAAATTAAGTTCATCAGGAAGTCGTCGATTATGTATGGTACTAAAGTTAAACCCACGAGATCCTAGCTTATCTATGGACTAATAACTTTTGTCAAATATCAATGAGTACATCCTGTCCTATACAATTATATGTATAGCATCAACACTCCATAATATATGAAATAATCTATATAAGAACAGGCGCTTGTCGCTTTTTCCATCAAAACAAGGAAATGTTAATTAAATTTTTATTGAATTGATATTCAATCATTTTTTGTGAAATGACTCCACTAGTTTGTTATAATTATTAATACAAAGATCGAACACTCAGAAAAAATTCCTTCGATCCGGTCGGATTCGAACCGACGTCTTCTTGCATACCGTGTCAGACGCTATTCCAACTAAGCCACGGAACGAACCAACGGACCTCACGAATTTTTCTATGTGCTTGCGTCGTGTCTTTGTACTTGGTCTTTCAACGACTTTTTAGTCGTAGCGTAGAAATGTTAATACATTTCCTTGTTTTGATATATGAAAAGGCTATATGGTGGAAACCACGGCAAAAATAAATTGTGTGGTCTGTGGTGGAAATTTTGCCTACCCAAATAAATAGATGAAAATTTATAAGAAAAAACAATTACTACTAGTTTTGAGGTTATTTAATAAATACAAATCGGACGTTTGTTGGAGGTACCAGCCATGCTAATGATGTCGTCCGCCATAATTTTTATACTATTTTTACAAAATTACCGTAGATAGTAATTTTTACTTTAACATTGGCGGAATCATCGATTATTTCGATTGGGCAATAACATTCAAGAAGAAGAATACAAATCAAAATACAAAAATAAAATAATTGACTTGCTTGAAAAATGTAATACATTGGAGGTGTTTCCGCGATTTGATCCAGCTCCATTTTAAATTCGTTATCCGACCTCCTATGTCCTGGACCTTAGTTCGTCTCACAGATTTCGGAATTCGGAACTCGACCTATAAGTTTCATCATGCGACTCGTTCCATGGCTGTTTGTGCAACTGTCATTCTGTAAACAACCTTCTACGTGAGCGTTCACGTCTCGGCACCGTAAGTCATAGTGGGCAAGTAGAGATGGGTCATGGATAAATATCATTGGGATGAATACTCAGGATAAATATCCATTTTTACTCGACATTTATCCAAAAACGTGGATAAAATTTTTTTATCGTGGTTTATTATTTATATTTAGTAAAACAAAGTATATTTTTAAAACACTTTGTGTACCTACACAATTATAAACATTTATTTTTTATATCATGTGTTTTAATTAATAGATTTTGTTTGTGAAATATGAAAGAGAATCCTTAGGCTATTTCAAACATGACTTTATTTAGTACGCAGTAGACCCGAAGATCATAAAGTTGGATCGCACTTTATTAACGCAGGATAGGTAAGCTCAAGGGTTACAGTTAATTTGATAACTTTCTGTCAATCGAATTTTTTATACCACTCGACTCGAAAGACGTAGGTAGAACAGTATTGTTACATATAAGAATGGCAAAACGTAATTATTTAATAAAAAATGAATTCAATTATAAATATGAATTTTATTATAAAAACACAAAATAATAATTATCCATGTTTTAGGATAAATACTCAGCAAAAACGGATATTTATCGGATTCTTAGACGGATATTCATCGGGTAAAAACCCATCTCTAGGCAAGACACATTAGTTAAATAAGCTAGTTTTCAACAATGTGGAGTATCAACCGATTGTAGGATGTCATCCAACCTACCGAATGCAGTCCATCCCAGTTGTATGCGTTTTGTGATCTCATTTTGCTGACGCGTCTTAACGCGATTCAGTTGCAGTCATAACCTTTCACACGTTTCAGTGTACCTTTGCACACATTCATAAACCCAGTAGCGTAGTAAACGCGCGTCTTCTGCGCGTCAAAATAAAATTGTGTATCATACGTGCTAATGCTAATGTTTCACTTGCATTTCTCGCTTGCTTGCGTGACTCGCTTCGCGCATACGCAAAGATCAGTCGCGTACGCGCCGGCAGGACTGTTCGCGAGTCGCTCGCTTGCGCCGGCCGCTTGCTTTGCGTTGGATTTCTTTGCGTTGCGGGAGTTTGATATCCAGCAACGAACGTTTGCGGAGGACAGCACCACTGGCCAATCACAGAACTGCGGAGATACGCGCGTCCACTACAACCAAAACAAAGGTAAGGCTCCGCGCATGCGCGCAAGTCTCTTCGCAACGCAAAGCGGAAGACTCGTAAACGCCATTGGGCGGAGGGCATATTTCTACGCCGTGTAACCGCCAACGCAAGCAAACGAAAAACGCAAGTGAAAATCTCGTGAACACGGCGATACAGACGCGCTGTAGTCGCTTGTATGTATACAATAACCTTCGCGGGTTTTGATCAGACTCCTCGACAGGAGTACAATGGCATCAGTCAACACAAGGCTTCTTACGCTGTCTATGTTACTGTTTTTAAAAAGAAAAAATGTGAAAATAAACGACTCTACTGGATAGACCCATTCGCGAGCGAAAGAAATTTGTGTGGTCATTTTTGTTGGTTGAAACCATCAATATGTATATAGGTAATCAAACTTCAAACGCGCTTCTAGTATAGCTTTATACGCGCTTTTGTATCGATACAAATGCCACAATCCGCTTTTTGAGCCTGTACAGCGCCGTAAACGCACGTTGTGAAACGGGCGTCGTTTGCGTGTATCAAATACGCCGTGCGCGTACGCTCATAGTAAATATACAATATGTTTACAATAATGTGTGGCTACTTGAAGTATACTTATTTTCTTGTATATTTATGTTTCCACAAATAAATGAATCAAAGAACAAGGTCTGAGATTTAAATTCAATGAAATCAACTAATGTTGTTACACTGGAGACGGTGACCACCACATCGGTTTGCTCTGATGATATCTTAACATCATCTTTGCGTATTGCGAATCGAATGTAAAGCAAACACATATACGAAGACAGGAGAGATTTTTTAGTTCTGTGTTATTTGTAAAATAGAACATGGTTGAAGGCGTTTCACATAAGACACGCATTTGGAAGAAGAGCTAACACTAAAACGCCTACAGGTCTGTGGATTACAATATAATCCCTTGATAGCTTTTCTCACATTCTACTGTACCTAATTTTTACTTAGCTTTAGGCGGAGGATGATTGTGTTCATTCTTAACGAGAATAATCTTATCACCTATGCTATACAATACGGCTCTACACTTTCTTCTATGATGATGGGTCGCGCATCTCCAAGTATATTTGTCGTTCTTGTTATTGTGTTTCTTTATGGAGAAACGGTATCCTTCAATCGCTACTAAACAGTTGCCTTTTATAGATTCCACGTATTCGTAAGGAGGAATCGTGTCTGTAAAGAAAAAAATCGGTTTAGTTACAATTCAAAATTACTATAAATTATACCTGGACATTAACAGAAGAGAACTTATGTTCGCATAATATGACTAACTACGTAGAAACTATGAATGTACCTATGTAGAGGATGATTCTGTTAGGAAGTTTATAAGAACTGAAAAGAGGAAATAAATATCGAGTTATAATTATTAATTCAAAGATCGAACACTCAGAAAAATTTCAATTCAATATCTATCTATATTTTTGAATATCAATTGAATAAAACTTTAAATTTCGGGTTCTCAAGTTTTCGCGATTGATATATTATTGAGTTTGCGTTAGATTTCAATTGTTTAAATATATACAGGGTAACACTAAATACAACAACAACCAGCAACACAACCTCGCAGGAATATATTACTAACATCATAAACAACGACTTTTGATCCATGCCTTAATAAACCTTTAAGTTTTTGTTGCACTATCTGACACTTTTTAGATCTGAGATCTGTATTTGGTAGAATAGGTTCAAACGTTCTCTGCGACGCCTCCCACCCCGGCCCCGTCCTGCATACAGTTATTACCGTTTAGAGTGATATACGAGTATTTAAACATATTTATTTTTGTATGAAAGTAAAATCTGATGGAGTATTAAAAGTCATGGTAGAAAAGTAGTTTATCATTTATTATATACATATATATATATATATATATATATATATATATTTCTTACCATCTTAATCGTTGTAGTTACAGGAAAACGGTTCTAGAAGACTATCCATGAATTTTGAAGGTATTTTGATTGGCATTCACAGATTTTGAAAAATTGGTACAGTTAGCAAGATAAAAGGCAATTTTTACAAAACTTTTTTTATGCCATTCGATCCGGTCTCTGTTAAGGATCAATAGTCTCTATGGAGCCAACTGAGGTACTCAAAATGTGAGAAATCGCAAAAAACTTTTTACCATACATTTTGTAGGGACATATTTAGTAATTAGTTATTCTAGAGTAAGGAAACTAACAAATTGACAACGTATTATGTATTTCAAAATAATAACAAAAAGCAAAATAACATAAAAAAATTATGATAGTAAGTGAATTCATTGCCGTCTTGGCGGATGCATCGATTCGCTCTCTTCTGCAAAGAGCAAGCGGCGGAAGCGGCTGAAATTTTACTCGGATGGATTCCATTGAAAATTGCTGCAAGTGCGACTTTCAATTCTTGAACACTGTTGTATTTTTTTATAAATTTCATTTAACTAATACATAATATGTTGTCAATTTGTTGTTAATGTTGTCATCTTCCTCTTATGAGCCTTTTGTTATTTCCTCATGTAGTTTGAGAAAAGCACTACACATGCCTCGGCGGGAATGAGGTTTACTGGACTCGTATTAGTATACTGGCGTTCGGCCTTGTAACTCATCCTCGTCTAGCAATCCCTAACTTCCCGGCTTCTGTAATAATGTGCTATTTATATATCTCCCGCAGGTGGATGATTATGGTCATACTTCATCATAACGATTTGATCACCGACCGTAAATGCAGCTGCTTTGCAACCAAAACTATGTCGACAGCAACGCCATCTGCGTTTATTACTTATAGTACTATAATCTTGTTTGGTGAATCTGTAGCCTTCGAATGAAAGAATGCGAGTGCCTCTGCTAGTTTTAAGAAACTCGTACGTTGGCGGAACTGTAAGACAATAATGTCTTATTATTAATTTCATATACAATTCTATGCTTTAAATTCACAGATCTGTACATTAGCAGAAATATCATTTTACGTAGTGAAGGAAATTCTGTATAACTATAAGTAATGGAATCTTGCAGTAAAGTGATTAATTATGGCTAATTAAATTTTTACTCATGACCTTTCTATACATATTCATATTCTTTAAAACTTCGATTTTCGTGTTATTTCGCAGTAGAGTTGCGAGCAGTTTAGGCTCAAGTTACATTACTGCGGAAAGGAACGGAAGTGGATTTTTTTAACGAAATTGTACATAGCATAATGAACTTTATGTCAATTGTGTATTGTACAAACTAAATACAATACGATAGCTGCGGGAATTCCCGACACTTTGCGACAATTCTCCAGAAGACGCGCGATAAATTTTTGGACTCGTATCTAGTTTGTACGTTACACAATTTATGTAAAGTTATGCTATGGTTAGAAACATTGACTCCCATTACGTTCCGCGGCAATGTAAATTGCGTGTTATTAGTGGGTATTTATACAAATTTTTCTGATGGATAAGGATACCTTTTATTGCGTTCTGATTTAAATTGTAGAGCCTGCATCACAGAATGTATGCCACACAGATTTCACGCCGAACCCACTGCCGCCACTGCCGGAAAACACACATCAACATCTCTAGTAGGTGGCCAGATTTATAAAATTCGGAGAGTCAAGTAGCGAAGTGTGAATGTTCGAAGAAAAAGTCACATTATTTTATTGAATATTATGAGTACGTAAAATGGCCTCTTGACAGACATGACAACGAAAAATTAAACGAAATAATGTATTAACAAATCTATTCATAATAAAACGTTTCAAGTTATGCTATACATATGTACCTAATCTATTAATATTAAATAAATGTCTAGTCATTTTACTCTTTTTCAAAGGCTTGGTTCCCGGCTGGAATTAGTGGGGATAACAATACCTTTTCAAATAATTGACACGAACGACACGAACAAGTGACATTTAGGAACTGAAGGTCCTCAGTTTCTGCTTTTCTCTTTGGGGAACAGGTTTGATAGAAATAATAATAATATAATTATTATAATAATAACTTTATTGAAAAGAAAGGTGAACAGAAAGAAAAACATTTGTTGCGAAATAATCACAACCTATTTTAAATTCGATTATAATATAGTCCAATATTTCCTATTTATATTAAAATTAATTAACTTATTAAAGGATACAAAGCTAAACTCATATTTTAACCAATTTTTACAGGAAACATATAACACACTGGAAGAAATATCAATAAATATATTGTTATATATCTCCCGCAGGTGGGTGATTATGGTCATACTTCATCATAACGACTTCATCACCCACAGTAAATGCAGCTGCTTTGCAACCCAAGCTATGTCGACAACAACGCCATCTGCGTTTATTATTGGATGTACTATAGTCTTTGGTGAATCTGTAGCCTTCCAACGAAAGTATGCTAGTGCCTCTGCTTGTTTTAAGAAACTCGTGCGTTGGCGGAACTGTAAGACAATAATGGCTTATTATTACTTTCAAATACAATTCTTTGTTTTATACTCATACATCCGTGACGTTAGCAGAAATATCGTTTTATTTAGTGAAGGAAATTCTGTTCGACTATAAGTAATGGAAGCTTGCAGTAAAGCGATCCATTTTGGCAAATTAAATTTTTAGGCATTGCCATTCTATACATATTATAGCGTTTACAACCAACTTCGCTTTTCATGTTATTTTGCGATACGGTTGCGAGCAGCTTTGACTCGATTTGCATTACTGCGGAATGGAACGGAAGCGATTTTTAAAACGAAATTTTACAGGGCATAATGAACTCTATGTCAATTGTGTATTGTACAAACTAAATACAATATTATAACCGCGGGAATTTACCAAATTACGCGACAATTCTCCCGAAGACGCGCGATCCGCTTTTTGGCACGTGTCTAGTTTCTACGTTACACAATTTACATAAAGTTTATCATGCTATGGTTAGAAGCATTCGCTCCCATTACATAACGCGGCAATGTAAATTGAGCCTTCTTAGTGGAAATTTACATTAATTTTTTTGATGTATAAGTACTTTTTATTGCGGTATCTGGTAGTATTGTAAAAATATAACCCAAACTTGCATTACATCGCACAATGAATGCCACGCTGTTTTCACGCCGAACCAACCGCCGCCACCGGCGGAAAACTCCCTACAACATCTCCAGAAAGTAGTCAGATTTATAAAATTTGAGACTCAAGTAGCAATGCTATGTAGGTGAATGTTAGAAGAAAGAGTCACATTATTTTATGAAATATCGTGTAAAACTGTAAAGTAAGACATGACGAAGAATGAAACTAAATAATGTAGTAACAAATTTATGTGTCGTAAACGTTTCACGATATGTAATCTATTAATATCAAATAATGTCTAGTATGATTATATATAATATAGTATAATTTTACCCTTTTTCAAAGGCATGGAATAATTCCTAACATAAATTTAGAAATTTAAGGTCCTCAGTTTCTACCTTCCTCATTGAGGGACAGGTTTGATAGGAATAAAAATAATACAATTATTATAATAATAACTTTATTGTAAAGAAAGTACAAGATATCATGGTTATTTACAGCAATTAAAAATTATACTTGTACAAACATTCGTCAATTACCAACCCATCGTAACCTATTATAAATTCGATTATAATTGTATTTGTGTGTTTGTGTGTGTGTGTGTGAATGCGCGTATGTATACGCGTGTGTGCGTGTGTGTGGTGTGTGTGTGTCCGTGTGTGTGCGTGTGTGTGTGCATGTGTGTGCGCGTGTGTGTGGGCGCGCGCGTTTTAAATGAGTTTGGGTCAAAAAGCTGTTTCAAATTTATTGTGTTAACTCATTACTGTGTAAGTTAAATGATTGACGTCATTTAACTCTACATTTGAACTAAATTTTAATTAAATATAGTATATAGTATGTTAGTCATATTTAATACAATCCACATATTTTTAAAAAACTTTACTTAAAATAACAAACAGTGATTTAGCGAACAGGACCAAAAATAAATAAATAAAAGCTAATTTCGTCGCCTTACTTTCTCAAACTCGTATCTTAATGCACAAAGCTACTGTAATGCAAAATACCGATTGTATATACAAATTTTGCAGGCTGACTTCACATCACATTTTCTTCATATTCACACACTGAGTTTTACCTATTCTTAAAGTACTGCATCCAAATTAACATCCTTAATAATAAATTAAAAATAAATAGAAAGTTTTAACATCTCCTGAATAATTATTCTTTATAAGATACTAGTTTGAGAAAGTAACGCATCGATTTGGAAATCAAAGACTTATTTTGCTATTAACAATTAAAAACTTATTTGGATATTTTATCCACAATTACGTTAACGAAATAAATGCCTCACACAGTGGATAAGTAACAAGAACTATATGATAAGCAAATTTTTACTATAGTATGTTCCAATCCATTTTGAACGAAAGGTAAACCAAACTGTTTAGTTAAAATTCTAAAGCAACCACTCAATAAATCAAACAAGTTACACTTCTAGGTAAATTTCGAAGAATTCGACTTGATATCTCATCACTTTTTCCAACAATGTTTATTTGAATAGCATCGTAAAATTGTATTTGAAAAATGGTAGTCCAAAAGTGAGGTTATTTTTCATCTATACTTGTATGACTTGCCAATGGTTGCATAGTGCTTTTCGAAAAAAACATTCGGTTCCATCAATTAAAGTATATGTAATCGATTATTAAATCGAATATTTTAATCGCAATCGACCGAGTATCTAAGTGTAAGGATTTGAAGGAGGATTTAAATTGAAATATTTAAATATGCTTATATAGGTTATGTAAGGAAAACCGCTAGTATGACTCAATTGAACAAATCGATTCATTCAATTAATTAATCGATTTGCAGTTGGCATTACAATTGGCCATCACTAAATCGTCTATGGTCGGGCCAGTGACTTGTTTGTTTACTTTTTGTTTAAAAAGGATTAAAACGAAGTATACATGCATGTCATATGGCTTGAATAGGATTTTTGTAATTTTTTGACTTGATACACATATTCAGATATATTTATCTATTTCTCGAACTGGGTGATTATGCTCCAAATCATGTGATATTATAAAATCGTGCATCGTAATTAATTTCGCTTTACAACTAAGCCGATTCATCGTAGAACAGACCCATCGGACTTTGTTGTTGTTCAATATTCTCGAATCCCTCTTTTGTCGGTATCTGTATCCGTTGAGTATAAGGATTCTGTTACCTTGACACGATACTGTATATCTTGGATTCAGACCTGTAAAGTAAAAATATTTTAGGTTAATTTTAAAATGAATCTGCTACAAGTCATCACAAGGCATCTTTGTTAAAAAAAATATGGTTTAGGGACTTACTTGGTACTTGGTGTAACGGGCTGGTGT
This sequence comes from Hyposmocoma kahamanoa, assembly GCF_003589595.1. Classification (NCBI taxonomy): domain Eukaryota; kingdom Metazoa; phylum Arthropoda; class Insecta; order Lepidoptera; family Cosmopterigidae; genus Hyposmocoma; species Hyposmocoma kahamanoa. The sequence continues at coordinate 5,973,436 of NW_020654878.1, forward strand.
CCGCAACTCGACGTCAAGGCGCCTATTTTGCGTGTGGATGGTTTAGGGACAATCAAATTCCCAAGTAAGTACAAACGGAGCATAAACAAAAAAGAAGGAATGGAAGGATAGAATGAGGCAGGAAGGAAGGTGTTCTATCCTCTGTTTTGTCTTTTAAATTTTAACCTAATAACCTTGGTCACTTGGAATTATAATAAATCTTCCATACGTGTGTAATGCAAAGTGCTTGACGATTTCTAATACAATTAATAATAATAATTATTATTTCGGTACTATAACCTATTTTATACCATATACTTAACTTTGTTTGTATCATTAGTTCTAAAGTTTACCGCTAGATGGCATTGCATAGAAAGATTTCTGAATCGAATGGTGACTACATTAGCACAATTTTGTTTATGTGGAGAATACCCAGAGCTCCAGGAGCTGAGTCCCTACTTGGGAACTGCTACCCGGACCTTCTGATATCGAAGTACGCTCATATTGGGTGAAACTTTATTGCTCATCACATAGAGTGAAAATCATCATCTTGGAACGGTTTTTTTGGAGTCGAGCACCTTCTTGGGCAACGTGCTCGGACCTTCTGCATATAGGGTGGAACTGTACGTTTGTGCCATACGGGGTGAAATTGCTATTGACTTCAAAATACACATTTTTATTCAATTTTCTTGAATTTGAATAAAATTTTCTTGATTTTGAAGAAAAGAAAAAAAATTGAGTTGATATTTCACATATCTACACCTCATAAGTCATAAATAAGTAAAAAACTTTATTAATTCAACAAATATTATTTAATCGTATAAAAATAATCAAGTTCATTTTTCAAATGTGTATACAATAAGATAGGTGCATAATTAAATTTTTTAATAATAATATATACATTACTTACGACTAAAAACAGATCGTTCTTTGATATTGAAAGCTTATAAAATACGTTACTAAATCTTGAATGCATTTATTTACTAGACTTATCGGTTCAACACTCCTGATGGAATTCTACATGAAATTTTTAACAGGCGCCTTATGACATTGACATTAACAGGCCATTTCTTATTTCACAAAATTGAAAGGGATCATAGAATGATACAAAATCATCAATATAAAACAACTTTTACTATGGAAATTCACTAAAATTCGAGGAAAAAAAACAACTGCTCCATATTACATAATATCATCGTTTATCGATGAAAATGTATCGAGCAGCTAAGTTTTTTCGATGGGAAAAATCGTCCCAAAAAATTATAATGAAATAAAAAAGTTCACCTTTACGTCTTTTTTATATATAAGCTTCTAGTAGCGTAATCTTCAAGGTCTCGGTAAAACCTGAAGGAGTATTAGCGTAGTAGGTAGAACCTTCCACTCAGAAGTTTGAATCAGAGTACTGGCATATATACTATACTAAAAATAATCTAGGACGATCTCTGTGACACTTCATAAAAATCCACAAAATATTACTTTGTAACAACGCGTACTTATTTACGTATTTCCTAAATTATTTTGATAAGCCACTCTTTTATATTAAGAGCGTTTGTTTAACTAAATACATTACGCTAAAGTAACAATAACACCAAATCAATGTTTTTGTTTGTTTTAAAAAATTCATTAATTTTTACGACAACCTGCAAAGGTTACTTCGTTACACTGTATTTGCTAGAGATGAGGGATATCGATAAAAAGTTTTCGATAATTTAATGAAAAATATCTACGCGATCGAATCAGAAATGAGGTGATTCGTAAAAGGACGAAAGTCACCGACATAGCTCAAAGGTTTAGCAAGTTGAAGTGGCAATGGGCAGGGTACATAGTTCGTAGGACTGACGGCCGTTGGGGCAGAAAGGTTCTCGAATGGAGACTACGAACCGGAAGGCGTTCAGTGGGACGGCCCCTTACTAGATGGACGGCGGGTGACAAATGGATGCGCGTCGCGTCCGATCAGCTAATCCGGAAATCTTAGGAGGAGGCCTATGTTCAGCAGTGGACGTCTTCCGGCTGATATGATGATGATGATGTTGATGATGACGAATGAAAATGTACAGTGTGTGTGTCCATTCTTAAAGTATGAATTTTAATCATAGGTTTTACATGTCTCGGTGTTATTACCTTTTAATGATATGATAAATGTTTTCAGAAATTTACTAAAATATCAATTGAAATTGCATTTGAATTATAGGTATGTGTTTTATGCCTTCAATATAATACAAAACAGTTCACATATCTACACGTCGTTCAGAATACGTCAGAAAAATAAAAGTATAAGAGAGAAACTTTGTTTCAAAAACATGAAATACACTGAAAATCTATCGACTTTACTTCGTCCCTATGATAAAAGTCAAATGAAGTTTCACAGGACATCCTAGTTTGTGTTTACTATAGTGAGTATTTTCGAATGATGTGCAGTTTATTAAGGACGTAGAAATGTACAGCATAAATTGTAAAATCGAAGATTTTAAATATCCTAATATGTTGAAACGCTTCGTTTAGTTAGTTAACAGATAGACCTTGAGCGTTATAGACAATGACCATTGAGTATATAACCAGAAATAGAGACGAAATGTCACTTCATTTGTTTGAAAACTATTCTGAAAAATCATTAACATTATACTCAAAGTTCCAGTTAAGAAGTTTCGTAAGAATAATTTGCTTCATGTTCCATTTAGTCGTACTAATTTTAGAATGAATAGTTATCTACCAAGATCTACAGCATCATTTAACCAACTCAATGACGACTATCGCATAGATCTTTTCTGTAACAGCGTTATGAATATAAAAACTGAATATAAAAGTGACTGATAAAGCGATTGTTGTGTTCTCATAGAGCACTTAGTTATTTATGGTATTGTTGTTTTCTTATTTTTATATGTGGAAGTTTTTAATTGGCATCTGATTATTTATATTTAAATCCATATTGTAAAAGTAGCTGTAAGCTCCCCTAAGATAATAAAAAAAAATACAGTAGCAACTGCGCTCCGATTGGCCAGCCCAAATTCGAAACAATTTACGGGTGTCGTCAATTATTTCACTTCAAATCGACCAGTTGTAACTTGAGCTTTACTATAATGGACGAAAATTGCAAAATTACATATTTAATATTTAATTACCGATGAACTCTTTGTCTCTACTAACTTAGCACATAAGATTATTGTTACTAACAAATATGGACTAAGTTGTCTGAAAAATAAATGAATTTGAATTTGAATTTGAATTTGATGAAATGTGATTCCGCTTGTTATGTAATTAGACGTTTTGCTGTTTTTCCCACACCACCGCATGGAACAGCCCCCATTGGTAGAGATATTATATTTATTACAATAAATGCAAAATATTTTTGGAATATACGGAGACGTAACACAGTTAAGTTGTTGGCGCTGTACTAGTTTCATAATTTGTGATTTCAGAGCCATGCCCATTTACCTGATGAGTTGCCTGGGATGGACGGCCATTATTTCGTCTATGTTTCTGGTTATATACTCGATGACAATGACTCTGTCAGTATACGTTTATGACTTCAAAATGGCAGTGTCCAAGAAAGTAACCACTTTAGCTAAAAACGCACTTTAGCAGTAATAGAGCACTTTGTGAAAGAGTTCGTCTAGGGAAGTACTGCCATCTTACCTATTTCCGGTTTTGAAAGTTAAGAAGGGCGACGGAGTACGTGGGACTTGTCAACTTATGTCGCGGTGTGACGGTAGCGGTGCCACTGCTCTTTGCGATTTAAAGGTCTAAATGGCACTGTAACTGCTATGGATGGGTGTATCGCTTACCACCAGATGCACGACTTCATCCCGTTCCTTGGTATCACAAAAAAAATCTAGTCTCTATCTCTATAACACAGAATGTACACATTTTAAAGTGCAATAAAAAACTACCAATAAAAATTTTGTGTCTATCTAAGAATTTATCACTATCATCGAAGCTTTCGTACATAAAAATATGATACCAACTTTTTAATAATCATAATAACTTTATTTCAAAAATGCACCCATAATTACAACAAAGACAAAAGTAATCACAAAACTAAAAGCGAAGAATTAAACATAATAAAAATTAATTAATAGACTCGGGTCTTACTTTCCGAAAATCTATGTCAATAAGAATGGAAGCAAATTAATTTGCTATTCCGCGTACCCAATGAAGATTAAATCGTGCAAAATAGCTGTGCTTGTATTGAATATTTTTTCATGCCGTTAATGAACGAGCGAGCTTTTTCTTCGAGCTTGTGTTATATAAGATTTTATTATTTTTTATGCGGAAGGATGGTAGGAAAATTAACTGCATGAAAAAAATATTCAATACAAGCGCAGATATTTTGCACGATTCAACCTTCACTGCGTACGCGGAATAGCAAATTAATTTATTTCTATTTTCAAATTTAAAATATGAAATCGAAAATCGTGAACTAAAAAATAAAATAAAAAAAATTTGAAACTCAAAATTTAAGTTTAAAAATTTATTTACTTTAAAAACTAAACAGAAAATAATAATAATATAGAAAAAACAAGATAACTTTACTCTTGTGTACTATGAACATAATAATTGAGAACCATTTCACATTAATCAGCTTCCTCATCATCACTAAAATGCTTAGGAGTATGAGTGTGTTCGTTGAAACATCTAACAATACGGTCTCCGACTGTAAAAACTTTGGCTTTACACTTAAAAGATACACGATTTGAGCATGTCCACCTCTGACGCTGTGTTGGATAGGTCCGTCTTTTGTCTTTGGTGAGGGTGAAATGGTAACCATCGAGGGACACCATCGGATTTCCATATTTAGATTTTATGATCTTCGCGACACCAAATTCTGTAACAAAAACAAAATAAACTTAGAAATTATCATAGTTAATTACTAATGCTTTATGTTATACTAAAATGTGTATAATGTTTTCGTAGTACGTATCTATAATTCATTGATAATATTAAAAAATGAGATCACAAATGAAGTTGCTATTTTTTTTTAATAAAACATAACACGTAAGCATGTGCTTAGTAAGTAAGTAGTAAGGAGGTAGCACGTAAAATGCGAAATAAGTAATAAATAATTACGCAATTGCCTAATTTACTATAGTTTATCTTTAACTTCAATTCAATTCTATATTAAATCCTCGACAGGACATGGTGATATAGTTGGATGTGGAGATTGGTCTGAATATATTATACAGGATTATTTTTAAAATACGGACAACCTCGCAGAACCATATGACTAACATCACAAACAACAACGTCTCTTCCGTGACTTTTTAAAAATCATAATAAATTTACCAAAAATAACCTTGTTCTACTCGTGGACTTTAATCTGTAATATATAATTTCATAAACCATATCAGAAAGGCGCTCTTTTTAGTTCCGAACCAAAATACTTCATTCTAAATGTTAAATTCAAGAATAGAAAGATATTTATTTAAAAATTAGGAATACAAATCTTTTTCTATTTCCATGTCTTTCAACCTAGTGTCTCTTTAACACAGAGTTTAACTTTTTTTAAATAATAAACTTTTAGTGACATTTTCTGTACACGTTTTTTTATAACATCAAGTGACGGGACGAACAAGTCGTGCGCGATGGTAAGCTACACGCCTGTCCATAACAGTTACAGTGCCACTCAGAGCTTTAAATTGCAAAGATCTGAAGGTCACTACCACTGCGCCCATCACCCTGAGACATAAGTTGACAACTCCGTGCCTGCAACTTCACCAGCACAAATGCGTGCCTGTAACTTCACCAGTACCCTTAACCTTCAAAACCGAAACACAGTAATACTAACATTACTGCTTGGCGGCAGAAACAGGTAAGGTAAGGTGGCAGTACTAGCCTGGACGACGTTATATATATATACACTGCTGCGACATTACTTCGCCATTACTTACCGCGACTTTTTCTCGATTACTAAATCGAGAAAAAGTCGCGGCGGCGTATGAAAATTGGTGCCCAACATAGAGTTGACAAACAGATATGCCAAGAATCTCCCACTAATAAGATGCTTCATTATACGAAACAGGTTTATGAGAATGGTTATTATATAATTTTACAATTTGGGTTCCTTCTGTTATTAATTTTGCTTTACACTTGTAAGAACCTCGAGTAGAACAGCTCCATCTTTGTATTCCACTCCAATCAGGTTTACTGCTATTGCCGCGAGTGAAATGATAACCGCCAACAGAGACCATTGGATTTCCTTTCTTTGATTTGATGATTTTCACCACATTAAATTCTGTAAAAAAAAATAATGAAGATATCGTTGATTGCAAGAAGTTTTTGACAGGTAATCAAAACAATATATATTTGAAGAAAAAAAATTTTTAATATTGATTAAACAACCAATAGATGAACAATTAATTTGATTGTTGATGTTTTAGACTAGTTTATTTCGTATGAACATTCCCTGTGTAACCCACCTTAGAAGGAAGTTTGAAGAAAATATACAATGAAATTGATTGTCCTTTTTCTGTTATAATACCAAGTGACAGGATGAATAAGTCGCGCGCCTGGTAGTAAGCGGCACGCTTGTCCATAACAGTTGCAATGCCGCCCAGAACATTAAATAGCAAAGATCTGAAGGGCATTGCCACTGCGCCCCTTACCATGAGACGTAAGTCAAGAAAAGTCCCATGTGCCATTTCACCAGTACTCTTGCTCCTCAAAACAGAAACGCGGCAATGGTCACATTACTGCTTGGCAGCAGCAACAAGTATGGCCGCGGCGTAAAACAATATCATTTAAAATAATTCATTTATGATGTGATTGATTCCATAGAATATTTTTGAGTGTTTCCACTCTCTCTACTATACATTTCCGCTTCTAAAAATATGGAGTGTAGCTGCATTTATACTTACGCAGTCTCCGTACAATCCAGACTTTTGTATAGTTATAATATTGTTCTTTTTTACATATTGTTTTTGTTTTCGTATTATTTGTATTGAATTTAATATAGGAAATATTCTCGGGTTCTAATTTAGTGCTTTTGATTGATGAATTAAAAAATATTTAGCACTTATTTCAGTAATATTTAAAAACTTTGATTGACGGCCATGTTCAAATTAGGAACGATGTCCATTTTGAGTTTCAGTGATTATAAACGTGAGAACAGATTTAAAAAATCAAAGACTAAACTAAGAAACAGCATCGTCATTGCGACTTAGTCTTTCGTCTCAGGGTGATGGGCGCAGTGGCAGTGCCCCTCAGATCTTTGCGTTTTAAAGCTCTGACTGGCACTGCAATTTGTATGGACGCTTCTCCATAACAGTTACGTGCGCCTGTGTAGTTTACCACCAGGCCCACGGCCTCTTCGTTCTTGGTATTACCTATAAAAAATGTGTAAAATATTGCATTGATTTTGCTTCGCGCGCAATAGTAACGTCGTCTGCGCAACAAGTATAACAAAAGTCAATGAATATGTTGATGTTTAACAGTAACAATAACATCATCAACTGTGTAGATAACCGCTTTGCAGCCTCTACAGAAATGACTGGAACACACCCATCGTTTTTTAAAATTATTAGTAGGCTCCTTCTTATAGTAGTAAGTGTATCCTTTGAAACGTATCATAGTGTTGCCCTTTTTTGACGTCACGAACGTTGCTGCAAATAAAAGAAAATGCATTAGGCACTGACGTTCATGCGTGAAACTTATTTGTACTATACTCAGTTGTGGCGCTAAATTAAATTATAAAAATTAGATTTAAGTTTCAAATATAAAATTTTTATTTATTGGAACGTTTATTATCACTGGGCGTAGACCTCCGCTATCCTTTTTTTTATATGCTACCAAGTGACGGTATGATAAGTCGTGCGCCTGACGGTAAACGACACGCCTGTCCATAACAGTTGCAGTGCCACTCAGAGCTTTAAACAAAAAATCTAGGAGGCACTGCCACTGCGCACGTCACCCTGAGACATAGGATGATAGGTATCATGTGCCTGTAATTTCACCATCCCGGACATGCCACTCGCCCCTGTCCGCAGCCAACCGCGGCCACGTTACTCCTGCCACCTGGGTGATGTCGTCCCTATAGCGCCGGCGGGGCCGTGCTCGACGCGTACTGTTCAGTCGTGTGTACCAATGGAGCACCCTTAAGCTCCATCTGTTATCAGTGATAGTAGATCTTGCTAGGTGTGCAGCCCATCACCATGCCAGCTACTTAAACCAATTATATCTGGCGTCGAATTGGGATTTCCCTATGTTGTATTACTAGAGGGTTACACTCCGGGGTATTACCCAGAGCACCCAGACAAAAAGCAATTCAGAAAAGTTATTTTCCCAAATTAATCCTACCTGAAATCAAACCCTTACCCAGCACCCATATATACTCAAGATATAGTCAACATGAAATGAAAATTAAAGTAAGTTTTTAAATTTATTGTTCGGTATCAAACATGTCACATAATTGATATAGAACATTATCACAATCTTTATAATAAAAACAACTAATTGGTAAAGAAGAAGTATAATATATATTTTTCTTTCTCAAAGCTTTGGTATAGTTATTTGGACCAAACAAACAAGTGTTAACAACTGTTAGAGACAGGAATCTCGACCAACCAGATCTTAGGATTCCAGGCCTCCCAACTAGGGCGTAGTTAATGCTACTTAGTTTGGTGGATGATTGTGGATATTATAACACATAACAATTTCATCACGTAATGTGTAAAGAGTTCCTCTGCAAGCTGTTTTCCATCTTTTAGTGCAAGCCCAGCGAAGTTTGTGATTCTCATCCTTGTTCCTTTTCTCCTTCAATCTCATAAAGGTGTAGCCGCCAATGAGAATCTGCCGGTTACCTTTTCGTGACCTTATTATTTGGACTGGAAGAATAAATACGTAAAGAACAAAATATTTACCAATAAATTTATAATGATACAAAGTATTCTGCAAAACAAACTATAGTCTCGGCTTTAAGATTTTTGTGGTTATTTATTAAATAATTGATACGGGTTACAAGGACCATCTGGACACAAGCCTTGACTATACAGCGTCCAATCGTTCTGAAATATTAGTAAAAGAACAAAAAAATCATATTTTATTAACTTGTAACTAGTGAAAATAAGCATCAGGTACGTTAAAAAAATACATAATTTTAATTGCTTCATGTTAGCGGGGTTATAAAAAAAAAAATTAATTAAAACTAGTTTATTTATTTATTTAAACACATATCTGATAACCGTGCATCAGTGGCGAAGGATTTACATAACACGGTTAGTTTGAATAAAGAAAAAAGAAATTTGTTTTCCGTCGCGTTTACGGCTTATTTTCTACATTGGTTTATATTTATTTAAACATTTTTCATAATTATCGTTAAAACCCTATAGTTAACATCCTATTTTTGAAATATTCTATATTATAGTTTCTTATGGTAATCTTATAATAATCTATCACAAACACGAATTTCTTTTCTCCGAATTTCATATTCCGAACACGGTTCGAGTGTTTTTTCATAAGTGCACGACTGTTTTGGTATAAATTTGTAACTCAAATAAATATCTTCATTAGACGTATCGTTTGTCCGAAAAACTATTATTACAAAATTATTTTTTTAGATAAAATGATATAGACATAGTAAAAGAATTCAAAACTACAATCCTTCGCCAAGGTCACTTCTTAGGTTAGGTTAGGTTATGAAAAAGTAGCCACAATTTTTTAAATAATAATCGGAGTTTATGAATAACCACTTTAACTTCATTTAAAATTTAACAAGCTTTCTTTAAATGAAATCCGAGGTGAATCAAAACATAAAACAAAAAATGTATACCTATTGGATACATTGTTTTCTATAAAAACAAAATATTCAATTAGGTACATTAGTCTAATGGAACGTTAAGGCAATGAGAATCAGGAAACGAGTAATCAACATTAAATGGTAATGAAAAATAGTCGTAACGTATTTTCGGACAAATGAAACAAAATCTGTTCAATAAATATAAAATATCTCCGGAAAAACAAGATTCTGTAGGTCGTATTCTAGAACTCTACTCGATGCTCTAGTCAGGATTGCACTGGAAACACAGGCACTGGAAATACGACCCTAATGGCAGGGACTTGAGTATGAGTTCGAGGGCTTTAAACCATACTCAAATCCTGACTTGAGCATTGAGTAGAGTTCTAGAATACGACCCTGTAAATCATATTTCTAGCATTTTACAGGTATTTTGCAATTCTAGCTTTTTATACGTCCTTTTCGATTCTTATGTTGTTTTCGTTCATGATTATGTTCATTGTTGAACGCAACAATCTTATCATCCGCAATATATAAGGTCGCTCTACAATACTTGTTCTGGGTACAACTCCATCTTGATTTTCCCGCTTTTTGGTTTCCTGGCTTCAAATAGAACGTGTTCTTATCTATTTTAATGTGTATGTTCCCCTTTTTAGTTTTTAATAATGTTACTGAAACAAAAATAAAGTAAGCTGTAATATCTAACCGAAGTAAGTTAAAGGGCCAAGGAAGTATTTAACATAAACGAAAGGCCAACTCAAAATAAACAAACAACTTTATTTTAATTCACTATCTATTTGTACAAAAATGAAAACTAAATAATTTATATTTCTTGTAATCAAGATTTTTTTATATAAAAAAATAAGTGCGCATTTAAACTCTATCTCACCTGGTGGATAGTGACTACGTATGAGGTCGACAACGGAAAAATGCCTAATCACTCTCGCCTTGAAAAAACCAAGTTGTAGTGTTGAGGAAATTTCACTCGCTTTTTTAGCTGTTCACCATATAAATGTGGAAGTGTAACGTTTCGTGCGAATTCTTAGTATATTCACAGTATAGGTGTGGAACCTCAGCCTACGTTTAGTCTCTCAATGGTGGAAAAGGGAATGTGGAAATAAATCATGCAATTCTATTGCACACTCTCCGCGATATTTTCTAAGGTTTTAATTTTCATAACACTGGAAGAAATCTCCGAGCAGAAATCTAAAACGTACAACACATTCTTTGAAGACGTGAAACTTCTAGAAACTTACGACAACAATGTCTATAGGACTATAGCCCAATACTGTAAGCTTCGTGTTATCATGGTAAACAAAATATTTGCCGCATTAGCATTGTGACAAATATACCTTATAATACTAGTAATTTATGTTGTACGGCTTTTCTTAACGCTACTGGCATTGCATCGTTGGCCGTCTAACAGCCTGACAGTTATTCGTCTGCGACGACTTGACCAGACTTGTCTAACAAAGACATCTTCTGCTTGGACCCTATTTTCTTTTAAATTTCCTATTTTCATAAACATTATTAAAGGTAAATAAAATATCGATGCCTTACTTCCTAAAATTGAAAAACTAGGTCTATATTAGTATAAAGTTAACTGTGGTATATTTTTCTAAAGCATATTACCATCGCCTTACTTTCTCAAACTCGTATCTTTAAGCAAAAAGTTACTGAAATGCCAAAAATGGTTTGTATATACAAATTTTGCAGGCTGATTGTACATCATATTTCCTTCATATTTACACTATTCTTAAAGTAATGCATCCAAATTAAGGTCCTTGATATGATATTTAAAATAAATAGAAAGTTTTACCATCTCCTGAATAATTACTCTTTATAAGATACGAGTTAGAGAAAGTAAGGCATTGATTGACCTATGACAAGATAGACTAACCAAATAAAAAATATTAATTTTTAACCGACTTCAAAAATGATCCAAAGTTGACTTGTGTCTACTAACGCGATTACTCCAACATTTGTGAACCAATGTCATCTTCTGAATAATCACTCTTTATAAGATACAAGACCTTATGAGGGAGATAGCAAAACTTTCCATTTATTTCAAGTTTCATAACAAGGGTGTTAATTTGGATGTTTCACTTTAAGAATAGGTAAAAAGCTAGTCTGTAAATATGATGTGAAATCACCTGCAAAATTCGTATATACAATCCATTTTTTGCACTTCAGTAACTTTGTGTTTTAAAGTGCGAGAAAGTAAGACGTCGATATAGACCACAGTGAAGGAAAATCCAAGGCCTCGTAGGTCAATGGACGACAATATCAAATAAATTTTATTTTATTAATCTAGTACCAATGCAATTATTTACTAGTATATCTTTCCCTTCGACTAAAATAGTTTGTTCTTTCTTCAGACAACACGAATTTTTATGTTGACCTAATTCTTTGACTACGACGCCATCTAGAGTGTGTATTGTGGCTTTACAAAACTTGTTTGTTGAGCACGCCCACCTTAACGTTTTCAAAAGTTGTCTGTGGTACCGATATCTGAAACCTTTGTAGATTATCATCGGGTTCCCCGTCCTGGTAGTTGAAAGGTGTACTGTAAAAAAAAAACAGTTCGGTTATTTCGTTCTTTTCTTTGTTTATGAGTCTGTTGCATTTGCTAATAACGCGAGTAGTAAGGCGTGGACAAAGTTTACGTAAAGTTGCGCCCCACTGGATAGCACGTATAAATATTCCATACATACTAAACGTATCTTTTAATATGCAGTTTTGTTAGTACATTTTAAAATCAAACACGCAGATGATAACTACATAGAAAACACACGTTTAGTATGGATAAGTGCTGATGCGTGTAGACAAGTGAAGTGCAACTTTAAAACGACCACAATACATTTTTTTAGCTTTGCTTGCTTGCTTTGCTTTGATGCTTTCTCAAATAATACAAAGTGTTTGTTAAATTTTTACAATACACGACTTATAAGCAAAAGCGATTATTGGCTACCGAGTATAATCGGTAGCATAGTGTAAATTATGACTTTTGGACTCCATTTAAAATAAGAACGTCGAAATTTTTACTTAAAATGCAATTTGTACCGTAGTCCTTTATTTCATAATTTTACGTACCTATCATATACAAATGTTTTGTATTTTTAGGGTAAATGTTATAGTAGATAAAAAAAACTCAATGAAAACTTTTCAATAAACAACATAGTTCATAAGGTCTGCGAGATTTATGGCTCGTACACATCAATACAATTTAAATACAATACAATAAAATTAATATAATAAAATTACAATTCGTCCAAGGAAGTACTGCCACCTTACCTGTTTCTGCCGACAAGTTCCGTTTGGAAGGCTAAGGTTGCTGCTGAAATTACAGGCGCTTGGGACTTGTCAACTTACGTCTCAGGGTGACGGGCGCAGTGGCAGCACCTCTCAGATCCATGCGATTTAAAGCTCTGAGTGGCACTGCAACTGTTATGGACAGGCGTGTAGTTTACCATCAGGCGCATGACTTGTTCGTCTCGTCACTTGTTATTATAAAAAAATCAATTTTTGGCGGATAGATGTCGCTTAACATCAAGAAACTGACAATTGTAGATATCAGTCCGGTTACATACTAATTAGTCATTAGTGTTTCAAATGAAATTTAAATAAATATGATTTTATTTCCATATTTAGACAGGCCTTTTTAATATTATGGTAATTACTTCTCGAAAATCGTAAAAAAGCGTGACCTATTCGTTCCGCATAATTATGTGCAAGAGCTGATTTTTTGTCATGGCAAATTTTATATACATTAATGAGTAGAATTTCCCATTAAAACCTCTCAGATCTTTAAGTGTCACCCAAAATATATAATATCGTCCATCTATAATTACTGAATAAAATTAATACGCAACTGAATAAAAATGAATTATTTACATAAAATCATAGAGCTCGACATTCTGGAACAAACTTTGTAAATAAATTTATTCCGTCGAATTTGTGGGTTCAAGCGAGACAGGGCAATATCTGCCATATACAGCATACATTTGTCTAACTAATACATCGCACAAAAGGTCCAGCCTAAATCTACAAGTTATATAAACACCTAATAATAAAAGTTCATTATAGCCTGGAGTAATACTAAACCTCTTCTATATAATTTCTAACGGTTTTATTGGGTACTTTTTTAAGTAGCGAAATCAAGAGCGTATTAAGATTGAGACTTTGGACTTGGATTGGAACAGTTTTTATCGCAAGTGACATAGAGTTGAATTTCTTTCTTATACGCATATAAAACGTGTATTTAATTAATTACCACAGGGTTAATACTTTGTTTTACTATTTAAAATGGTCCAATTATGACAAACAACAGTAGAGCACTTCGTGCTGTATTTTGTTTCTAGACGTTTTGTTATTTGTGTAGTTCATTTGTTGACATTTATTTGTATGTGTTGATGACTAAATATTATCCGTAAATCTAGCTAACTTACTATAATAAAATGTTAAGTATTATATTATTACATGCCTACGTAACTAACGTCTTACCTTTGTGATATCTAAACTGATCTAATAAATATTATTAATATAATTTTTTTTCTTCTAATATTTTTTCCATTCTATTTTCTTTCTCATGTCTGACGATGTCAGAAATGAATGTCGATCAGTGTACGTTCAGACATACACGCTCCAAAAAAATTAACCTACGATTCGTGTTAATCGTCGCTTTATTTAAAACCGGGACTTTTCCTTTGATCTGACAGCAAGCCTAAGTGCATGTTCACATGACGAGCGTTCAAATAGTAAAGCGTCAAATGACTTGATTGATATTCTGAAGTAATTAAAAAACTTGGGTTCATATAGTCTGAGTTTTAGGTACAAAGTTATGAAGTGACTTTCACTGAACTTGGATAATAAAATAGGATGGACCCAATATTACCGTCTCCTGTTGCGTTGCTGTCTCCGTCTTCGATATAAAATCCACAAAGACATAGCTGTTTCCACGTCCACCTTCGATTAATGCCAAACTTGCACTGAAACAGTGGCAACGCGCGCTCAACGCCCGAAAATTGCCCGCCATGTGTACACTATTCAAAAACTTAAAGCGCGTTGAACGCTAGTCATGTGAACATGCACTAACAGACAGTACAAACGGTAGGGGTTTTCTTTTCCGACATTTTCGAGTAGACTCCAGATATTTATAAAAGTCGTACGAGGATTCAAGCACATTTTTACAGCACGCGTACTTAGCATGGTTGACAATGCCGAATTTACACAGGTTGAACCGCATCGCACTCATCAGCACTTTACCGTACGCTTATCATAGAGCGAAAACAGGAGGCAATGTGCTTATATGTGCGATAGAATCGATCACTGAGTGTCCAGTGCTAATCTGAGTACCTACAGTGGCTTCGCATTGATGAAACTAGGGTTGCCAGATACTAACTTATTATACCCGCGACAATTCTACTAGGGTAAGGGAGACGGACCGTAGAAATTAATATGTGAATGTCGTTGTATATTTAAAATCATTTCATTTTTCATTCGCAATCAATATTTCGACACTCCTTCGCACGACTACGGCGCTACGTCTTGGGGCTTCTTTTATGAAAAGGACTCCAGTAAGTTTGTAAAAACTACTTCTAAGTGTTTAGAGCCCGGGATAGTAAAATCTAATTACTAGACACGGGACAAGATGGGAAATTCCGGAACAATCCCGGATTTCCCGGCCATTTGACAAGCGTAGTTGAAACCCTTATTGGCTCCTCTCAAAGTCGCAGAGGCCCGTTGTTCGTATCATGCGGCACAGGAATTACTTTATAGCATTATTTTATAGACATCTCGATATTCAACAGACGACTTATTGAACTAAGTTTGAAACTTTAGTTTGAACTAAGGTAGAATTTTAACTATTCACCTAGGTATTCGTCTTATATTAATGATTATGAGTATTGTTAAAATGTATGATATCTCGTTCAACACTGTAGATTCTTGCGAGGCATCCTTTAGAGTGATGGGTAGAGCACATCCAGCGCGTTTTAACTCCATGGACACTCTTCTGGAAGAACGTGTAAGCCCCTATTCGCAGCATGGGCTTGCCTCTTCTTGATTTCATGAAGAGAATTTCATCTGAGAATAAAAATAGACCGTTATTGTCCATTCTGGATACAATAATAATTGAGTTTTTGAAACATGTTATACATTAGGTATGTGTAAAAAGAGTACGATACATATAATTTAAAGTATAAAACGTTGCAAAAGTTTAAGATAACATATATTAATTGATAAACACTAGTGATTGTGACAATTGTTAATTTTAATGATGACACCATCTATAGTCTGCACACTGGCCTTGCAATTTCGACTGTTGTGTGTTGAACATTTCCACCTGATTTTTCCACATCCAAGAGTGTATTTTTCACAAAATCTATATTTTCCAATACATAATAACGTTTTTCCACTTCGTGATTCTGTGAACTCGAAATCTGAAAGTATATTTTAAACTTTTAGACACAATTAAATGTTTTGAAAAGCTTTTGAACATGTTTATCGTTAATACCCTTCTGAAATTGCGAAAAAACAATCAATTATTCCATACTAAATGATCAAACCTTGTAAACGCTTTTTTATTTGCCATTTCAGAGGGGTTCTCAAAGGATGTTTTTTTTATATTATTGGTTGGAATTATTCATTCGTCTTGCAACAATGAATGAATTAATAAATGAAACAATATTCTTTAATGCATATAAATTACGAATGCAATACAAAACAGTAATTTAAGTATAAAAATAATATATACGCATTGCCATGTAGCAATTACGCTTAGCAAAAAACCCTTAACAGAGACATCGTATACAACAAACTACTACGTTTCAAAGTCAGTGCACTCCGGTGTGGTGATCTGTGTTTTAGTGTACACATACTTACCATCACGCCTGTTTGTTGTTTCCCACTGCGGTAGAGTATACCACAGAAGAAAAAACAATGGAACTGACTTAAGCCTCGATTACTATCAGAATCGCTATCGCCAATGTGTTTGCTTAGTTTTCCAAAAAGGAAGCCACCATATTGCAAGGTTTACTTTCGTTTGTTGTAACAAAAAACTTATTACGACAAACAGAAAATTGAAAATGTATTAAACAGAAATAACGAAATAAATGTATTAGACTGAAATAAAAAAGACTTGACGATGATATGAAAGACCACTATAGATTACAGTTGCGACTATCATTTTTGCTAACAAAATAAGGCATTTATTTACGAGTTTCAAGGTTTTGCGCGAGATAATTGACACGACTTTAACGTACAAAGCAAAAGTGGCGGACTGTGCTCAAGTAAGTGTCACTTCGCGTACTGTTGGTACGCGTGTCACGCTCACTAAGCACTTCTGCTACTGTATTTTATTGTTCACTGGTGTAAACAATAAAAAAACTTTCCGAATTCTAAAAATTTGCCCAGTGGGAAAAAGGTTGTTTCTCCATTGACGACTTCTACAATTTTTACTAAATAATATTAATGTAGTTAGTTTTACGTGTTGGTTTAGGGTGATTGTATAAGTTCTTCTCCTGTATGAGTCTAGAATGTACCGGTTTAGCGGCTGTAAAGGTGCATTTAACGGTCTCTTGCTTCGTGGACGTAGACTCATGCTGATGAACTTGTAGTATTTTTAGAATTCACTGATTCTAGCTTTTACTTTAAAATATAATTACATTATACACATGTATTGAAAAATATCATTGGAAAAACAAATGAGAAATTCGAGACAGTCGAACTGAAGCTCTGTTATCGAATGTCATCGGGGACGCAGTTCCGACGCCTTTATCGCCTTAAAAATCACTTATTTTTAAACCACAGAACAGTCTGGAACATCCGAGGCAGTCACGTCATGGAATGTTACTTCGTAACGTCAATTCTTGGATATTCAGTAAGCGGGACGTAAAATAAGTTGTAAAAACCAATCACAACTGCGTATGGTGGACTTTCAATAGCAAAGACATGACGTATGGTTGTTTATGATTGTATAGATATGACATATTGTAACCTTATTATAGTTTTGTCACAGTCATGTCAATTTCTAATTATATTTGTATAAGTGCCAGTCAATAACATAGCTGAGGGTTTGGAAGGAATTGTTTAATTAAACACTGCATTTACTGTCTTACGAAGTTTAATTATATATGATGCTATTTCGTATTTGGAAGGGAAATGTAAATACAAACTAAGCACTCGTTAGAGAGAATCGTTGTGAACGGATATAGCCTCAGTGATATTTGAGCTACAGCTGCATGTATTTATATGTATAATAAAGCTTTGTAAACTGCATTACATTAAATAAACGATAAAAAAAAGTTTGACAGCGCATAAATTAAAAAAGCAACAAAGATAGCCAAGTAAGGAACTGTAATGTACAATTTTAATTGTATTTATTTGTAATTTATTCACGATCTCACTTATATTTCTTGAAAGCGGTAATAAATTTCGGTGCGACAATCGTTATTTGAATTTACCTAAATGTGCAGAATAGACAGATTGTGCAGAAGCCGTATTAGAGTAATAAGTATTTATCATGTGAATAAATATATGAAACTAGTGGAGTAATTTCACAAAAATAAATTCATGTCATGGTAGTAAAACATGATTCATATTCATTACAATCAATATTACAATTTCTAAAGCGACATCTCTTGTCAACCCTTGTCCCCGTAGCATGGCTATGCATTATAGTCGCGACGCGCGCGATAAAATTGGAATAAGCGCGCGCTATTGGCTGTCTCAATCAGATCTCTCTAAGTTAGATCTGATTGAGACAACCAATAGCGCACGCTTATTCCAATATTCTCGCGCGCGTCGCGACTATCATGCGTAGTCATGCTACGGGGGCTGGTAGCTATAAAGGTACCCGGTTGACTGAAGAAAATTTTCTTATTTTTTCATTTCGTTAAATGTATTGAATGAATTGTCAAATACAAAATTGTGAATAATTAATACGAGAAAGTCATAGTTACGAAGTACACTATATTTTTATTAGAAAAATTGTATTTAAAACGTATATTACAATAACGTCATAAAAGCAAAATTTAAAATAAATGATGAAAAAGTATTTCGGTAAATTAAAATTATTTCATTTAATATGATTATGATTATTATTCAACTTAATAATTTCGTTGCAGTAAGTATGTACGACAGCGCGACACTTCAAATGGTTGTGCGTGGAGCAAATCCATCTTGTTTTAAGGCCGCTCACGGACTGAGAGCAGAAGGTATAACTTTCTATCATTAGTAAGTCCTTCCCACGACGAGATTTGACAAATTTTACTGAAAATTAACAAAAGCACTTTTATTAATATTAATAGACCCCTACTTTTTGCATAAAGATCATGTGAACAAATCTTAACAGTCATTTTAAAATTGGCACAGTCAAGAGCACGTCAAGCTGTGACACTTTGTACTTTGGACCGTTGTTATCGAAAGCGGTATAGAGTCGGATTTAAATCTTAAGTGTCAAGCTTGTCGTGCTCTTGACCCTGTACAAGCCTTTTCAATTTAAAATACATTAAAACACAAAAAAAAATCTTTTTTATTATTATATTGATAAGGAAATTTTTGTAACATAATCAACATCAAGAAAAATATACAGCCGAGTATTGTCCACTTGCCAGGAGCGTTGTCATATTTCCAGATTACGCCGTAAACTGGCATATTATGTCAGTTACAATATTAAAAATCATAATTAACCTACCATAACAGAAGTAAGAATGTTATCACTATGACAACAGTGAAAATGTTTGAGAAAACTGAAAAGTCTGTCTTCATACCAAAACGCTCTCCCTGCAGGAGGCCCTTAACATAACTCATTACAGAGTACTAAAAAAGCCGACCTCTATTGCCAAGTTTTATTGAAATCGGTTACCGGAAATTGCGCAAAACCGGATACATCCCCAAGTTTGCCACCCTTAGAGGTGGAATATTTTCTTCTAATTTAAATGACTTTAATGAGGTACCCTCTTTCCAACAAAAAATGAATAATCAAAATTGGTTCATTCATGAGTTATCGCGTATAAACAAAAAAAAACAGACGAATTGAGAACCTTATTTGAAGTCGGCTAAAAAAGTGACGAATGTACATTGTACACACATATTTTTTTCCAAAGTGCTTACCGCGTGTAACGGATGTTGGAAAGAAAAGGGAAAGACCGCGCGATTGCGCTCATCAGTCGCGTGCGCAATTACGCACTCAACACGTGCAAGTTTCACGCGGTCTGCCCTGCGTTATTAGCCTTTACACGCTCTTTCCGTTGTAACAAAAACAAACACGGGCAATCGCGCGCGTTAGAAAGAACGTTAGCTTAAAAAAAAACTTTAAACAAGTGATCGCACACGAATGCGCGTGCAGTCTTTTCCGCGTGCAATCCTGTACGCTCCTTCATACAAGCTCGTCGGTTAAGAGTACCTTTCATTATTATGCGAATCTGTGCGTCTGTACATGGCGCGCGGCAGTCGTGCACACATTATAAGAAGCACTGCTGCGTATGAATGGAGTTACAATATTATTTTGTCTTAATAAACTATGATTCTAGTCCCTGTGACACGTACCTATCACTATAATTTCTACGTTTGTGTATGTTTAATACCTCGTCAATGATAAATGTTTTTCATTTACGTTAGAAACCTGCAGGGCGAAAAAGATTCTTTACAAACAAGTTGAATCCTAAATATAAGTAATATAATCTCAGTACAGAGTACTAAAAAAACCGACCTCAAAAGTAAGTGGAATTACGTCTATTTGCTAAGTTTTATTGAAATATCCCCTAGTCGCCACTATACAGGACTTGACACTGGAGATAATAAAAATTGGTTCTCACTACTCAAAGTATATTGAGAGAAAAACGCCTTTTAATTGGAGAAATAGCAAAATCAACCATTAAAGTAATTGCTCCTAAATTAAAGTTAGGCGCTATTTATAAAAATGAATCTTCATGCGTGAACAGCCACCCTTCGAGATGGATGATTTTCTTCAAAATAAAATGGGACCACTATGGAAGTACCCCCTTTCCAACAAAAAAAGAATCATGAAAATCGGTTCACACGGTTATCGCGTAACATACATACAAAAAAGAACATACAGACGAATTGAGAACTTCCTCCTTTTTTGAAGTCGGTTAAAAATTGAGAAGCTACCATATTCCCGCGGGGCTACGCTGAAGTATGGTTATTACAGCGTTACTAAAATAACGATAAAGTTTTTCTTTCTGTTAGTACTTTTACCTTTTTGTACCGTTGTAAACAGAAATTTATTGTTAGATATGTTTTTATTGTACCCAAATGAGGTTTATCTACGACATGCTCGCAGACTGCAAACTTGTTTACGTTTACGCGACGGTGTTTGATATCAGTTATACATTCTTTAACACGGGTACAAATACTTCGCTTCGTTTGTTCAATATAGAGAGACCGCACTCGCGGTCAAGTAAACTCCTGCATCCTGTAAGGGTACGTTACATTTCACCGGTCTCAGGCACTGAGAAATCTTCCTCAGGGGCTTCAAATAGGTCTTGATAGACACATGCCTGAGGACACGCCTTCCTATCTTGTCTGTAGCACCTCTCACGTAAGGCAAAATGGAAGGTCTTCCCTCGACTGTTGGTGGTTTCACTTGGCGTCTGCGGCATTGGCGTGGAATCTTCTATTTATTCGCATGCAGGACTTGCTTTATGTGCTAAAGTTCCCCCCCAGACACCATTCGCTCTCTGAAGCAAAGATTTGCCCACGGTAACTAAAACAAATATACGCGATTTAAATCCGGAAAAATAGTTTCACATCCTATGTGTAACAATCGACATAAGAACTCGATTTCGTATTTATTATTATTTATTTGAAATATAATAACAAGACGACATTAATATTATTAGTTCGTAAATAAATAAGCATCGGGCGCAATTAACGGAACAATAAGTGAAACGGGTCGTTTCAAATCTTACTTTACAAAGTTAAGAGAAACCGTGTCTCTGGTATGAAACACTTATGATGCCTTTAAGTTGATGGCATGATTATGTTCATTGTTACATTTTACAATTATATTGTCAACCGTGTGGACAAGAGCATGACATTTCCGATGTTTATGCGTAGAACAGAGCCAACGCTTTTTTAAGCCAGTTTCTTTATTTAAACAGAAAGTATATCCATCTATGCATAGGAGAGGTTTTCCTCTTTGTGAAGTTAGGAGCGAAACTGTAAAGGAAAATGAAGTTATATAATTGGGTTATATTTCTACGACAAAATTAAAGGACATAACTCAAATTCATTTGTTGGAACTCAAATTCTAGTGGCATCTTTTTAAAATGCCGCTAGAATTTTTACCATATATTTCGTTATGTAAACGACTGTTTACATAACGAAATATATAGTGTTTAGATTCACAAATCTTTTAAAATTACTTGAGAATCTCGTATGATATAATGTTATGACGATTGAAGGCCTATTTATATTTAGGGACTATAACAGCCGTAAGATTATGTTTGCATACAAGACAAGAACTAAAATCTCGCCTACGATTATGTCATATGAGATTCGCAAGCAACTTATCGCCAACTGTGACAGTTTTCACAACGAAATATATAGATAGTTCGTTCGACATGTTCAACAGTCAATGGCGAAACGATTGTCGTCCACGTGGAATATCGCGAATATGGATAATCGCGAATGTTTATATGAAGAAACTTTTTTTTGTGTTCTTACGATATCTGCAAATGGCCCTTATTGCGTGCGACAGTAGTCTATAATTTCCCGTCGCGAAGCGCGCGATAAACTTTCCATCATTTAGATGGAAGGTTAATTTTATCATAATCACTACATCTTCAAAAAAAAACTTTTATAAACAACACAGAACAACAAAGATTTTTGTTTTTTTTTACGTATGCGCTTAAGTCTGTCGGCCCTATATTTAAAGAACACTGATGGTTTTTTATGCTAATTATTTCATATTAAAAACCGCAACACCAGAAATAAACAGCGTGAAATAGTGAAATACAGGAGAAGTTACCTGCTTCCTATCCATTGAGTCAATATTTCGAAATTATATTAAATTATATCAAACACATCTTATTTTCACTTTGAAGGATAATGTGCCTTAAAGGTCTCAAAAAAAACACAGTAGGTATCTTTATGATTTAATTTACGTTAATATTATAGCTATTTCAAACAAAATTTAGGAACTATATAAATTAAGGTATAAATAAAATAAAGACTTATTTGGTTAATTCAGCTATTACTTTAAAATTTGATACATCTAAAGATGAATAAAACACTTAAAATAAAATAAAAATAAGTAAGATGGATGCCATGGTATGACAAACGATAAACTGCAGCAAGCCAGTCCCATCACAGACCGCGCAGTTCCGCGACGAGACGGCATGGTGCCGGCGCGGCGTGAGCGGTTCATACAAAATAACTGCGCCGCGAAAATCGCTGCGTCACACGATTATACTCACGCACACATAATTCGAGCCACCTTGCATTTTTATTCTTAAAAGAACTAGAATACAAAGATATCGATGAAAAAGTTGTCTCCGGTTTTCCAAATTCAAATTTCCAAGTATACCAGGACCAATCAAACATTATTTAAGTTTTTTTTAATTTAATACTGAAAATGCAAGATGACTCGATTAAGTATCTGAGATGTGTTTCTTTATTATTTTTTTATTTTGTAATTGATTTTTTATTTTATTTCACAGTAAATTATATGTTACAATGCAATATCGCACGTTCACTTCGAAGGCCAATTTTACCACCACGTACATAATATAAGTAGTAGTAAACTTTATATTTAAAAAATGAAAAAAATCTTATTCTGACTAATTAGCCTAATAATATTTCTATATAGGTAACCGTAATTTCACAAGTGTCAAAATAGTTATGTAAATAAATGTGTAAGAAATAGGATATATTGAAAATAGCTTAAACTGATTGTCAATGTCTATGATTGTTATTGCACTTGATAATCTCATCATTGTAAGTAACAGCAAAGGCACGACACTGTCTGTTGTGATGTGACGAGCAAATCCACCTGGTCTTAAGTCCATTAACGGTTTGAGAACAAAACGTGAGGCCATCAACGCAGAGTAGTGGTTTCCCCCGACGAGATAAGACGAATTTCGCTGAAAGTTAAAAATCACAATAAATAACTAGTTAGAACAGAATTAAGGAAGCCATGCAATATGCGACATCTGGCAGAAACGCGGATGTCATTGTATATAATTATCTGATATATCGTCGGGAATAGTGCAATTACGCGTAACTAAATTAAAAAATATATAAAATAAAACTAAATGACGTGGCAATTAAATTAGCGTGATTTACGGGAATCTATTGTTATCAGGCCATAGACATCACAAATTAATGCTTACCGTGCAAAAATGAAAGTCCTAGCCATTGAAATAATAAAGTAATAACGTTAAATCCCTCTCCTGTGAAATTTGGTTTGGCGCAGTTACGCGCTTTTTACCAATACCACATACGCGGATTTACACTATCTCCGACGATATAGGCACTGAAAAAAGTGTACTAAATGCAATTATATGTTTTCTAAATGATTATCACTAATATCAGGTTTCTTACCACG
>NW_020654878.1:6017710-6054593 GCF_003589595.1 Hyposmocoma kahamanoa
TAATATTATTAAAATGTATTGAACCCGGGGTGCGATATTAATAATTGAATCTTTATTAGCATCTGATACTTACAATGACTTTAACTTTCCCGTAGCACTTCATGCGTTTAATATTCGCACATCGCCACATATATCCTGACCCATATTTACAGTACTGATGACCGTCATATAATAAGATTTTACCAGTGTTTTGCTTCACACACATGAAAGTAGTTTCAATTTTCAAACCATCTGAAAAAACAAACTATTTGTAAAAAAATCATTGCTCCAAAAGAACTTAATAGCCCTAACAATCGTAGCATAGTTAACCTGGCCATATTGCAGTATGAGTCGCAATTACACAAGTCGTAATCTATTGTAGAAACAGATAGATGATAATTATATATATACCTAAACATGAAAACCGAAATAATTTGCAGTTGTTTACATAAAATGTAACTAACTTTATTTTATTGGCTTTATTTCGTTTATTATTATATGTACACATATGTTACATTTACAATAACAATAAGTGAGTATCAAATATTTACTACACATAAAAAAAGAAATCACTGATTGTTTAATTCTTTATTCATTATATCGTCTGTTCTTAGGAGAATATGCCATAAGAATGTAACATTAATAAACTATATGATAAATCAAACACGCTACATGCAAGGATGAATAACTAATTATCTTAAAAGGTACACAACAATGTTTTCAGTAATTCCTAGAAACTGTATCAAATTATTTAAAAACAAATTATCTTCCAAATGTGTAGAATTGTTTGTACGCTATAAAAACTGTAATTAGCGTAAATTTTTTATTTTATTAACACTGAATACAGTTTTGTTATTATAAGGTTTTGTTATTTTACAACCAATTTCTATTGTTTCTGCATACGTAACATAAAATGTGCTATAATATCTATACATCCGTAGTCCTTTTTTATCCTCATATCTCGATTTCTGAGAGTCTTCCTCCTAGACACGAATTGCCATGGCCGATCTGGAAGCCTGTAAACAGGCTTCAGGCTCACGCTGGCCGGAGAAAGGACTATTAGTTCAGGTGGGGATAGATCCTTCGATGGACTAGAATGTCCTGCACATTCCATCCTTGTCATTTAATTACCACCACACCGCTACTTCGTGTATTTGTATTGCGTGATCTCAAATTTCAGCATTCGCTCTGCCATAACTTATTAGGGGTCTAAATAAATTTTATAAATTAATAAAAGCGCATAAAAAGTATTTTTTCACTAATTAGAAGTTTTCGACAAAATTCGTCAATACTTCTTGGGCAACTTTCTTTTTGTTCATACACACAATCTTTTTGATAGCACAGTAGGGCGGTATTCTCTGTTCATGGATACCATACGACTTGAGTAAATCCCGAGTGTTTTCATAAATCACAGGTAAGAACATATTCCTATTATTAGACATTGCTTCCAGCATCCTTCTTTTGCACTCGTGTATTTGTAAATCGATAAAGTTTTGATCATAGTCGGGGGTACATTCACTGACGTGAGGTTTGGATTTTATTATATCATTTCCCTGTAACAAAGTTTTTTATTTCATATTACCATAGAATAAAAACGAATTTTGTGAAGAATTCTTTATCGAAACAATTCTATGAAGAAATTCTGTGCATTCATTCATACTCTAACAATATTAGATTCTCGCCTCTCCCAAGACCTAAAAGATTAATTTTGAGTGGAAGAGGCAGTATTCCCCGGATATGGCCGACCAAGGTTAGGGAGCCAGATTCAAGAACCGGCGAATTAAGGGTGCATATTTCGATTCGGTTTTTATGAAGATCGATTCAAATGCATACGAGTCAACAATTTTTTGTATCGATTTATTTCAATGTAATTTTCAAGCAAATCGATTTCATAAAAAATGCAAATGGATACGGTTAGATCAGAAAGCAATAAACATTTTATAATAATATCATTAAATTTGAACAAAACTCTACAACAAATATTTAATTCTAAATAGTTCTTGCCCTCGATGTTGGGCGTTAATGGCTTTTAACCCTATTTGAACCCGGCGTTAATAAAACGCCGAGTTAAAGCCCGGGCACTTGCCGATGTCTGGTGATGATAGGAACTAGCAACACACTACGTGACTATTACATGCTAAGCTGGCACCGAATGGCTGGTGTCATCCGGACAATTATTATTATTACTTATTGTACATAATAGTTACAATAGGATTTTCCATGACAAAGCTCAGCTTTCGAAACAATTGAGGAAATTATAATGTGACCAAAAACTCAATAGACCTATCTACGCATTAAAATACAATAGACCTTATGACCAAATGTTCGACGATGATTCAGAGGCATTACTTAAAAATTGTTTCTCACAAGACCAAATATATTTTGTTCAGAATTTAAATGAAATAAACTTAGCCTAAGACTTAGCCGCATATAAATACGTGTTTGACTAAATTTATTTGGCCTAAATACCTACCATAGTCGTCACTGTACCGCGGCAATTGATCATCTTAAATTTTGAACACCTCCATATCGTCGAACCTTGAACGTAATCCACGCGTTTGTAATACTGGTATCCTCTGCAAAGTAACACTTTGCCCCCTTTTCTTTCAATTACCGCTAATAAATCTGAAATAGAAGAAAACTTTAATACAGTTTTACGTGTCAACAATTCAACCTCAGTCGCATCGCATTTAGTACAGTTTTACGTGTTAACTAAACAACAAGTCAACCTTAGTCGCTTCGCAACTTTGTATGAAATACGTAGACAATAATCAGTTATTAAAAAATAAACGTGTTACCTTTTGCAAATATATTCTAATACATATATAAATATACACGATGTATGTATTGAAAAGTTAATTTTAACCTTTTTAATAAAAGAATTGACCTCAAAAATTTGTGAAATTATATTGGCAAAGTTTTATTGAAATCGGTTAAAGAAAGGTGGGCCAATTCTTATACACCGGATTTATCCTCTCGTTTGCCACCTTTTTTTTTTGAGATGGAATATTTTCTTCAAATTGAATGGGATCTTGTTTCCAACAAAAAATACAATCATCGATTCGTTTTAGAAATCGGTTCACAAATGTCGGAGAAATCGCGTAAGTACATCCAAAAAATACAGACCATTTAAAAACCTCTTCCTTTTTTTGAAGTGGGTTAAACATATCATATCAGGAATTAAAAGAAGACACTTTAAAGACAACAGTTTTATTAAACGTGAACAAAATTATTCGGCGTATAGGAATCCGTAAATGTGTCTCTGTACTGTAGTCTAGGCTCTACTCTATGAGTAGAATCACTGGCTGAGTAAATAAATTTGTAAATAGAATGCTTTAAAAATGAAGTAAGAGAAAAGAATGGAGCATCTTGACATTATTGAATTGTAACCCAACGCCGAAACTATGTGAAAGAATACAAAAAACTATATTTTGAAGATTATTCCGGTTTATATTCATATAAGTACCTCTCGCTACGCATCCTAAGCTACGCCCCAGTTACAGTACATTCTCAATAACTCACGTACGTCTCTGGACTATACCTGAAACTCGACTATATTTCGTAAAATTAACAGTTACTATTTTGTAGGGAACTATGCGCTATAGGATTGACTGGAAGCCCCTACATCCAACAATTTACACGGTGGTACAAGTGAAAAAAAAATTCAATATTTAAAAACTAAGACATTCTTCTAATTGCAAAGATCAAAGTTTTGACCTGGGTCATTCAGAAGTACTTCTTGTATAGCCTCTTTCTTACTGTAATATACGACCTTTCTAACAGCGCAAAAGGGCGGTATTCTTTCATTCCGTATACCATAAGACTGGAGCAATTCCAGAGTATTTTCATAAATAGCAGGTATCAACTTTTTCTTATTATTTGACATTGCTTCCAGCATTTTTCTTTTGCAGTCTTGTATTTGTATATCGATAATGTTTTGATGATAGTCCTGGTGACAGCCACTGATGTGAGGTTTAGATTTTGTTATTAAATTTCCCTGAAATTGTAATAAAAAAAATCTACAATTAGTACAGTTCGGTATTTAACAGGATATTCATAAAGATAGAATCTAATGGGATTTTTCAACTTATGTTTCTACAGTGGCAGTGCCCCTCAGATCTTTGCAATTTAAAGCTCTGAGTGACACTGCAAATGTTAAAAAGAATCGAACGAATAATATCACTATTAGATTTTTACCGTATATCATTTTAAATTAAAAAATCGTTCATATTCAAAACGTCCCAATGCAGGTCTCCTCCAGGAAGTGGGTTAAGCCAAAGGTTATAAAACTTCAGTTATTTTGAATGTTCCGTTACTTAACTAAGAAATTAAAGTCATTCGAACCCATCGAGTATATAACCAGAAATAGAGACGAAATAAGGGCCATCCATCCCTGGCAACTCATCAGGTAAATGGGCCTTATATCACTTTTAAATATCAACTCTCGTTTGCGCTGTAACCAAAAATTAGAAAACTGAAATAGTACAGCGCCAACAACTGACCTGTGTGTACTTCTCCGTATACTCCAAAAATATTTTGTATTTATTGTAATAAAGATAATATCTCTAACAATGTGGGCTGTTCCATTCGGTTGTGTGGGAAAAACAGCAAAACATCTAATTACAAAATAAACGGAATCACATTTCATCGGTAATTAAATATTAAATATCAACTGTGAACTGGCAACCGGTACAATCTCAATTTTATTAACTTTACAGGATGAAGAAAAAACTTGTTTGAGTCATTTATATAGCATTTGGTTTATTAAATAAAAGTACGTAGTTTTTAAATATTTTTATTACACATGTTGTTAAAAACCAATGGAATATCTTGCAACGCTGCGGAGTATGAAATGGTATAAAATGGTATTAAAAAGTGAAATCTTTAGAAAATTGAGATAGTACCGGTTGCCATATCACAGTCGATATGTAATTTTGCAATATTCTTTCGTTACAGCAAAGTTCAAGTTAAACTGGTCGGTTTGAAATTAAACATTTGACGACACCCGTCAATTGTTTCGAATTCGGGCTGGCCAATCGGAGCGCAGTAATGATTTGGCAAAATAGTTTTCAAACAAATTAAAAGACATTTCGTCTGTATTTCTGGTTGTATTTAGACTCGATGTTCGAATCGTTGTATGATGACCTCAGTGGCCTAACAGTTTACATCGAGGGCGCTGAATATGGAGGTCCAGGGTTCGATACTCGATAGGACCAATTAGACAAATGAACTTTTCTGAATTGGTACTGGTGTGGGTGTTCTGGGAAGTACCTCAGAATTCCATTGATGTGGTACTCGTCTTCATCATAATATAATTCTTTATCATAATATAATATAATATAATTATGTGCCATACTTCATTGGTTGAATGCCACATAATTATATTATGATAAAGAATGTCATCTTCACAACCTTTTAGCACAGGCTATTCAATTTGTGTAGCTATTCACTAAGCATCGTACTAACCTTGACAGTCACTGTACCACGGCAGTTCATGGTCTTGAATTTTGAACACTTCCATATAGAAGAGCCTTCGACATAATCTTTGTGTTTGTGATATTGGTACCCGCTGCATAGCAATACTTTGCCACCATTTCTTTGTATGACAGTTAATAAATCTAAAGGAAAAAAGAAAACGCTGTTAGGTAGTAAAGTTTTCACTTAGTAACTAATTTAATTGTGGACAGAAAATAAATTAAATTGTTAGAAAATAAAACAGGTCTTCTAAATTATTTTGTTAGGAATAAAAGAGATACACTTAATTGAAAACAATTTTATTAAAAGAAATAATATTTTCGACTTTTTAAAATTATTCCCCTAGTATTATATCTAATTGTACTTGAAGCAGTAACAATCAACGTCTTGCTTAATGTTAGTAGATGCAACGTGTTTTGATAAATAGCAGGTAACAACTTTTTCTTTTTACTGGCCATCGCTTCTACCATTTTCCTTTTGCACTCGTGTATATATAAATCGAATTAGAAATGAGGAGATCCGTAGAAGAACGAAAGTCACCGACATAGCTCAAAGGATTGGCAAGTTGAAGTGGCAGTGTGCAGGGCACATAGCTCGTAGAAATGACGGCCGTTGGGGCACAAAGGTTGTCGAATGGAGACCACGAACCGGAAGGTGTTCAGTGGAACGGCCCCCTACTAGAAGGACGGATGACCTGGTAAGGGCGGTGGCTAACCGATGGATGCAAGTTGCATTCGATCGGCTAGATTGGAAATCTTTGGGGGACGCCTATGTTCAGCAGTGGACGTCTTCCGGCTGATATGATGATGATATATAAATCGATGATGTTTTGATGACTGTCCGGGAGACAGTGACTATGAACTTTCGATTTTGTTACCACCTAACCCGGTAACAAAATACTCTTATGCTATTGATGCAAGGCACAATTAATATACATGTTATATTAAAATTAATATAATTTATTGCTATTGGTACATTATTTTTTGAAAAATAAGAAAAATATAAAAACACATTTTTTTCTTGTTGCTCTTCCAGAAAGACTTGACAATTAATCAAACGAGCTAGACGAGAACGAGCTTAAGACGAGCTTTTGCTGGGTGGGATGTATGCTGTATTTATTAAGAAGATTATGTACTCACTATTTAATTAAACAATTATAATACCTGTATATGATATATACCATATCTTATCAACTTCATTATATTAACTATCTAAAAATATGTAGAAATAATTATTTACGAAGTGCAACATAAACAGCTAACACCAATATACAGAAAAAAAATTGTTACAAACTCAATAAATCTAATAACTGGCTTGACTGAGAAAACATCTTTTTCATTTCATTCATTAAATCGGTATAGATAAGTTCTCGCGACATATTTCGAGTGTGAACTCGTCTAAAAGATTTAAAACGTTTGTTATTTGATTCAGCTACCTTTTCGGAAAGTTCCGCGATGGACAACATGGCGTATTGTACGACATCAGCACCATGAATGAGAACCTTGTGAGCGGAAGGTGGGAAATAGTACCACGGACATTCCTGTATTAACTCTCGTGTGGTTTCCGAAGCATAGTGCCTAAATTTATCCGAATCAATATTATACTCTAATGACATAGCTTGTAAAATAGTACAACAACGATCGATTAAATCTTGACGTAAACCCGTTATTTCTGACGAGACTGAAGAGTTCATGAAAAATTTCCTTGCGGTATTGCCGTCGTTCGACGCCCCAGTTCCGCCACTACGCGGTTTGTCTACAATCAAACCTAATCTAAGACTAAATTCTTTTTGTACATAAACTTTTTTATCTGCTACAATTTTCTTATATTCGTCTGATGTAACCTGCAATTTCTGAGCATCAATCCTGTAACGAACAAAATGACTGAGATGAACAAAATATTCGAAAAAAGGAATCCACGAATGTAACGGAGATAAACCAAATTCACACTTGAGACGCTTTGTTTTTGCAAACAAATGTCTATTTTATTCATCTCTTTAGGAGTTGTACACAAAATACACAAATATAACACTTACTTGATGATGAGTCACAAAGGGTACTACATATTTTACCGTCCACTATAGTTAACTGCAATGAGTGATGAATTGTCAAATCGCGATTATTTATAGAAGAAGTTGTTGGAAACACGTTACATATTTTTTTTTATAATAAGTTTCCTCGTCTCTAGATACTGAAGTACTATCTTTCAGAAACTGAAAACGAATAGGCCTGCAGTACCAAGTGGAAGAGAGACGAGGGGTTTTCCATAAAACAATACTTTCCGATTCTGAATTAACTACTAATTGAAGTGGTACATAAGATGTGATAAAAACACGACGTCATCGTCGAAATCTAAAGCTGAAAACCTATGTTTGTATTCGCTTTGACCTGCACTCCCATCAAATCCCCATTTTCCCGTTAATGTTAAGTCGTCTACGTTTTGGCCGCGCACTTAATTCAGAAAAATGTTTTTTTGGACGCCCGCGAGA
This sequence comes from Hyposmocoma kahamanoa, assembly GCF_003589595.1. Lineage (NCBI taxonomy): Eukaryota > Metazoa > Arthropoda > Insecta > Lepidoptera > Cosmopterigidae > Hyposmocoma > Hyposmocoma kahamanoa. Next base: position 6,025,653 of record NW_020654878.1, read on the forward strand.
TGGTCCCCGTTCTAAGTGTGACTCTTTAATGCAATGTTCTTCACTACCACTTTTATGCACTACAAACACTCAATCTCTTTATGCAAATCTGACTACTTAAGTATGAAAGCAGATTTAGATCTCCTAACGTTTTTCGATATCCGATCCGATCCGCATCCGACCGACACTTTTACACAAATTTAATATGCGAGTATCTAATGCCTCAGTATTTATATTGTCCTCATCAGTCAAAGACGCCAAGAAAACTTGAAACACATGTTGATTTTTTTTTGTAATAATTCCACATATGGACGTACTCTTCTCAAAGAAACCCAACCTTGAGAAGGTATCCTTAATAGAGTTACCAGAAAAAAAAGTTTTATTACTAGTTTGAAGGAGTACCGTTTGCTACGAGCGTGTAACCTATTGCTACGCCGACGTAGCAGCGTCATAAAATTTATAAATGCAAATGAAACTTGGTAGTAACAACATATACATATATACTTTATTTTAATGTGACGTACATTACTTTACGCAAAATTGATTTAATGGTAAAAATTACGCATAAATTGGAGTTGGCGAAGCATGTTAATAATGTAAACATTGAAAATATGTAAAATACAAAATTAAGTAAAATATGACAAACATACCTACAAACATTTCAACAACTTGGATCTCCATTAGAAAAACAGCACAAACAACAAAATTCCGAGAAATACATAATAGCAAAAATTCCTTGCCAATGAGTCACTGATAACACCGCGGTTGCAGCGTAACGATACGTTCATTTCCGAAGTCAAGATGTAAGTGACAAATAAACAAAAAGGATCTATTTATAGTACTTAGAAGCTTGTTTATCGGTTTATAGAAATGTGTAAATATATTAAAGATCACAAAGACCACAGTGAGGTTGGTTTGTTTGAAAAAAAATTACGCGATTTAGATTCGAAAAAATACCTTTATTTCCTAAATAAAGATCAGTTTGCGAATTTGTTGTGAAATTCCGTAACTCTTAATTTAGACGCGCAAAAGAAGTTACGCAATAGGTCGCGTGGGGTGTGCTCACAGACCACATAAATTGGGTGTGCTACACCTAATTAGAATCATGAAAATTTAATGAAAAATACCGACCTTAAAATGTCGTGGAATCTATTCGCTAAATCTATTTGCTAAGTTTCATTGGAATCGGTTGATGAAAGTGCGCGAAACTGGATTAATCCCCTAGTTTGCCACCCGTAGAGGGGGAATATTTTCTTCAAATTTAAATCGGATCAATACTGAGGTACCCTCTATCCAAAAAAAAAGAATCATCAAAATCAGATCACGAATCGTAACATATATAAAAAAAAATTTTGTCGAATTGAGAACCTCCTCCTTTTTTAAAGTCGGTTAATAAAATAGGAAATACATGCAAAATGAGATTTTTATTAATGAAAATATTCCTACGCACTAATTTTCTAACCTATGAATGTCTTTTTGATTTATAAAACATAGTATTACTAAAAAACGATAACAGTACACGCTAGTTTTACTTAACACATTTGTAGCAGACTAGAATCACGTGATCTTTGCACACATGTTTTAGGCATTTGGAACATTCCGTCTTTGTTTTTCGGTCCTTGATTCTAGGACATATATGGCATCGTTTATATGAAGGCGATCGGCCTACTCCAGATACTGAAATAAAGATGATATGACTAATGTTAAAAATCCATTGTAACTAGGTTTTACCATAGTTACAATAAGACAAGTAGCGTAACTCCTGCCTTACCCGTTAGGCGCCTCATTGCCCACACTTTGCTCGCGTAGGGTTGTCACATTTTAATTTTAGTTGTATGCACAGGGTGTATATAAACATAATTAGAGAAAAATAAAAAAAATAAGTTGTTCATCACTATTCTCGTGCTATAAGCATTTGTTAAATGCAATACTACGTATTGATAGTTTTATACCATCATCGTGGATTGGTGTCTATAACAATTTTTATATTACTTGACGATTGTAGGTCAACGCACACGGGTCGTTTTTGTACTCTCTTAGCATTGATTTCTAGTAATATTTAGACTTTGAGAATTGCACATGCTTTGACGTTGATTCTTCGATAAATTAATCCGTAAATAAAAATTCCATGTTTTTTTCGTACAATTTTTCCTTTTTTTATACCTTCGTAAAGATGACAATTTTTTTAATATTTATATTCGTATTATTGTTACAAAATTGATGCAAGACGAAATAGAAAAAATAAGAAGGTACAATAATACAATCCCCACTCTTTTGGACGATGTTGCCAACTTATTTTTCTTCATCATACAACGAAATAACATGGTGCCTATTACAAAACTCGCAAGTGGATAAAATGGTTGATATTTATTTTTCTCGCATTCCAATTCAAGCTAAATAGAAATCGGCATGAAATTTTCTACAAGATCATGATTTTCGGGGGATTTTGACTAGATTAAGTACTTATTTAGTAAATGTTAATCAAGATTTAAATGTATTTATGTAACATAAATTATTGTGCTAAAGTAATGAGGGTATTGAGGTTCATTCGTTCATAATTTCTGGCTAATAGTAACACCTTTTTTGTGATACCCAGAGACGGGACGAACAAGTCGCATGACTTGGTGGTAAGCAACACGCCTACGCCTGCCCATAACAGTCATAGTAGAATAATACAAGCAGGGTTATTCCGTACATAATAACAGCGCGCCGTGTACGGATGCACTCATGTTATGCAACTAACTACCTGTTATTATGCAACGCTAACGCATCGCTAAATTATGGAAATGTGTATTACATACATACTTGTTCTTATTCTACTTGTAACGGTTGCAATGCCGCTTAGAACTTTAAATGAGTAACACTGCCTCTGCGCCTGTCACTCTGAGACATAAGTTGAAAAGTCCCATGTATCTGTAATTTCGATGCCTCCAATGAACACTTTATTTACACTTTAACTCTTTACTTTTAACACTTTACTTTATTTTTAGTCGTTTTCTGTTATTTTGTAAAAGCCATATTTATTTACCAATATTATGCTTCCCGAATTTGTGAAAAAAAAAGGAAACAAAAAATAGAATTCGAAAAAAGAACCAATTTTCCAAGGTCCTAAAGTTTTGTTGGCGTAGAGTTCATTGGAGGTATCGATTTCACCAGCACCCTTACCTTCAAAACTGAAACTATGTTTCACGTTTCTTCGACGTACAGGTTTCACGAAGTTTTCCGTCCACTTTTAGTGAGATATTGGCTACTATACATTTTACAAATGTACATAACTTAGAAACTAAAGTCATATGTACATGTCGCCATGGGGATGCAAACCGTCGACTTCTGAATCGAGAAGCAACCGCTCTCTTAGTCTTAACACTAAAATACTGTATACTTAATTAAGATTTAATAATAATAAATAAACGTCCATTACAAACGTACACTTCTAGGGGGAGGATGATTATGTATATTCATGACTCTAAAAACTTCATCACCAATAGTGTGAATAAATGCTTTACAGCCTTTACTGTTGTGTGTAGAGCATCGCCATCTCGATTTAAGGCCGGTGGTGTAGAGCTTGTAGAATTTATAGTCTTCAAGTAAAATCAGCACCTTCCCTCGGGATGATGTGATGAATTTAAGAGGCGATTCCTCAATTACGTCTGTGAATATTGAAATAACATTATAACGAGCGCTTCGACTGTGAATATATCTAGGATTATGATATGTTGTCAAGGCTCAATATACATTACTGCGGAACGGAATGAAAGTGAATTTTTGTAAAGAAATTAGAATACAAAAATACAAGATATTTATTCGCTGAAAATGTAGTTAACAAAGGTTATATAAGAACGTGCGTTTCACCAAAACTTGCCATACGAATATTATTATGTGACGGAACGAACAAGTCGTACGCCTCGTGTTAAGCGAAACGCTTCTCCATAATAGTTGAAGTGCCACTCAGAGCTTTAAATCGCTGAGGCACCGCCACTGCGCATGTCACCTTGAGATATAAGTTGATGAGTCCCATATGCCCGTAAACTAACACATTCTTAGTTTGTAACAATACAAAATCTTGAAATTGATTGGTCTTAGTTCAAATTTAAAAAGAAATAACAAATTCTGGATTATTAATCTAATTTAAACTTCACCCTATTGGCATATCGTTGAAAGTTCAATACCTTCAGTACCTATTATTACAAGTTACGACTATTTGATATATTGAAATTTCAATCAATGTGCTGCCATCTTGCGGTTAATTGCTGAACGACGACAAATTGGAATTATAAGTTTAGTTCTCCAAACAAGAAGCGACCATATTGCAGGGGTATAAGCTTTACTTTCGTTTCTAGTTACAAAAAAAATATTTCGATAAACAGAAAATTAAAAATTTATTAAAATAATACTTTCCGATGATATAAAATACCAAGACTGATAATATTTTTGGTGCGGCTATCATTTTTGCACTTCCAAAACAGCGTATTAAGGCATTTTTCTAGGATTTTAGAGAATTTGCACGAAAGAATGACACAACCATACCGTACAAAGCGAAAGTGGCGGACTGAGCTCAGATATGTTTTTCGAGACCTATAGTTGTCAGCGTCAGTCGCTAACTAACCACTTCTACTGTATTATTGTTCTCTGGAATAAACAATCTACTATCAAGAATAATCAATACTATCAAGAAGTCAATAATGTATAGCATACAGTATAGTATTTTTAATACTATAATCTTTTCACAAAACAATGTAAAAATTGTACAAAACTGTTTGTTTTGTGACGTCATCGTGGCAAAAGAAATTTCGTCGGCTAAAAAAGTGACAAGTATTACATGTTAACAATACATAATACCACGTCTAACAAACAGGAGGATGGTTATGATAATTTTTTACTTTAATAATTTCTGTGTCAACAGTGTAAAGAAATGCTTTGCAGCCATTGCACATTGCACGAGAACACTGCCATCTCGACTTAACTCCGGTATTGCGGTGTTTGTAGAACTTGTAACCGTGATACAAAAGAAGCGGGTTCCCTCGGACTGATGTGATGAATTTAAACGATGAATCGTTGGTTACACATTCTGTAAATAATAAGAAAACAATTTTAGATAGTGCTTCGCCCTACAATTAATCTCGAATTTACGACTCTATTAGTAGATAATACAGACGATATATAAAAAAAATAATTATTAATTTCATTCAATATAGGAACGGTATTACGACAACAAAATGAAATTCGATAATAATAAATGAAATAACTTCAAAATATTACTATTAATGTAATACCATTAACAAGTGATACGAAAATATAATAAGACTAATAACTAAAGAAAAATCCTTTTATTATATAGTAGGAAATAAAAAGATTCAATTTGGTATCACCTAGATCATATAATACCAACATACTGACCTTTTTATTATCCAATCTGATGTTTTACAACGCCATCAACTTGTTGTTATGGAACATATTAATTCAATCTACCATTGTCTGTTTTAAGTCATGAACATTATTAAACATCACGCCGAATGCAACTACCATTTAAGGTTGACCCTCACTTGCTGTTGCTGAAGCATGCTGGTGATATCCTATATAAAACACGCGATTAGTATGGACGCAACCCAGAAGTGTCACTACAAGTGATACATTGAATTATTAATACAAAAGTTTGTTCAACACTAATTTAAATTAATCCATTTACAAAGAATGGGAGAGGATCGAATCCTGAAGAGAGCCTATCTGGGTCGACCTACTGGACGAAGACCGGTTGATCGTTACAGGTATCGCTGGAACGACGCCGTGGAGGCGGACCTACGCGAACATACCATCAATTGGCGAGAGATTGCGCAGGACCGAAGAAAGTAGCATCATCTCGTTTCGGATACATTTTGGCCAAGTAATTTAAATTTAGCTTACAAGTTTAACATGAATTAATTATAAAGTGACAAACATCCTCGGTCCCGTGACCCGGAAGTTTAAAATTCTGCTTAAATAATTAATATATTATCTTACATTATTTTTGAGAGAAAGGTGATCAGGGTGATGTCCTACTTCTACAACTACATCATCGATACTGTGCAGGCGTGGCTTGTATCCTTTACTGACATGAGTAGAACAGACCCACCTTGTTTTACTAATTTATAAGCAATTTCTAGTGTACTTATTATAGCAGTTAAGCGAAATAAGCTGCTTGCTTCGTTTCAATGTAATAAATGCAGCAAACGGTAGACCGTTACGTATTGTATGAATAATAATATAAATTTTTTTATTCGACTTGATACAAATACGGACTTTGTTGTACAATTATCGTAAACGCAAATAAATTTGAAGCTTTTTTTATGACACCTAGTGACAGTATGAACCTGTCGTGCGCCTGGTGGTAAACGACACGCCAGTCCATAACAGTTGTAGTGCCACGCAAAGCTTTAAATCACAAACATATGAGGGGCACTGCCAACGCGCCCATCACCCTGAAACATAAGTTAATAAATCTCATGTGCTTATAATTTCACCAGCACCCTTACCCTTCAAAGCCGCAACGTAGTAATGCTCACATTACCGCTTGGCCGCAGAAATAAGTAAGATGGCAGTGCTTTTTTGGACGAACTTGTTACACAAGGAGCTCAACTCTACTATATTTATTTATCTATTTAACTGCCTCCGTGGCCGAACGGTTACCATGCCGGACTGCCACGCAGAGGTCCCAGTTTCGATTCCCGGGCCGGGAGAAATGTTTGTATGGCTTACATTTATTTCTCTCGTGAGTTTGGGTGTAATTTGTGGTTGTCTATGTGTGTGTCCATGGGACCCGCGACACAGGGTTTCCCTAGTGCGGGGCTATGTTGAGTGTGTGCGTTATTTATTTATTATTTATCTATATTTTTTACGTTCAATTTTATTATGTATGTAGATTCATATTAAACCAATTCTTTAATATAGGAAACATCAGTATTAATATGTTCCCAACAATTTCCTGTAATAAACAACTTTATATAGAGGGAAAAATACAACCAATTCGAAAATCCATCTAAGCCTTATTGTCGTTTGTCAATATCACGTTTAGGTTTCCCATTAAAACAGTTCAATTAATTTGACAAAAAGTCTTTTATTGCTATTCTAAAAATACGAGATATAAACCACTTACTTGATCACCAAAAATTTATTAATGACAAAATCAAATACAAAAAATTACTATAATAACTAGGTTTGATTTTATTTTTAATCACACTCTCTTACTCTTTGGAAGAGGATGATTGTGATAGTTCTTCGCAAGAACAACTTTGTCATCAACAGTGTGCAATACAGCATTGCAACCTTTGCTATTATGTGTAGAGCAAAGCCATCTCGACTTAGCTCCTATCGAGCCTTTTCTATAAAACTTGTAACCGTCAAGGAAAATTAGTCGCTTCCCTCGTAACGACTTAACAAATTTAGCTGATGATCCATCAGTGAAGCATTCTGTGAATAGTAAAAAAACAATAGTTATTTGTTGTGCAAGGCTGCAGAGTTGTTGTTTGACGCGAGTGCTCGTATTGAAACCTGAGCAAGAGAAGGAAACTAATGTCCATTTGCACTAAACTTAAGTCTTAAACCAATGCTTAAATTGATAAGACGCTCTTAACACAATGTATTAAGAGTGTCTTTTGCATTGCAATTATTAGTTTAAGACGTACCTAGGTTTAGTGCAAGTGGACATAAGGGTCGTATTCTAGAACTCTACTCAATGCTCAAGTCAAGATTGCACTGGAAACACAAGCACTGGAAATACGACCCTAATGGCAGGGACTTGAGTATGATTTCGAGTGCTTTAAACTATACTCAAATCCTGACTTGAGCATTGAGTAGAGTTCTAGAATACGACCCTAAGATTCAAAAATAGAATCCTGAGCATAGCGAGGGTTGCAAGACATGAGACGCAAAACAACTTTGCTGCCGAGCGAAACACACAACTTTTCACCTCACCATAGCGGGATAATGGTAGAAAGAGCTATTTCAACAAATCAGTTTAAATGAACAAAATTAGTTTTCGCGGTCAATTTAATGTGAACAATAATAAGAATGACATATACTAACGGATTTATATTATATAAATAATGTACGACAAATCACGTAGTCGAACGTGTCATTATATTTTTTTTATCGAAAGAAAAAGTTAGGTGCACCACAATCCACCGTGAAGTATTTTTTTCAAAAACCTTTTGCGCGCATATTTCTAATGAAAAAAAAACCCTTTCCGAGCTAGGAGGTGAAAAAATTATCCTTCTCTATAAAAATAATTTCACACGGTTCATGAAATTCACAATATAGGAAAATTGGATTTTACTGAATAGAGGAGCACTTCTATTAATATTTTTATGGGAAATTGCAATTGGAGGTTATAAAACGAACAATCGTAATTTAGATCGATTATAATTTTATTTATTGAGATAAATATATTTATTTCTATGGTATACAAATTGGTAAATAGATGTTCCACTTGGATAGTACCACCGACCGACAGACATTTGCAAAATACGAGTGTAAGATATAAAATCTTAAGTGTACACTGTCCTTGGCTACCTTTCAATCCGAAATACAGCAATGCATGATGATGCTTTGATGTAATGGATGGTAAACAATACTACCTATTAGAATAGTACGGAATACAAAAAGGTGCTATTTGGTATAACATACATCATATAATAATCACTAACTTTTTTATTATCTAATCTGGTATTTAGATCTCGGAACTCTATCACTAGTATAATAAGTATATATATAATTACAAATAAATAAATACGTAAAATCGACGATTATGTAGTACAAAAACTTTAACCATCACGTAATTCTGTGTTTTAGATTTTAAGTATAATGACCAGACAAAAACTACCTTTAAGTATTCTTATTATTCTATTGAACAGGATATAAAAAAGAGCTTATAAGTTACGTTGCCGGATCCGCTGCAAATCAGCGTCGTAATACTTGAAGTGAGACGACAACAAGCTGAATGGATTACGGTTGCCTTAGCAGCACGCAGAGAAACACGCTTTCTATTCTATTATTATTTGTAATTGTTTAGTTCGTGTCTGTGTAAGTTTATAGTACGTTCATCGTCTTATTATTATAAAATGCATACTTACTGTGTTGTTCTATTCTAATATATTTGGCATTACATGTATCATATGATAATTTTTTTTTAATAACTCCGAACTCTACCACTAGTAATGATAAATAGATAAATGCATACAAGAGACGATTATTTGAAAAAGTTTAATAAGCATGTAATTTATGTGTTTTTGATATTTTAGATTTTTTTGGATACTTTTGATAAAATATTACGAAGAAGTGACCCGACGTAATATTAAGTATAATGACTAAACATAACTACCTATTAGAGTAGCACAGGATATAAAAGGTGCTACTTGGTATCGCATACTTTCTATAATACTAACTATTTATTTCATTATCCAATCTGGTAAAAAGATGTTCCACTGATATTGATATGCACGTAATTTTGTGTTTTTGATATTTCTGATTGGATATTTTGATATCATTAACGAGTTACCCGAAGTAAGAATAAGTATAATGACTAGACAAAAACTACCTTTGAGTATTCTTATTATTCTATTCAATAGTACTATTGAATAGAATAGATATTGGTATGACATATATAGTATAATAAATACTTAAAGTCTTTTTTATCAACTCCGAACTCTGTATATAGTACAACAAGTACTATGACGACAAATAAATAAATACAGAAAAGCGATTATATGATGAAATCTAAAGTCTAATAATCATGCCATTTCTAATACAAAATTCCGGTCGGTCATGATTGTGTTCACCGAGAGCTTTCTTGATTTTTTTGTCTTTAGTCATTATAAGACGTGCTTTGCAGTAACGACCAGATCCTGACAGACTACACGGCCAAAAATCACTTCTCTTATTCCGAGTATGACAGTAGAACGTGTAGCCCTTGTACACGGCTTGGTCTTTGCCAGCTTTGTTAGTGACGATTAATACTGAAACAAAAATGACCATGTAAATACATGTATTTCTTTTTATAAATGTTATTATCCAAACCTTAAATTGTATATTAATTTTATAATCTATTATTAGAACTAAGAATGTAGTTTAAAATGTTAAGCGCAACACAAAGGTTAAAAAAGTATATTTTTTAAATAAAACAAACGTTCACAAAGTATACATTCATCGTATGTTTATAACATTTAAGATAATGTTTTATCCGCACTAAATTACACTGTTAATTACAAATATCGGAAATGGATGGATTAAAAAATAATTAATGAAAAAAGTTTAATATGCATGTAATTTTGTGTTTTTCATATTTCTAATACGATATTTTCGATAAAATGTCATGAACAAGTGACCCGAGGTAAGATTAAGTATAATGACTGAACAAAAACTAACTTTAAGTCTTCTTATAGTTTTATTGAACAGGACAAAAAATGGTGCTAACAGTTCTGATGCCGGATTCGCTGAAAATTAGAGTCGTAGCACATTAAGTGAGACAACAACATGATGAGTGGATTACGTTACGGTAGCCTTAGTAGCACAGAACACACGCTTTCTGAGTAGAAATACCGTATAGAGTTATTATTCTGTCTGTGTAAGTTTCTTGTATGTTCATCGTCTTATTAGTATGAAATGCATGTGTACTTTGTTGTTTCTCAAGGAATAAATTCTTTTCTATTCTATTTTGTTATACTCTATTTCATTTTATTTAAGGTCTATCGTATAATAATTAAATACATTTTTTTTATGAAATCCTAACTCTATTACAAGTACAATGATTAATATGATGACAAATATATAAATGCATAAAAGCGACGATTCAACCAATCAATCAATCAATCAGCCTATTGCACTCCACTGCTGGACATAAGCTCCCCAAGTGACGATTATTTGGTGTAAAAGTTTAATAAGCATGTATGTACTGTTCTTGATGTTTTAGATTTCCTTTTTAGATATTTTTAAAATATTATGAACAAGTGACCCAAAATAATATATAGTATAATGGCTAGATGAAACTACCCGTTAGAATAGCACAGGATATCTAAAGGTACTACTTGGTATCACAAACAATACATAATACTTACTAACTTCTATATTACCTAAAGTGGTAGTTAGATAATAAAACCGACTTTTTTATTATAGGAACTCTATCACTACTATAAAAGGCAATATATTGACAAATAGATAAATGCATAATAGCGATGATTATTTGATGAAAAATGCTTAATATGTACGTAATTTTGTGTTTTAATATTAACGAGTGACCCGAAATAAGATTAAGTACAATGACTAGACAAAACTACCTTTACGTATTCTTATTGTTCTATTGAACAAAAAAGATGCCATTAGTACTGATGTCGGATTCGCTGAAAATCAGCGTCGTAGCACATTGAGTGAGACGACAACAAGCTGAATGGATTACGATTTCCTAAGCAGCACGGCATCCATGCTTTCTACTCTATTATTATTTGTTATTACTCGTATCTATGTACATTTTTAGTATATACATCGTCCTAATATAATAGAATGCATATGTAATGATTGTGATGTTTCTCAAGGAATAAATGATTTTCTAATCTATTTGGTGATACGTATATCGTATAATAATTAGATACTTTTTTATCAACTACGAACTCTATATATAGAACAACAAGTACTATGACGACAAATAGGTAAATACAGAAAAGCGATGATTCAGATGAAATCTAAAGTCTAATAATCATGCCATTTCTAATACAAAATTCCGGTCGGCCATGATTGTGTTCACCGAGAGCTTTTATGATTTTCTTGTCTTTAGTCATTATAAGACGTGCTTTGCAGTAACGACCAGATCCTGAGAGACTACACGGCCAAAAATCACTTCTCTTATTCCGAGTATGACAGTAGAACGTGTAGCCCTTGTACACGGCTTGGTCTTTGCCAGCTCTGTTAGTGACGATTAATACTGAAACAAAAATGAACAAGTAAATATATGTATTTCTTTTTATAAATGTTCTTTTTATAAAATCTAAACCTTAAATTGTATATTCATTTTATAATCTAATTTTAGAACTAAAATGTAGGTTAAAAGGTTAAGCGCAACACAAAGGTTATGAAAGTATATTTATTAAACAAAACAAGCGTTCACAAAGTGTATATTCATCATATGTTTATAACATTTAAGATAATGTTTTATCTACACAAAATTACACTGTTAATCACAAATATCGGAAATGGATGGATTAAAAAATAATTAATGAAAAAAGTTTAATATGCTTGTAATTTTTTGTTTTTGATATTTCTAATAGGATATTTTGGATAAAATATCATGAACAAGCGACCCGAGGTAAGATTAAGTATAATGACTGGACAAAAACTAACTTTAAGTTTTATTGAACGGGACAAAAAATGGTGCTATTAGTGCCGGGTTCGCTGAAAATCAGAGTCGTAGCACTTTAAGTGGTTACCTATCAGTAGTCCGAAATGACATTTTCCAGAAATAACGTTTGGTCGAAATTTCATAACCTCGAAAGTAATATTGAGAGAATTTTTTTTTAAACCTAATTTAACCTAACTGAACCTAATCGTGTCTTTGCGATAAACATTCAACATATCTTGAACGAACAACTGTTTCGTTATAATTCGGTTCTCGGTGTAATGAAAATTCGAAAAAACGTTATTTCGGATAAAAAAATAATCGAATTTGTGATAGGTTACCACTTTAAGTGAGACAACAATATGATGAGTGGATTACGTAGCCTTAGCAGCATAGAATACACGTTTTCTAATCTATTATTCTGTTTGTGTAAGTTTCGTGCATGTTCATAGTACGAAATGCATGTGTACTATGTTGTTTCTCAAGGAATACATTATTTTACATTCTATTCTATTTAATTTTATTTTACGTGTATCGTGCAATAATTAATTACTTTTTTTTATTAAATCCGAACTCCATCACTAGTACTATATGTACGTATACGTAATATGATGAAAAATGGATAAATGCATAAAAGCGACGATTATTTGGTGAAAGAAATTTAATAAGCACGTCATGTAGCGTTCTTGTATTGATTTTTTTTGATATTTTTAAAATATTATGAACAAGTAACGCGAAATAATATCAAAAATATAACGGTTAGACGAAACTACCTGTTAGAATAGCACAAGATATATGAAGGTGCTACTTGGTATCACATACAATACATTATCCTTACTAACTTCTTCATTATCAAAAGTGGTACTTGGATAATAATACTGACTTTTTTATTATATAGGAACTCTATCACTAGTACAAACGGTAATATTATGACAAATAGATAAATGCATAAAAGCGACGATTATTTGATGAAAAAAGTTTAATATGCACGCAATTTTGTGCTTTTGATATTTCTAATTGGATATTTTGATATCATTAACGAGTGATTCGAAGTAAGATTAAGTATCATAACTAGACAAAAACTACCTTTAAGAATTATTATTGTTCTATTCAATAGGACATAAAAAGATGCTAGCACTTTAAGTGAGATGACATCAAGCTGAATGGATTACGGTTTTTCTAAGCAGCACAGCATCCATGCTTTCTACTCTATTATTATTTGTAATTATTTAAATCGTATCTGTGTAAGGTTTTAGTATATTCATCGTCCTAATATCATAGAATACATATGTAATGATTGTGATGTTTCTCAAGGAATAAATGATTTTCTAATCATTTGGTAATACACATATCGTATAATATTTAATGACTTTTTCATCAACTCCGAACCCTATATATAGTACAACAAGTACTACGAAGACAAATAGATAAATACAGAAAAGCACGCTTATATGGTGAAATCTAAAGTCTGATAATCATGCCATTTCGAATACAAAATTCCGGTCGGTCATGATTGTGTTCACCGAGAGCTTTCTTGATTTTTTTGTCTTTAGTCATTATAAGACGTGCTTTGCAGTAACGACCAGATCCTGAGAGACTACACGGCCAAAAATCACTTCTCTTATTCCGAGTATGACAGTAGAACGTGTAGCCCTTGTACACGGCTTGGTCTTTGCCAGCTCTGTTAGTGACGATTAATACTGAAACAAAAATGAACATGTAAATATATGAATTTGTTTTTATAAATGTTTTTATCTAAACCTTAAATCCTATATTAATTTAATAATCTATTTTTAGAACTAAGTATGCAGTTTAAAAGGTTAAGCGCAATACAAAGGTAAAAAAAGTATATTTTTTTAAATGAAACAAGCGTTTATAAAGTATATATTCATCATATGTTTATAAATTTTAAGACAAAATTCCACTGCTAATTCACAAATATAGGAAATGGGTGATTGTGTTCAATATTTTGTCGAAGGACTATTCCATCCTTCGTTAATATCTATATATTCGTGATTTACATTTACGGGCATTTTCTTCTGATATTGAGCATTACCTGTAATTTGTCGTTTTATCTCGTAGACCGCAGAGAAACATGTATGCATAGAACACTACAAGCTCTTTTCCTGACAAGTATATAACTATAACTAAAAACAAAGACACGTATAAAATAAAAGCGGCCCGCAGCTATGAGGAACTACAATACAACACACGTTTCTTACTTTAAAAATATTTCTGTCCAATGTTCTTTATATCACCTATTTCAGAATGCACAAATTTTCGCCTTTAGTCATCATCGTGGTAAAAGAAGTTTGTGTCAAAAAGCTGTAGCTAAGGTAATTTAATAATAAGAAATGCCACGTCTAACAGGGGGATGGTTATGATCATTTTTTATTTTGATAATTTCACCCTCAATAGTGCTAATAAATGCTGTGCACCCTTTATTGTTATGTGTAGAACACTGCCATCTTGACTTAACTCCGGTAGTGCGGTATTTGTAGAACTTGTAACCTTGAAACAAAATAAGCGGGTTTCCTCGGACTGATCTGATAAATTTTAGTGATGATTCGTCTGTTGGATAATCTGTAAATAATAACAAAGATATTTTAAATTCAATTCAATAAAAAAGAAACAGTTTTGGAAACAACAAACCCGGATTTTTTACTTCAGACCCTCTATATTCAGATATTGGCCATGAAAACTTCGCGTTCCATTTAAACCAAAAACGTAGGGACTTTATTGCGACAACATAATCAAATTTTATTATAAAATAAAATATATCTTAGTAGTACTTAACATTGGGTATTTTTAATAAAATACCATGAATAAGTGACACGAAGTAAGTTTAAGGGCTTCTTCAAATTAGACGCTTAAGGACTATCCACACATATCAGGGACGTGCTAGTTTGCATGAATTCCGGGTACGAACATATGCGAACGAGTTTATTCAAAATATACGCAGCGATAAATTTTGAACCCCTGACGGAGCACGGCTCGTCCGCGTGCCCGGGCAGGGCACGGAGATCTACTCCCGCCCTCATCCGAAATCCGCCCGAAACAATTACTGTCAAATAAATAATACACAACCTAATTAAAAGACAATCTCAAGTATGAAGCTTCATTAGCATCATGCGTCTTTGAATTTAGTCGGGTATTCCTTTTTTCATAGTAATTGTTTCGGACGCATGTAAGACGGACATCGGGAATAGATCCCTAGATTGTGTGGATAGTCCTTTATAGAAACGACTACTAATTTTCATACATAATTCGATGCACCGTTGTACTCATGTTGTACTGCTAATGCCGTGATCACTTCATCATCATTCATCGCGCATCACTTTTCCAATCACAATTAGTGAACTAGAGCATAAAGGTTTAGGTAATTATCTAAAAGTAAACAAACTTCTGTTGTCACTTGGTTAACCAATCAAATACAATATTTAGTAGTGAGTTTGACTTACTGCTGTACTCATTAATTTGCTGTCCTCTTTTTAAAGGCTGGATTTTAGGTTGTTTATTGTGGGAAAGTTGTGTTATTAAACATCTTTATTTAAATATTATATTTATATTATATACTTAGTATTAGTTTGAATACTTCGAAATGTTGTCTATTATCATATATTTAGAACCATCTACAAAACGTTCATTATAATTGTACAATAAGTAACCAGGCCTAAATAATGCCTCATAAAATAATCCGTTAAGTTTTGTTTACATTTAGTTATAATTACCTAAACCTTTGTAGTAATAAAATTACTGCAGCGTTACAGTGACATACATCTACAAGCGTTTACTTTGAAGGCGCCCTTATTACAAAAACTACCTTTTTTTAATATATCTGGATATAAAATGGTGCTCTTTGGTATCGGATATTGAATAATACTGACTTTTTTATAATACTTTTTTGTTTACTGATGCTTTATAACGCCATCAACTTTTGTTAATAAAACATTAATTCAACCTCCAATTGTCTGTTTTACATCATCAACATTGTTTAAGATCACGCACGACTTAAATATTTTTATCTAAATAACTATATTATATAATAAATTTCATATTTTTTACACTATTTTTAGGAGGATGGTGATCATGATGATGGCCTACTTCTACAACTACATCATTGACAGCGTGCAGGCGAGCTTTGCAGCCTTTACTGACATGAGTAGAACAGAGCCACCTCGTCTTACCCGCTTGTAAACGATTTCTGGTGTACTTGTAGCCATTGAGCAAAATAAGTTGCTTGCCTCGTTGCGATATAATGAATTTAGCACACGGTCGATTCTTTATGTATTCTGTGAATAGTAACACATCTTATTGATATTATTATTGCAACGCAGTACAAATGTGGAATTTGTTGCATAATTGTAAGAAACGCGAATGGTTTTTTAGATATTTTTATATTCGGTTTCATTATGTATATAAATATGTTAAAATATATATAATAAAACGAGGAATGTCGTTGAAAACATGAGTGTACATATATTAACGTGCGTGCGTGCGTGCGTGAGTTAATATAAACAATACCGTGGTCTTTTATCAAAGGATTCACCGGGATTCCGTAATGTTGTGACATTTTTATTATTATTTCTATTTATCTATGCTTTGCTACGTATTTTCCTTTGTCATCTCCTAGAAAGAAAGCTCATACAGAGAACGGCTTTACCTTATGCAGTGAAAATTTGATAACATAGTATTTATATTTTCGGGGAAAAATCTTAACAAAAACTGATCACCGTCATCTAGCGGATTTTAATGGAATTACAATATGTTATATTATTAAGGTCGAATTTGCCGAGTGAAACTGAATTAAATTTTGCTTAGGAGGCGAATGATTGTGATAGTTCTTTGCGAGAATGACTTCGTCATCAATAGTGTGCAATACAGCATGGCAACCTTTATTATTATGTGTAGAGCAGACCCATCTCGACTTAGCTCCTACCGAGCCTTTTTTATAGAACTTGTAACCATCGAGCAAAATAAGTCGCTTCCCTCGAGCCGATATAACGAATTCAGCTGATGATTCTTCATTGAAGTCATCTGAAAATATTATCGAAAGAAAAATTATTATACTATTACAGATACAATCACGTGCCGGCTTACGAAATTCAGAACAATAATGGCAGTTATACTTATACTGAAGACACCAACGATCGTGTGAAATATTTGTTTGAGAAATTATAAATCCTCACTCTTATATATCACAATGTGTCCTCTAGGACACATTGTGATAAATAAAATATTTAACACAGTAGCTTGATACGTCAACAATTTAAACTCATAGTTGACGAACAATGATCTTAAATTCAATATTCAAACGAAAGTGAAATTTCCTACACAAAGAATGTGATACATTGTGTATTCTACACATATTTTATGATAAATACCGTCATACAACAGTCGTCTGATAGTATGCGAAGTTAAAGTGCTTCAGCTACTGCTAGTTTATTGCATAAACACGATTTACCGACGTATCTACTAATTTTGCATTGGTTGACACTGACTAAAAGGAATTAATTCCATACGTATCGAGTTCTTAGGTTTCCGCGATTGTTACACATAGGTAATGAAAATAATTCACAAATATTTGTTTTTTCAAACGTCTAACTAGTTTTAATATATAATTGGTTGATGATTTACCCTCTCAGTCAGCCGTGACCACGGGGCCTGTAAAAGGCCCGAAACATTGGTTTGTTTGAAAGAACAAATATATAATTGATTTATATTCGAAAAAATTGTTCATTGTCTATAATATCATTTACGGACAAAAGTCGGGTTTAGACATTGTTACTTAAAATTATAGGTAATTACAACTCTATTATAAAGAAGGATGGCGACATCCGGTGTATTTCGTGACCCAGTGTTTTTGACGACCTGCATTAAGGAGGCATATCAATACTTGTGATTCATTTTTAAAGCTAATTGAGTACAGCCTGTAGAAGCTGGGATTATAAAGTTGATATAGGTTATGTTAGATTAGGTATAGATATACTATATATACGGTTATAACATTGTCTTGTATTTCGCTTCAGCTGTTTGTTCGTAGTAGCAGAAAACAACAAGTTTTCAGTTTGTTCCCAAAAATAATAAAGAACTGCTGAGTGTTTACAAATCTGCTAAACACTGCTACATTTAACACAACGGTAACATGTTCTGCCGCAATGAAAACGAATAAAAATTAAATCTGCCCAAATGGCAGAAATATGGGACAAATGATCACACTGTTCTCAATCTTAATGTGACATTGACATTGGTAAGAGGCCTCCTGTCAAAACGCTCCTATGCTAATTTTCTTATGTCTCATATAAATATTGTTTATAGATTTTTATCACAGCGTGTTTTATTTTTTACTTTATGTCATTACTTTTTAATTGATTATGGGATTAGGTATTATAAAGGTTTAATGTTTTATGTGTGTGCTACAAAATAACCAATATTTTAGGTAGGTAAATATTCAATCATGCTTAAAATGAAATAAATGTACGTGCAAGAACGTTACATAATCTATGGTCGAACTGAATCAATTGGTTGTGTTCTTGCATTCATTCTAAAATACATTGTTTTACAATTTCTTTATTCCCGACTTCTAAAAATAAACACAAATATATTGATAATTAAAACGTAAAATTATACTAGCGAAGTCCATGAGCGGCTGTTCGTTGATTTTATAATATTGGGTCAGCTTTCGCCACCCTCCATCACAAAACGGATAACAATTATAAAAATAAAAATTGTGAACCTTGTTTATTTACAAAATTATAAACATCTAAATCAAAATAATATTGTTTTAAGTCATTTAAATAATGCGAATTATAACTCTTCTACTACTACGACAAACAGCGTCGTCTAAAAAATCTCAATACCAATGAATGTGATTGTTATTCAACTTAACAATTTTGTCGTCAATCGTATACGCAGTTGCAGGGCAACCCTTGTTATGGTGAGTTGAACACAGCCATCTTGTTTTCCCGTGTTTCGTCTCTTTTTTATAAAATTTATACCCTCCCACGGCTAGCATTGGTTTACCCCTTTGTGAAAGTATCATTCTCCAATCGCTGACATTGGGATCTGAAAATGAAAGGAAACCTAGTAAGGAGAATAATATCGCTAAATTTTCAAGTTCATTGCAAATATTTCAAGGTTCGTTGCAAACTATTTTAATTGATTAATATAAGTAGCAGTAGAACTCTTAATGAAAGAGTTCGTACAGAGAAGTACTGCCACCTTACCTATTGCTGCCGCCAAGTAATAATGTGAGCATTATTGCGTTCCGGTTTTGAAGGGTAAGGGTTCTAGTGAAAGTGTAGGCTTATGGGATTTGTCAATTAACGTCCCAAGGCGACGGGCGCAGTGGCAGTACCCCAAAGTTCTTTGTGATTAAAAACTGTGAATTGCACTGTAACTGCTATGGACAGGCGTGTCGCTTAACACGAAGTGCACGCCTTGTTCGTCACATATCATGAAAAAAAAAGGTTTTTGAAAAATCATTGTTCTGAGAAAAATAATGAATTTGTGAAATTGAAACATTTTATCTGCATTTACTACATTTACTGCATTACATCTATCATGTTATTTGAAGCATGGGTCCTACATTTTCACAAATCTACGTAAGTACTTTGGAAATAAAATCATGTGTAAAGTGTTCCATTTTGAACAGAGGATGTTTCGTTTGAGAAGAAACCGCTGCACCCACCGGGTACTAATGAACATCAAAAACTTAACAAATTATTTAGTGCTTGGTTGGCATTATTAAATTTTTTATAAGACATACCTATATAGATGATCTTTATAATTGAAGAAAGCGACTTTAGTACTTTCATTCTCTCTTACACTAAACTGGGATAAAATGCTTTTTTATAATCTATTCCGAATATTGATTCGTTATGTCTTATTATTTAGATATCTGAAACCTCACCGAAAATCCTTTTTAAGCCTTGGAAGTACTTTTTTATCGTCATTATCATTGACGAACCATGTTGACGGCGGCGAGGCTGACCTAAGAATGATGCGGGTCACGTGTTAATAGATTCTATATCCTAGATTGCTAGCTATTTCAATTAAACCCTAAAGGCGCTTCCTGCAACTACGGTATATATGTTGGTACATTCAAACAGCTAGTTGAACGAATTGACACTTACAAGCCGACTCGTGAACTTTATAGTATTGATAAGAAGATGAACCTCCAAATAAATTGTCGCATTCATTTGCACCCAAAACTGTGCTAAGAGACAAATTCAAGGATAGCATTAAACTACGAAATATAAAAATGAAGTACGGAAAAATTGCCAAACGTATGTTATTTCTTGCACACACTCGTGCCGGCGTAAATTGACAGCAACATTATTAAATACCTAAATGACTTCCCGCCTGAGAAAACTGTCCTTTATCTTGTCTATAAATTATAAATTTATTTACTGTGAATTTATAATAGCGTTAAATTTATCACGTCTCTTGTTCCAGATTTTGTGGCGAAGGAAAACGTGACAAAGTTGCAGGCACACAATAACCCTGATCGTCCTACAGGTGATATACCTATATACCTTTTTTGCCAGTATAAGAATGAAGGTGGATATTGGTGCGAATGATACGTGTAGAATGATGAGTGTAGTGACTAGAATGTAGTATTATTTTTCAAGTAATTTTAACTATAAAATAACATTATCACATTATAAAGTTTTATATGAACTTAACCCAAATATGTTGACCGTAGAATGTTAGTAAATTACAAAACAAGATACAAATTAAGACATTTTCTATAAACATTTTCAATAACAACTTACTAAATTTACAGGTAATTTAAAGCGCGTGAAAATAACATTAATTTTATTATTTCAGCAACATTCTTTCATTATCACCTAGTTATTTATAAAAGGGCTAAAGACTTAATGACGAATTTTTTAAACTGAAAACTAATCAATATATTCCATACACTTGTGGGTCTTTTGTATGTTCGTCTTTATAATATATAATTTTATTCCCAATAGTATGCACTATTGCTTTGCAGGAATACTTGTCGTGAGAGGCGCATCGCCATCTTATTTTCGCACCTCTACCACTATTGACTCTGTATTTTATTCCTTTCCACAATAGCATTTGACAACCTCTTGTAGAAGTGTAAAAGCTTGGATCTCCGCTATCTGCAAAAGAAAAAAGATTTATCCGTGTCTAATTCTTAGGCTTCATAAACCAGCTCAACTCTATTAATAAAGTGTACAGGACTTCCGACAGTGAGCAGTCGAACAATTCGTCGAAAAAACCAGAAAAAAAGCGTTTTTATAACTTTATATTTCTTTATTCAGACTGTACTATCAAGAACTGATAAATATGTAGGTAATACTACCTCTAATACCTCATCAGTTCCGTTAATAACAATATAGAAAAAGATGTAAAGTGTAAACTACCGTATGAAATTGATACGCCACGTGTACACTTCCGGGAAATTAAGGAGGAATTAAATATTAGTTACTAAATCAATTTAAATGGTGTATTTTATTAAAAATGGTTGAAATTGAAATTGAAACATTCTATTTTTAAGCAAAGAGAAAAATTATATTGAAAAAACAACATAGTAGTCATCTCTTGGGATGAAGAGGGTTCTGGAACCTTTGAAACTATTAACTGCCTCCGTGGCCAAACGGTTACCATGACGGTCTGCCACGATGAGGTTACGGGTTCGATTCCCGGCCGAGAGAAATATTTGTATTTTTTTAAATAAAATCAAGCCTTGTATTAGTTCACATTTCGACTGTTGCAACGTACAGTATCGAAACTACAAAATGCATACTTTACAGTAGATCAGTTTGAAGTTATATTTTGACGTAGAATAATAAGTTTTAATAGTGCCGTGAAAATAAAAAACACATAAAATTAGCTACCATAATTGGGTGTCACTTTCACGACACTATTAAAACTTATTATTCTGAGTCAAAATATAACTTCAAACTGGTCACTGTAAAGTATGCATTTTGTAGTTTCGATACTGTACGTTGCAGCAGACGATTTATTTCTCTCGTGACTTTGGGTGTAATTTGTGGTTGCCTATTTGTGTGTCCATGGCACCCGCCGTACAGGGTTTCTTTAGTTAGGCTAAGAGTGTGTGCGTTATTTATTTATTTGATGCTATGGATATGATCATCACCTTGTATTAAGGAGACTAATGATCGGTGAGCCTTCAAGTGTCACTAACATATTATTGTATGCTATCGATACGACTTGAAGAATACTGTATTTCATATTTATACGTATATATATTTCTTAGGCATCTGTCAAATTGCCTGCAATATACAACTATTACTATGTATTATATATCTTTCACAATATCTTAGGCCAAAATGGCCGTTTTGGTTGATCGGAAGAGAATGTTTCTTAAGTATACTTTTATCTCTAATTAAACCAGTGAAACGACACCTAAACAACAAACCTCCCATCGATGCTGGAATAATGTAACTTAAGTCAAGAGCAATACCAAAAAATAAACTAGTAAAAATACCCTATAACATAACATACATTAGAAAAAAAATTTACAAAAATAACCTAGTTTCTTATTTTTCCTATTATAACGGCAGGAAGTCGAACCAGCGTATTGTAGCTTCTTTTTTCTATTTAGTAGAGGCGAAGCTGCAGAGCCATAAGTACCGCCGTATAGTTGTCTGCTTATCTGGTATTCCACGTATTGATATCTGATATATCACGGAGAGTATGCGATGTACTTGCATGATTTAATTCCGACTTTCCATCATCGAGGGAATAGACGTATGCTTGGGTGCCACCCCACTATGTAGTGGATATTCCAAAGATTCGCAGCAAGCCACATTTATACGGCGAGTGGAAATCCTAGTCTGCAGACATAGTCCCTCAACGCTATGACTAGGGCTTTTTAGGTGTGCATGCTACATCGTCGAACTCATCATTGCTTTCCATCACGTGAGATGGAGGTTAAATACGCACTTATTTATATCATAACAATAAAAGCTACTGGGTAGATAGCAAATTCACTTATTCATATCTATATGAGAATTTATCCATAATATAGTTGTGCCGAACGACCTAGATATTTTCTATAGTTATCTGCTTCGGTGGTGTCTTCGAATCTAGAATAGATAATTATTGAATAGTAAAATTTGTGAATAGGGGAAAATTTTACATTTACACAAAAAAGTTTCTTATTAATTAATAACGAAGATAATGGTTACATGTAAATCTCTATAAAAGCTCAAATTAGTAGTAGTCTTTACATTTTTATTTTTATCATGAATATCACTCTAACAATATGCTCAACGTCAGAAACAAAGTGAGATAAAAGTTGTATTACTTATTATTCTCATGATAACTAACAACATTAATAAAAAATCATGCAATAAAATATTATATCCCATTCAAAACGTGTACGATCAATCCAAAAAATCGTTGTCTTCAGTTCAAATCGACGTAAGTTACAATTTTTACGGATAATTATGTTCTTTGTTGTGAAATAAGGTAAAAACATTTAAGTCACGTCTATTAGTAAAGGACCCTATGTACAGTCAACACCACAGCTATGTCTTTTGTTCGAATGTCGCCTCCAGATTTGTTAATGTGTAGCTTGATGTGCTGTCGTCTGTTCATAAACCAAAATATTGATTTATCGACATCTTAGGCTTCGTTTTGAATTTTTTTATTGCAACATCTGTTGACGGAACGAACAAATCATGCACCTGATAGTAAGCTACACGCCACTCAGAGCTTTAAATTGCAAAGATCTGAGGGGCACAATCACTGCGCCTGTCGCCCTGAGACATAAGTTGACAAGTCCCATGTAATTTCACCAGTACCCTTACTCTTCAAAACCGGAACACAGTAATGCTGTCATTACTGCTTGGCGGCAGAAATAGATAAGGTGGCAGTACTAACCTGGACGAACTCTTTCCCATGAAGCTCTACGGCTACTAATGCTTTCGCGATTTCTACACATTGAAAAAGAAACTATTTTTTTCGGGATAAATCATGTATATTTGTTTTTTCACGTATATAATAAGCGAATGATAACATGTTAGTAACAATAATTTACATTCTTAAGTACTTGTACATATTCGTACCCAACAAAAACTAGACCTGTTACCTACTATCTATTAAAACCATTTTATCACTTGAACACAACAATACGTCTGACCAATTTATAATAACAATTTCATATCCATTTAAAGTAGAAAGTTGTTTAGTGTATTTATTAGTAAGTGAAGGTCTCTAAGTCTGTAATGTCTGGTCGTGATTGGTATGCAGAGTTATTTTTGAAATCAATAGAATTATTATATAAATTTTTTTTTTATGGACCTAAACTATTATATAAATGCAGAATAAATTATAAATACGTTTACAGGAGTGTATAAATTACCAAACAAGACAAAAGTAAAGACTGCATTTTGTATAACATTCTACAACATTTATAGGTTATATTAAATGTTTGGAAACAATTATTATTTCAAGAACATTCCATCATCATTACTTGATTATTATTGAGACGAATCCCCTTAAAACTGAATACGACGAAAGTTTTAAACAAGAACAATCAATAAATTCCATATATTTGCCCGTCTTTTGTGTGTTCGTCTTTATAATATATAATTTTATTCCCAATAGTATGCACTATTGCTTTGCAGGAATACCTCTCGTGGGAAGCACATCGCCATCTTACTTTCGCACCTTTACCATTATTGACCCTGTACTTTATTCCTTTCCATAACAGCATTTGACAACCTCTATTTGACGTGTAGAACCTTGGATCTCCGTTATCTGTAAAAAAATCTATGATGATGATTGATAGTTCTATGATTTCATACGCCAGCCCAACACGATTAATAAAGTATACTGTCACAATTAATTAAACTGTAATCAAATTTACAGTGAATATTTTTATTCAGATTACTGCCACTAAACCGAACGTGCTATGAACAATTGCGCTCGCTTTCATGCAAACCAAAATTATTAAATTATATTTTGCCGGGACACAACAACGTATATGGAATGTGCAGGCCAGACTACATGCTACCAGAAATGTTGAACGATTTACCAGGTACAGTGCTAAGTAATAATAACGCACACACTCAACATAGCCCCGCACTAGGGAAACCATGTGTCGCGGGTGACATGGACACACACATAGACAACCACAAATTACACCCAAACTCACGATAGAAATAAATGTAGGCCATACAAATATTTCTCCCGGCCCGGGAATCGAACCCGGGACCTTTGCGTGGCAGTCCGACATGGTAACCGTTCGGCCACAGAGGCAGTTAAAGTTGTGACAGTGACATTGAGGTTGATGTTAGGAAATGCAAAGTTGTTCTAAAGAGACACTATCTGGGTTTGTAGTATAATATCTACAGTACTTATTTAAATGTAAACATAATACTCTAGAATTAGTTAATTTAGGTGTCCAGCTTGTTAGCTCATCGCTAGGTGGTTACACCACTAAGTTTTTGCTTAGCGATAAAGAAGAGTCGCTTTTTTATAAAACCTTTTGTAATTGAAAAAAAAAATTGTAGTCGTGGTACTCATAGTGCAGGGCAATAGTTTAGTAGCAGTAGAGCTCCTTAAGAAAGATTTCGTCCAGGGAAGCACCGCCACCATACCTATTTCTGCCGTCAAGCACTAATGTCAGCATTATTGTGTTGTGGATTTGAAGGGTAGGGGTGCTGGTGAAATTACAGTCACATGAAACACGTAAACTATTTTTATTTTTATATAATACCAAGTGACGGGACGAACAAGTCGTGCGTCTGGTGGTGAGGGACACACGCCCATTCATCACAATTGCAGAGTCACATAAATCGCAACAATCGGAGTGGTACTGCCACTGCGCGCGTCACCTTGAGACATAACTTATACCAGTCACTTGGTATTTCAAAAAAAACCCTAGATTGAGGCCGAATAAGGTGCGGTTGTCTGGCACATTATTATCATCATTATTATTATAATATATGTTCTGGAACGATCTAAAATTCAGATAAATGCAGTTTTTTTTTATATCTTATTTAATTTCAGTTTTATTGTTAAGCAAAATCAGAGTGATTGACATTTTTCAAAGAAAAAAAGTTTAGGTGCCGATATCTCGAAAGTTAATAAAATACAAATGCGTTGTTTGTGATTAGGAGGGCAGTGTAATTGGCCATATCATCATCATCAACCCATGTGCCGGCCCGATGTGGCTTGAGGACCTTTTCCAACCGGTACCTGTACACATCATCAATACCTTCAATGAAAATTACGCCAACTTTTTGTTATTTTTGTAAACAGAAACAGAACCAAAATAAAAATAAAAAAATAAAACACAAAATTCGAAAAATGAAACAAAAGACTAATTTTGTGAAAAAAAAAACTAAAGAAACAAAAAACAAAATAAAAACAGAACCGGTCCGAAAAGTAAGTTGGCGTAGTGTTCATTGGAGGTATCGACATATGAGAACAGAGATTTAAAAACAAATCTCAATGTAAATACAAAAACACGGTTTTATTTATTAAAATTGTTAATTTTCACACAATTGTTGTTTTGTTTGAGGCTTACAGAATAGTAATAAAAAGAACCAAATATACTAATATCAAGATAAATAAAAACCAATTGCTTGATTTTTTTAGATGAGAGAATGCATGCCGTTACGAAATACATTAAAAATCTTACAAGCAAATCAAAACGTATTAGATAAAAATGACAATCATTTTTAATCTTAGGTACTTGTTCATTTTCGTATCTACTTAACAAAAACAAAAACTATTCTATCTATTAAAACTATTTTATCATTCGAACAAAATAAGATTATACGTATGACTAATTCATAGTTAAATTTTCATATTCATTTCAAGTAGGAAATTATTAAGTGTAGTGATTAGAATGTTGTGTTATTTTTCAAGTGATTTTAACTTTTAAAAAACGGTAATATTATAAAGTTTATCGTAGCATGTAGGTAAATTACAAAACAAGATACAAATTAAGGCAACATTTTCTATAACAACTTACTAAATTTATAGGTCATGTAGTACGCTAGGAAATAACATTAATTATTATTTCAGCAACATTATTTCATTATCACCTAGTTATTTATAAAAAGGATTAAAACTTATGACGAATTATTTATATAGAAAAAGAATCAATATATTCCATATATTAGTGGGTCTTTTGTGTGTTCGTCTTTATAATATATAATTTTATTCCCAATAGTATGGACTATTGCTTTGCAGGAATACCTCTCGTGGGAAGCACATCGCCATCTTACTTTCGCGCCTTTACCACTATTGACTCTGTATTTTATTCCTTCCCACAATAACATTTGACGACCTCTCGGTGATGTGTAGAACATGGGATCTCCACTATCTGCAAAAAAAACATAAAAGATTTATTCTTGTGTAATTTGATAGTTCCCTGGCGTCATAATCCAGACACTTCTATAAGAAGAGTTTCCAGTTTACGAAGTGGACAGTAAATTCATGATTTTTTACAATATCGTATAACCGAACTTACAATAAATATTTTTTTATTCAGACTACTATCATGACATAAAATAATATGTGTGATGATGTATGATGTGGTTCGTATCGTAGCGCGAAGAAAATGGCGATGGTCACTGAAGCCGCAAAGCCGACGCCCATGGAGCAGAAGAGTGCTGGATTAGAAGACTGAGGATCAATACCAGAAGCGTCGGCGGCCAGGCGGCTAGACCCCAGATGTAGTCAAAAAAACTTAGATACAAATAGCTTAAGGTCGCATAGAATTACGAGCAAATGAGGAAGCTTAGAACTCCGCAAGGGGTGACTAAAAGCTGAGAAAGAAGACTATTACGAACTCATAAATACGCAAGATCTATTTGCACTTATATTAAAAAAAATATCTATAACAATTCTGTTTACCAAAACTTAGAAACAGATTGATGTGAAGTGTAGTATAACATAGCGTATCATTTTTTTCCGAGAATTTAAGAAAGAAAGAAATATTACTTAGTAAATAAAATCAAGATCTCTGAAGAACAGTAGTATCTCGCGATTTATGTCGCTGTCGCACAAGTCGCGCTCTGTCCTGCTAGCCCTAAGGTTGCAAGGTGGGTCAACGGTATAGTACACGTTGCGGGGCGTCAATGGATGCGGCTAGCACAGAGCCGTGGTGGATGGCACAGACTTCGAGAGGCCTATACCAGCAGTGGGTGAAATCAGGCTGTGGATGATGATGATGAGATTAGAATGGAACTTCATTAGTAACATTAAATATCATAAACACGCAATAAGTCTATTTTTCAAGCTGTATTTATAAATTCGAAAAAAGCCTGCTTTAACATTAAGCGTAAATGCACACTTTAAATGGTAACCAGATACAATTAACATTATTATTATAACAACAAGATAGATAACATTAAAATGCAAAATGGCACCGCGGCGGCATGGTGCAAGTTCGTTTTATGATACTTAGGGCCAGCGCAAACCGACGGACAGCAAGGCAGAGGACATTAAATTTACCAATGCACATTTTATGGTATTACAATTGAAATACAGTATAAATTTCACCCACCGTAAATGTTTACAAACTGTCGAGGACGGATAAATTTTCGAAAGAACAGTATTATGTATACGATAAATAGGGCTAGCAC
>NW_020654878.1:6099593-6148037 GCF_003589595.1 Hyposmocoma kahamanoa
GCCACGGGTGGGAAGAAGAGGGAAGAGGTCTACATCCAAAATTCGATCACAAAAAGGCAGCCATAACGATGACGATGATCATATAAAAAGGTAAACTCTTATGTACCAATGATTATTATTTACGGCTTGGGTTCTTGTTTTTTCTTTTCCTTTTTTAGGATTCTAAGTGACAGGACAAACAAGTAATGCGCGTGGTGGTAAACGATACGCCTGTTCCATAACCGTTGCAGTGCCATTCAAGATTTGATATCGCAAAGAGCTGTAGGTAAGGTGGCATCACTTCCGTGGACGAACTCTTTCACAAGGAGCTCTATTGTTACTTCTTGTCTGAGAATTTGTCACAAACTTAGGATTTAATAAATTTACAGGTCCAGAATTGCAGGTCCACGTACACGATTGACTCAACCGTGACCATGGGAACTGTAAAATTTAGGTTTCTAAAGAAAAATCACCATTTAAATGAAAAAAAGAAAAAACACAATTTTACATTTCAAACAGAATTAGTATAATCTTCCGTACAACACAGCCTACAAATTTACTTTATCCATAGCTTAGCTTATTTAGCCTTAAGAACAATTAAAATACGACAAAGAATCTGAAAACACCTAACACTAAAAAAAATTTAAAATAAGTTTGAAATGTTACAACACTGGTATTATCCTAAAATGTTGAAAAAAGTTAGTAATGTTTCCTTGAACATTAAGGCAAAATATTTAGTCAAATTAGGGTATTTAATAGTATTTCGTTATTTTGAGATCTCCAATGATGTCAAATGGTCTAATGGTCGTTAATAAATCCCACAGCAAAGTATACGTTTCTCTGACCCCAGTTGAGATTCAGCATTTGCGTTTAAAAATTTTAAAACTACACACATCAAAAGTGCCTAGGGATCAAGTACGTTTAAGAGTATTGCTGCAATTAGGGTTAATTATATTAACTTTTTTGTATCGCTATTGATACTTTTTAGTGAGTTTTAACATTTAAATAAGGAATATTGGTTAAAATTCGATAATAAGAAGAAAATCGATTGTCAATGTGGTTTTGTATAAAAATGAGTTATAGCGTTTTGACAAAATCATTACAATATCTGCATCGGAACCGAAACAATTTACATTATTATGGAGAGACGACATCATTTAACCCGAGAAGTGATGATGCGAGCCGTCGGAATGTTGGAAGCTGGTTCCAGGCAACGTGCTGTGGCTTTCACTCTTAACACTACACAGAGCGTCATAAGTCGCCTCTGGACGCGCTATCGCATGACGGGCAGCGTGGCCGAGCGACATGGAGGACGATCTCGCATCACGACTCGCAGACAGGACCGGTATATCCAAAATACTGCTCGACGGAATCGTACCATGACCGCCATGATGTTGGTTACTTAGCTTAATTTAGTTAATAAGCGATCAAACAATCCGAAATCGTTTACGTGAAGTGGGTCTGCGATCCCGAAGGCCGCTCAGAGTTCCACCTATTGCACCCTGCAATCGCAGGACCCGTTTACGATGGGCTCGCGAACACAGAAACTGGGAGGAAGAAGACTGGCGCTATGTGTGCTTTTCGGATGAATCCCGCTTCGGTATGAGACCGGATACAAGACGTACTCGAGTTTGGAGAACATCTGGACGTCATGAACGTTTGAGATATTGTCAGGAAGTTCATCCATAGGGTGGGGGCACAATAATGATATGGGCCGGTATTTGGATCGGCGGAAGAACCGATCTCATTTGGATCAGGGGTAACCTCAATGCTCAAGTTTACGCAGAGAGGATTGTTTCAGATGTTATCATCCCTTTGCGAGGCCAGTTGGGTGATTCATTTCAACTAATGCATGACAACGCACGTCCACACACGGCTAGAGTCGTAACACGCATTCTTGCCGAAGCTCGTATCAACGTTCTGCCGTGGCCTGCTCAATCGCCAGACCTCAATCTAATTGAGCACGCATGGGATATGCTTCAAAGAAGAGCTGTGCCGAGTATGCATACCGTACATACTCTACAACAATATTTTGACTTGTTACAAAACACATGGGCGGCCATTCCTCAAAGTGATTTTGATGAACTCATCTTGAGCATGCCAAATAGCTGTAATCGTGTGATTCGTGTTAATGGTGGAAATACAGATTATTAATTTTCTTATCTTTACAATAAAAATGAGCAAAATCATCATTTTCGCCATTTTTTGTCATTTAATTGACGCCGTTAATTTGAGTTTTTTCCCACAATTTGCAAAAACATCAATTTTAGTTTATTTTAATTAAATATAGGGGTAAGCGGTTAAATAAAACATAAGCATTAAAGTAAGAAGTCGTCCTGGAAGACTGGATTTGGTAAATATTGCTTAAATAATTTTTATTTCAAAAATATTCACTTGATCCCTAGACACTTTTGATGTGTGTATAACGCAATAAAATTTCAACCTGAAAGAGCTAAACGAATTTCTGTATATAATATTTTGTAAAGTTGCTTATTGTAAATGATAAATATTGACAAATATATACAAAACAACCCCTAGATACCGTTAAATAATTCACCTCAGGAGAATCTACTTTATGAACGAACAATAGTTTTTAAGAAATGTAACGTTGTCGAGTGTAATTTGATTACGTGTGAAACAAAGATA
This sequence comes from Hyposmocoma kahamanoa, assembly GCF_003589595.1. Classification (NCBI taxonomy): domain Eukaryota; kingdom Metazoa; phylum Arthropoda; class Insecta; order Lepidoptera; family Cosmopterigidae; genus Hyposmocoma; species Hyposmocoma kahamanoa. Next base: position 6,102,219 of record NW_020654878.1, read on the forward strand.
TTTTGAATTTACAATACAATTTGTTAGATAATGGAAATATTTTTCTTTACAAATTTCATAAATGATAAAAACTTCATATTTCCCAAATATCGATATCTAAAAGCAAACAGCAACAAAATAATAAACGTTATTTAGATCAATCTCTACAAAACTTAGGAATAATATAAAAAACCTTTGTTACATTACAATAATAACGGTTTAAAACACAGACCACATTTCTTCCGTGGTTTTAAACCTGTGATTTTTAAAACAGTCTAAATCAGGCAACGGACAATCTACGAATAAATATTCTGGAGGAGAAATACTTCAAATATTCATTGACAAGCAGTGGTTAAATATGTGGTTAGATTACGTTGGATCGCAACAAATGCAAAAGCATTACAAGTGCCAGCCATTCTGCAATGCACACAGTTGTGATCAACCAGAATGATGGATTTCTTTAGTGCTTAGTGCGTTCTTAAGTGCGTTGTCACACGAGCTATACAAGTATTTTTTTATGAACCCCTTGTTTGACCATTATTTTTGTCCTTCAGAGCGGGACGTGTAAATTGTTTATTACTTTAAAAATAAAACTCACGTTTAGGATGAGTTACAAAATGTTTAATAATTAAAAAAAACTAAAAATGGTTAATGAACAAAAATTTAAAAAAAGAACTAATCCGACAGTCTGGAGGGCTGCCTTTATATATTTTTAAGATGATTTAGTTTTTAAATCCGTACCATGGCAACCCAGCACAACACGCCACCGATTTTTTCCACCGCCACCGATTTTGATGCACAACTAAAAAGGGGCGCGGGCGACAAGACTTCTTGCTTCTACGCTTTAGCGACGTTTGTAAATTGATTATCACGTGTGGGCTGTTATGTCAAAGCGGGACATTTTTAAGTATTTTGGGGACAATGTTACACGAAAAGCTTAAAAGCGGGACCGCGAGACGTATGGTCGCGTTAATGATACCACGCCTGTCACCCTGAGACATTTGTTGAGAAGTTCCATGTGCCCAACATTTCACCAGTAACCTTACCCTTCAAAATCGAAATGCAGTAATGCTCACATTACTACTTGGCGGCAGAAACAGATAAGAATGGCAGTCAACTTTCATGGGCGAACTATTTCACGGGGATCCTCTTTTGCTACTAAAGTAAGTAACGCATTGACGTGCAGTTGTGCCAACTGTTTCCAAATGAATTAATTGCAATTGCGATGCTGTTCGGTCGTATAATTACGCACCAACAGGGAATGGATACCTTTAATTGTGAGAATGTTTTTTCTGTTTGTCATTTGTCACTTTTACCACAATTCGCCCGTTGCCTTTGCTATAATCTTAAAGTTTAATATAAATACCATCACGAACTGTAAAATTGGGAGGGTCATGATTATGCTCAATATTAACTCTTAACATTCTAAACGTCTTGCTCAAAATAAATCTTGCTTTACATTTGGACCATTTGGTACATCTCCATGCATAGGTAGTTGTGGTGACTATGCCGCAGTAGAATGGATAGCCGTTGATAATTGCAATTTGCTTCCCTGAGCGACTCTTTGCCCACCTCACCGTATTATCTGCAAAGATAAACGTTTGGTTTATATCATCATAATATGCTAGGAATTTTTTATCGTTATATTATTTACAACATTGTAGAAGGTAACCCAGCCAATGGCATCCAACACCATGTTGATATTTTCATTGAAATATAATAATAACCCTGTATATAATAACCGCGCGGGTACCATGGAGACACATAGATAACCACAAATTACACTCAAACTCACGAGAGAAATAAATGTAGGCTACACAAAAATTTCTTCCGGATCAGGAGTCGAACCCGAGATCTTCGGGTGACAGACCAGCATGATAACTGTTCGGCCACTGAGGCAGTTGTATGTAACTAATATCATATGTTTAAATTGTAAAAATCGGCATTCATGACAATGAAAACTTTAATGAACCATAAAATGTTTCAAATGTTACGTTGATAGCAGTAGTGGGCGCACCCACGCAGACTTAGTATTTCGTCTGGTGTCGAAATACTAAGTCTGCGTGGGCATTTGTAAATCTTGGTTCAAACAGATTTTCTTGATTTAAAAAAAAACACATAAGTGTCGGTACTGATTGAAATATCCCTCAAATAATGGTACATCATGATTTACAATACATTTATTTAAAAAACAAGACAAAGGAATAAAACATTAACGTTTGGAATACTTATGACTAAAATCGAAAACATTGTACAGGATCAAGAGCACGTCAAGCTTGACACGTAAGACTTAAATACAACTCAATGCCGCTTACGATAAGAACGGTCCAAAGTGTCAAGCTTGATGTGCTCTTGCCTGTGCTAATAATAATAAACTAAATTGTTTAAAGTTATACGTAGATAAGTCAACATCCCACGCTTCATATTATCAGAAAATAAAGGAGACTTTTCAATCAGCGCTGTTTAAAAATTTCGAACAATGGTAAACCCTAATCTTATGCAGAGACATTGCCTTCTGATAAAGTTTTAATGATAGCAAAGCAGAAATGGTACTAACAGAGCGCCACCATGATGGACCATCAGCAAATACGTTGGAGCGATGCCACACGTTGTGTTGCGGCGGCGCCTGAGCGGTGACGCTGCATTATATTACATATAAATCAGAACGACATGCCACACGGTGCTTTGAAACGGCACACGGTAACGAAATGCGTGCGCTTCGGACAAGGGGCCAGGAGACATAGCGGAGTGGGGTACTGCAGTGCGTAAGTAAGCAGCGTTGCGATACGACACCGCATCGCTCGTGTAGCACTTGGTGCATCGAAATCATAGTGTTGCTACGACGCAATGCACCGGCAACGCCCGTGTGGCATCGCTCTTGCAGGTAGATTATGTTCTATATGCAAAGGTTTATTTTACGTTCAAGTCTTTATATAAAGACCATTCCTTATAATATAATTAGGAGCCTTGTGGTCATGTTCCTGGTAAAGTCGGATAATTCTCCTGTTTTTATCGATAGTGAATCGAGCCCTACAAAGTTTTCCCTTAGTACATCTCCAAAATTGTGTATTGCTTCCTTTGTTGCCGAGATAGTAGGTGAAACCGTTTATGATTGCCAATTGCTTTCCTGCTACGTTCTGTACCCATTGCACTGAGGAAAAAATAAAACAATAAATATCAAAGCTCGTTAAGAAAATACTTATAACAATAAGCAAAGAAATCAAATAAAAATAATACTATTTTTTAATCAGAATCTGTTTATTGTACAGAATTAGCAGAGAAAAAAATTACAGTACATCATCATACGAGTATTATTATTTACTATTTGTTATTTAAAACAATAATGGACGTATTTCAAAGAACGTTAAAAATGGTTAAATAGATAGATAGATAACACGATTATTCAGCACAAATACAAACTTTGTTGTATAACAAAAAATTGTTGATAACAATGTTCATATTATGAACCAATGACCAAATTTCACCTGAACATATAATTTGAAAAAAGAATGACTTCAATTGTCTTTTAATTTCGATAAAATTTTCTGGTACATGTGGCCAGTGATTTATACGAAAGTTGTAATCATATTCTTCAAACATTTTTAACGTTTCTCTAAATGTGTCCATGACTCTAATATTATATAAATAGAATACTGGTACATTTTTGCTATTGATAAAGTTAACTATATTAATAAAAGGTTAACTTCAAAGATGGGCAAGCGTTTAAATCGGGTTAAAATCCATTACGGCCTAAAAACGAGGTTAAAACTATTTACAACTGTATATGTGTTCTAAATCGAATTTTGTTCAAATTGAATGATGCTACAAAAGTATATTATATACATGCTTTATATATATGCTTTCTGATCTAGACGATTCTATTTGACTTTCTATTGAATTGATTCGCTTGAAAATCGCATTGGAATAAATTGATGCAAAAATCGTCAGATCGTATAAATTTGAATCGACTTCCATACAAATGGAATCGTAATGTGCATTCTTAATAGTGAGTGTCCACAATTGCAAGGTGGGTATTGTGTGAAGTTGCCTCTTTTTTGCCTAAAAAAGATTATTACATCCAAATTTGTAATAAGTATGGAATTATACCAAATTCCGTTTTTACCGTTTGTGCCCACGATTTTGAGCGGAAATGGGTTACGGCGCTTTGGACAGAAACCCAGTTGTAACCCGAGCGGATTGATTGGTTTTAACCTACTGCCCATCACTGGTCAACTAACATTGTGAACTTTTGAGTAGGCACATAAAACAATTACAATAAATAATTATATGACAATCTATGATTATACCAATGATATCAATGTACTAGAGTACTAAATGCGGCGTTCCATACGCACGCTTTGTTTCACTCATGTGCGGTGAAGACGTTGCAAATCATTTAGTCGGTTGTCAAACATTCAAGACGGCGGACACAGATGCGGCCCTCTTTCAAAATTAATTTACATCAGTATGTTGCTCAAATTTCGCTATTTGACCCATTGGGTGAACATAAATCAAAACTTTTAAATTATTCACACTCATTCGGTAAGTGATGCTGTGGTTTTTGAGTAATTTGTGCATTATAATATTTGATAATCACGAAATAGTATACAAAAGATAAGACAAAATATAAACCATAGATTAATAAGCAACAGAGTGTTCTGACTACACAATAACAGAGTATGTTTAATGCGATTATAATAGTTACTAAGGTTCCCATATGAATTTAAAAAATATAAAAAAAGACTAAGCTCAACGATATCTATGTACTTGACTAGGCTGTATGGTACAAAGATCTTTGATTTCCGCAAGGAAAAGTATGTACCTGCATAAAATAACTTCAATAAATTCAACAGCTCGATTGTATATTATTTTTTTCTTTCACTTAATTTGGTTTTCTTTTTAGTAATATAATAATTATAAATAGTAAACGGAAGGATCCTGGGTTAAAGCAACAGAACTGAAATGTATTGTGCAACTAATAGCGGATTAGCTAGGGGCTTTATGTAACTCCCCAAGGGATAAATATCATTGGTGAACACTCATTCCCAATAGGTGTAGACTGTTTCGTCTTTCCACGGTACTACGGTACTGATACTCTTTGAGAAAATTCAACACTAAAACAAAACACTATCACTATTGACAGTGTTTTAATTGGAACATGTAGGTAGTTGCTATGAATGTATCTATAGATATATAATCTATAGATTGAAGTCGTTGGATTATGACTTTATTTTTTAACTAATAAAGGGTCTAGAAGTTACTTGAAGCAAGTGCGCTAAGATAGCTTTATAAAACTCAGGCTGTTTATTAGAGACTGTTCGCAAACGTTTATCATTATCCATGACTCTGACGTCGCCCTTAGCGCGTACAATGCATTTTAATGAGCCACAAAACAAGACAAGTGTGCGCGACGTCCAGCACAGTCATTGTCGACAGCTCATTCGAAGCAGACAAGTGGACAGTTTCATGTTCACATTAGAGCTTAATATATATACCGTTTCTTACAATAAAATTAGAAGGTGGATGATCGTGTACAAAAATAGAACGGATAATTTTCTTGTTTCTATCGAGTGTGAATCGAGCTTTGCAGAGTTTTCCCTTAGTACATCTCCAAGTGCATGTAGTCTTTCCTGTAGAACCGACATAGTAGGTGAATCTGTCGATAACTGCCAACAGTTTTCCAGATGAGTTCCTAATCCACTGCACTGCGTAAAAATAAAAAAATACACATTAACAGAATTTCCTTGTCTTGGAATATCATTTCATATAAAATACAGTATATTTATTATCTAGTTCTTAGGTTTTCGTAATTGTTACACATTGAAAAATGACACAATTTTTTCGGGTCTAAATTGCATATTGACCCCGGAGAGGTAAAACGTTTAACGTGCGTTTGAAAGATATTACAGGAGAGCAATTCAAAGTATTTTTTAAGAAAAAGAATCATAACTCTAATTTAATTGTTTATATGGAAAGCTAGAAAGTTTCAGCTTTTTCATATAACAAATAAAATTAGAGTTTTGATTTCTTCTTTTTTTTACGTGTTTATTTTACATGTTGTATGTTTTGTGTTGAAAAATATAGCATTTTTATTTATTTATTCCCATGATAATGGCTGCCAGAAAATACAAATATAATACGCAGTTTAAATCGAAAAAAGAATAGTTTATTTTGCCAAGTATATTTATTAATTAAACTATATGCTAGAGGACAATGACAAATAGTGAAACTTCTTTTTTTTCTTTTGTTGACTAAGCTACCATATTTTGCTAGAACAATACGGACTAATTTTACATTCACATTAAATAATAAGAACAATAACGCACACACTCATAGCCCCGCACTAGGGAAACCCTGTATCGAGGGTGCCACAGACACACACATAGACAACCACAAATTACACACATAAACTCACTAGAGAAATAAATGTAGGTACAAGCATTTCTCCCAGCCCAGGATCGAACTGCGCGTGGCAGTCCAGTAAGGTAACGGTTACGGACTAATTTTACATTCACATTAAATCTTAATATAGACGCCGTCCTTAATAATAAAATTAGGTGCTTTGTGATCATGAATAAAGTTAGTACGGATCATTTTCATATTCCTATCGAGAATGAATCGTGCCCTGCAAGGCACTCCTTTGGTGCATCTCCAAGAATCTGTACGACTTCTTTTCACACTGAGATAGTAGGTGAATCCTTTTACGATGGCCAGTTGTTTTCCCGATGTATTTCTTACCCAAAGCACTGTGTGGTGAAAATAAAACTTTAGTATCAAAGTACATGGAATTAAAGTAAAAGATCGTCTATAACTATTGGCCTTTTTTTATGACACCTTAATTACCAAGTGACGGGACGTACAAGTTGTGGGCCTGCTGATAAGCGACACGACTGTCTATAACAGTTGTAGTGCCGCTCAGAGCTTTAAATCGCAAAGTTCTGAGGGGCACTGCCACTGCGCCCGCCACCCTGAGATATAAGGTGACAAATCTCACATACCTGTAATTTCATCAGCACCCTCACCCGTCACAACAGAAACGCAGTAATGCTCACATTACCGCTTGGCGCCAGAAATAAGAGAAAGAAAGACTTCTCCTTAGTTAGTCCTTTTGAAAGCAGTAATATGAGCATTACAACGTCCCGGTTTTGAAGAGGTACTTGTGAAATTACAGGCGCATGGGATTTGTCAACTTATATGTCAGGGTGACGGGCGCAGTGGCAGTGCCCCTCCGATTTTTACGTTTTAAAGGTCTGAGTGAGACCTAAAATGAATTGGTGTGAGACAGCGCTACATGAAGTGTATATCACCATCCCGCTTTGTTGTCGTTGCGAACCTATAATGAACTGTAATAAGAGTTCAAGGTAAGGCGCCAGGTCCACGACTAGTTCGTCTCGTCATTTGGTATTATAGAAAAGTAAGGCAGTAGGTAATTGTTATTGTTTTGTAAAAACAGTTTTCGACAAAGTTTTCTTTTAACAATAAATAGTCTGAATCAGAATCTTCCTGACATGTTTTTATTGTGCTATAGTGACAATAAATTTAGAATGTCGAGGTACGCACGTAAAGGGAATAAAAAAAATTATAACCAAATACAAATTACAACAATGATAAGTATTTATTTAAGGAACGAGAAATATCCTTAAAGAAAACAAATTGTATAAAAATAATGTGCTTTTAATCGAGGCTTGAAAGCAATATAAAATCTATTTAATATAGCTATTTTATTATTGAAATTCGGAATAAGGAATATCCATGTTATACCTCACTATCAAATATTTAACACAGAAATTTATAATATATATGAACTATCACAGTTACTTTAATTAAACCTTGTAAAAATGTAATGTCGCACTAATGAATGTCAACAACGTACAACATTTCGATGTGATGCGTGTCAACAGGTCGGCGAACATCTTTTATTATAAAAGGTTATTTGTAGAATACTAACAACCTCGTAGGACTATATCACTAACACCATAAACAACAACTTTTGTTCCATGAGTATTAATAATTCATCAGATTTTTAGAGAAGAGCGCAACGGTGAAAGCCACGAGACGCAAAACAACTTTGCTGCCGAGCGAAACACACAACTTTTCACCTCACGTGGGAAAATAAAAAAATTTTAAGAAATACAGTAAAATTAGAACAAACCAGTTTTAATAAACAAAATTAGTTATCCGTTGTCAATTTAATGTCAACAATAATAAGAATAAAATGTAGCAAAGGGTTTACATTACATAAATAATGTGCGACAAATCGCGTAGTTGAACGTGTCGTTACGGTTTTTTTATTTCATCGAAAGAAAAAATTAGGTGCATAAAAGTCCACTGTCAAGTTCGAACACCAAATCCGTTTTCCACGATAGCGTGGAAAAGGTTTCCACGCTAGACAGCCTTTCCGAGCTAGTGAGGTGAAAAAAGTTGTTGTTCATAAACAACATAACTATATAACTAACATCATAATGTTACCTGTGAGGTTGTTAGTATTTTCAAATAACCCTGTATAGATTAGAAGAGAACAGGTTTTCTAAGACACGCGTGTGCGTTAAGTATCATTTTGTAATTCGATGTCGACCTAAATAATACGGTAGTTATGTAGATATTCCTTTTTAATATTACAAAATTCATTAAATTCATACTGAAAAATTGTCATAAAGTCTTTGATCGAAATTTACAAGCTTTTGAGCCCAAGTAAGTTTGATACTAATATTCAGATTTACTTTAACGGAAAATTGACAAATTGCGACACTGGATGTTAGTTACTTGAAAATGTCTACTGGATTTTATTGAGTTTTCTTATTTAGTATTAAAAATAGAATTAAATTTCGCTAACATGGAGTACGCTTTCTAGACTAATGCCATCAAACAAGAGTATTAGAAAAAATGTCATAGACACAACTCGGAAGAAAAAAACATTTTTCACTTTTCTATGAATAACAAATAAGTGCGTACTGCTATAGGTAGATGTCGCATAATATTATAATACAAAGATCGAACACAAAAATAAATTCCTTCGTCAATGGTCGCTGGTTCGATTCCAGACTGACGCTCTCCCAACTTAGCTCCGGAACGAACCAGCAGGCTGTTGCAGATATTTTTGATATGGTTTTGACGACTTTATTTGGCGTAGCGCCATCTGTAAAATCTCTATGAAAGTTTTTTTTAGAAAGAAAAGTATTTTGGTTCGATGGTGATGTCAATGCGATATTGTTTTCTATTGAATATAGTATTTGCAAAATAAACTAAATCATATCCTAAATAACACGCCATTTCGTATCAAATACTTCGGTTGGCCATGATTGTGCATCAGGTTGGCTTTGTTAATTTTGCCCTTCCTAAAGACGACTCTCGATTTGCACAATGACCATTTGGTACACCTCCAGGTGCCTGAAGTTGGACTCATTTGGTAGAAAGGGTAGCCATTTACCATCACCAGCTGCTTCCCCGCTTGGCTTTGTACATAAAACACTGAAGACAAAATATACAATGAGTTAGAATTTTGAGGGAAAGTAATAAATGCACAGTAAAGTTTTATAGTTTTTGTTTAAAAAGTTATTTTTTTAACCTAATAGATATTTACACCGTAATTGTATTTAGTAAATAAAATAAATACAAATATTTAAGGTATAAGTAAAAAGATTTAAGATGTGTACTTCTTCGGACAAAATTACGACACGGTAAAAAAGTACTTATTAGAAATATTTTTATTTTATTTACTTAATACAATTACGGTACTTGTTCCTTGTTCTATATTTTTGATGTGCAACTAGCAATTACTTCACTACGGTAGCGTATTTAGAGGAATTATGAAAATGTATTTTATTCTGATTTTTTGCATGTTATTTTCGATCATTCCGGGATTCCAAAGACGTGTTAAGCACTCTATAGGTGTTGCTCGAAGTTTACGAAGAGTATGTTTATCTTTTTTTTTAATCTAGTGGTGAGACGAACAAGTCGTGCGTCTGGTGTTAAGCAAGGCATGTCCATAACAACTGCAGTGCCGCTCAGAGCTTTAAAGCGCAAAGATTTGAGGGGCACTACCACTGCGCCTGTAGCCCGCATTTCTGCAGCACCCTTCTTACCCTTCAAAACCGGAACGCTTGGCGGCATAAATAAAAATTACCTATCGTATCTCTGATGTATACGTGCTGATCTTGAGATCAGTTCACTAAATGGAAGTTCTCTCTGAGCTAATCAAAACACGCCCAAACACAATATATTTACTTCATACCGTCGAAAAATTGTTAACATGTATATAATAATCAGCCCTAATCAGCATGCATCTAGGAATGCTCTATCAATTGGTGAACGAGCCCAGAAAAGATATGTTTACTTTCGGTCGTCTACGAAATCTTCTAAACAACAGATACGTTCCTCTTCTAACCGCACTGTTAACGGAATAACCCAGAGACGTATTTAGAGTAGAATAGACATTTATTGCAACGCCACAACACATAGATACAAAAAAAAATGATAACACTACAAAATAAAAAGAATTACTAAACAAAATAAAAAATACAAAAAACAACAACATAAAATAGGACAAAACTGACAAAAACCTGAATATAACGACTACAAATGTTGTTCTGTCATTTGTGCACTTGTGACGTACGCAAATGGATTTCATTCAGCTTATGCCACAGCCATAATTAACTGCGGCGCTAGTTTTTATTTTTTCAAATTAAAAACACGGTTTTAAGAATTGTTCTGAACGTACAAATAAGGGAAGAAAATAAGCAAATTGTTTATTTATTTCTATATACCTAGGATTAGACCAAATTGTGGAAATACTAAGTTTATACATTATTATGTACAAGATTTCACACCATTAAATAGACTATTTAATGTCGCAATCAAAAGCACAAAGGGAAAAATCAAAACTACTCAACCGGTGTACAACTACAATACAATTCTAAACCTTAAAATAAACTCCATTACGAATAATATATTCCGGGGGGTGATGATTATGATCCAACGTGACACGATCGATCTGATTGTCCTGACCGATGTTAAATTTGCCCTTGCAACCCCGACCACTGGTACATCTCCATGTAACTCCTTTAAGATAGAATGTATACCCGTTGAGTATTCCTAACATCTTTCCAGATTTATTTTTCACCCAGGTCACTGAGAAAAACAGCAAAGCTATTTATTACCATGTGAGAAGAACAACGCTTGAAGAAGACGAATATTATACTTATATACAGAACGCCAATAATAATGCCAAGAACAGATTGTCACATATGTATGTCATCGAACGTAAAGTTTAGCAGAGAATGAAGTAAATGCAAGTTTTACTTATTTATTTATAAGTTCTTTACATATGTTGTAAAAATGTACATATGAATCTACTTATAAACTAACAAAAACATACACTTGATAGGCATCGCAACATGGAAAGGGAGAGGGGCAGATATTAATTATAATTTATCTTCGAAATACTCGTCCACATCGTAATAACTTTAGAAATTAAAAGATGTTTCAATGCATTTATGAATTTGTTTGCTTGATTCTGTTTTTAAATATTCACAGGATGAGGTACTATATAGGTTGTTTTTATTTTGAGGGATGTGATGTCGGGGGCGTCTCCTACTTTATTATAAAAGTTAGCGTTCTTTTTTAAATTTTGTAACAAATGCCATTACGAATCGTATACGTTGGAGGCTGATGGTTATGGATCATAGTGGATTGAACAATCTCGTCGTTTTCGCTAATACCAAATTTGGCTATGCATCCTCGACCATAGGTACATCTCCATTTGGTTCTGTCCAGGTAAAATGTATATCCGTTAAGAATTGCCATTCGTTTACCAGTTGAATTTTTACACCAGATCACTGTAAAAATATAATATTAGGGGTTAAAGTATGAAATTGCCGTTTCGCACTGAAAAATTAAAACAATTTTTTTTTAAGATTAAATATATTTGTTTAATCAAAGTTTTTTCCCTTGTTGTCTATACATTTCTGCCATGTAATCGGAAGGTCATTTAAACCTTTGCGAAAGAACTCTGGGGACCTGGGTGGAGTCCAGCTGTGTGAAGGGATTTTTGTACTGCTTCCTGGGAATTTTATTTCCATACAAAAAAAATTCAAATTGCGGGAAAAAATGGTAGTCGGTCGGGGCGAGGTCCGACGAATATGTAGGATGATGCGATAATTTATATCTGCAGGTCTTGTAGTAGTAAAACTGTTTCTCAAGCAGTGTGAGGTGTTGCGTTATCATAGAGCAATAACGGTGAAGCTGTTTTGCTGCGAGTTCCGTCGTCATTATTCAATCGCCATATGTCATATTGTGGGTATGCTAACATTAAACCATGACGTTTCGTGGTAGTTTGATACGGATCGGCTTCCATCATTACCTTCAATTCAACGTTATTTACATTTGTGACTGGTCTTCCTCGTGGTTCTTTCTTCAAGTCGTAATTTGCCGTATTGCCGGCGTTTGCCGTATTTGCGTATGCCGTATCCTCTCCAAATACAGCATTGACAGTTTCTGCTACGTTAACTCCATGTGGAAATTCGTATTCGAAAATTAGGTACTCAGATTTTCGCTGTATCCATCTTCACGTTAAAAGCTGAATGTAAAAACAAATGAAAGTCGAACAATCAAATATCATGTTTTTTAAGTTAAGCATGTTTTACTTTTCGTGTGAAAAACGTTTCACTCTGAAATCGGACACCATACAGGTTTAATTTTAATTTAAAGTGGCCAGTAAAATAAATCGGCAATTTCATATTTAAACCCCTATTATTAAGTAGCAGTAGAGTTCTGCACAGTTAGTTAGTTATACGAAGATAATACCTTCCAAAAATTAAGATTAGAAATGGACACCTGGACACTTACAGAATATGGCTAAACATAGCGTTTCACTTATTGGTAATAAATAATCATTTCCATTGTACATTTTAAAATATACAATGGATCTGGTAAAAGAAAGTGGTAGAACGCCTTGTGAAAGTGCTCGTCCAGGGAAGTACTGCCACCGTTATACGTTCCGGTTTTGAAGGGTAAGGGTGCTGGTGAAATTACAGGCACATGGGATTTGTCAACTTATGTCTCAGTTTTTTATGATACCAAATGACAAAACGAACAAGTCGTGTACCAGGCGTTAAGCGACACGCCTGTCTTAAGCAGTTGCAGTGTCACTAAGAGCTTTAAATCACAAAGAGCTAAGGGACACTGCCACTGCGCACGTCGCCCAGTAAAATAAGTCGGCCAGTCCTATGTGCATGAAATTTCACCAGCACCCTCAACTTTCAAAACAGGAACGCAATAATGCTCACATTACTGCTTGGAGGCATAATTAGTTACCTACTTTTGTGGCATTCTTTCCTTGCAGGAACTATTTTACAATCTATTAGTAAACACTTCTCTCACAGATACTCCCAACACACGCACATGTAATTCACCAACACTATACGTACTGTCAAAGACAAAATGTAGGTCAATAGCATCGCGTCTTTGACACAGTACAGACATGGAATTAAAAAAAAAACCATTTCACAAGGAGCTCTTCTGCTACCAATATGATAACATATTTCGATATTAGAATTCAAATATAAAAGAAACACTGTACAACCCCTTTACAACCTTTCAATGGCCGACAAATGGAGAAACATTAACAATGTTATTTTGTATCAAAAAGTAAAAAAGAATAACTACAACTTGTTTATAAAAAAGCCGACCGGAAACCGACCTCAAAAATTTGTGCAATCTTCTAATTGCCAAGTTTTATTGAAATCGGTTAACGGAAAGTGAGTGAAATCCAATAAATCGGATGCATCCCATAATTTGCCACCCTTAGAGGTAGAACATTTTTACAAATTCAATGTGACCACTACTGACGTATCCCATTTCCAACAAAAAAGGATCATCGAAATCGGTTCACCAATGACGTATTATGCCGAGTATTCGCGAAACATCGACACAAAAAAATACAGTCTTATTGAGAACCTTCTTTTTTTAAGTTGGTTGAAAAAAAAAATTACATATTGATGTACACAAAATCGTATTTATTGCTGTACTAATTAAAATTATTATTTCGAATCCACATTAATCTATATTACACATATATGGAAACGATACGTTGAGGTTCCTGATAACAAAATAGGTAGTTACACGCGACAGCACACACACTTCGAACAATATTTCTCGAGTCCCAGTTAGGAAATGAATTTTGAAAAATTAGTTTTGGTTTAGGTTGTGTCTGAAGGTGAATTTCATTGCTCTATTACTCATAGTACGGGAAATTCTCTAATTTAAAGTAACTGGCGTGTTTGTCAGGCACATAATTACGTTCGTAAAGAGGGCTCCTTGTGAAAGAGTTCGTCGACGGAAGAATTATGGGACTTGTCAACTTAGTTTCAGGGTGACGGGCGCAATGGCAGAGCCCATAAGATCTTTGCGATTTAAAGCTCAGAGTGGCAATGTTACTGTTATGGATAGGCGCGTCGCTTACCACCAGGCGCACGACTTGTTCTTCACCCAGAGACATAAGTTGACAAGTCCCATGTGCCTGTAATTTTACCAGCACCCTTACTTACCCTTCACAACCAAAACACAATAATGCTCACATTACTGCTTGGCGGCAAAAATAGGTACAGTGGCAGTTCTTCCCTAGACGAACTCTTTCACACGGCGCTCCACAGCTACTAAAATTTTGTGTAACGTACAAACCAGATACGAGCCAAAAAATAGGTCGCGCGTCTTTCAGAAATTCTCGCTCAATCTCGAGAATTCCCGCAGGTACCGTATCGTATATTATATGTACGTTACACAATTGACATAAACCGTTATCAAAATTCACTTCCGTCGTACATTGTGGTAATATTAATGCCGCGCTGCAGCGGAGGCGTCACAGATGCACTGCTAAGAAGACTACCTTTATAATTCAACTGCCTCCGTGGCCGAACGGTTACCATGCCGGACTGCCACGCAGAGGTCCCAGGTTCGATTCCCGGGCCGGGAGAAATGTTTGTATGGCCTACATTTGTTTCTCTCGTGAGTTTGGGTGTAATTTGTGGCTGTCTATATGTGTGTCCATGGCACCCGCGACACAGGGTTTCCCTAGTGCGGGGCTATGTTGAGTGTGTGCGTTATTTATTTTATTTATTTATTTACCTTTATAATTAATTTACACAGTTTTATACCTTAATATACAGTCCATTTCGAATAATAAAAGACGGCGGATTATGACTATGTTCGAATTGTCCTCGTGTAACACGGAGATTTTTGTCCACAACGATAAATGCTTTGCAAACCTTGCTGTTTGTGCATCGACATCGAGCGAATGCATTCTTTTTCCCCACTGGATTGAATGAATAACCTTTGAATATGACAACGGTTGTACCATTTATTGATTGAACCACTTTCTCCACTGGAAAATAAATATAAATAGATATGTAATAACGTAAAAAAGCTTTTGAGATAAGAATTACTATATTTTAAGCCAAATTAAAAATAATTAAAGGTGCTTATTACAGGGTTTTAATTTTTCATTTCAAACAATATTTCTTGACAGCAATATAACTAGAAGAAACGTTGATGTTTATTCTCGTACGACCTGAAACTAGTATTGTAAAAAGTAGTCATTCGTCGATGATCTCGATGGTCCAACTGTCAATACAGGGCACTGGACGAAGAGGGTCCCATATTTGATCACCGGTTAGGAAATGAACTGTGAAAAATTAGTTCTGGTTTGGGTTGTGCTCAAAGGTGAATTCCATTGCACTGGTGCTCATAGTACAGAAGTTCCCTAGTTTAAGGTAATTGGCGTATTGTCAGGCACATAATTACGTTCGTTAACAAGTTAGGGTTTAATATTATAATGTCAAATTTCATCAAATATATCGAACCTGCACGCTTGTAACTGGAACGAGACAATTTTACTACAACCACGTATTTTCGGGTAGTATGTAAGTAAAGACATAAAAAGTCAAAGTAAATACTTTGACATCTTGAGTTGAACCGCGTATCAATCTCGGTCTGTCAATGAGTTAGTTCATATGTGTATAAAAAAGATGACTGATTTGTTGTCGATGTAAGAACAACGACAATGGCAGATACGGCAATTAGAGAATAGCTATCATTAGCGTTGTATGACCTTAGACGTCTCGATTGTAGTTAGTTAAGTTAGTTGAAAGTTGTAGTTAGTTGGGGTGAGTTGACACACAATCGCGAACGCAGAAAAATGTAAAGATTTATGGAAAGTGAAAAATACACAAGTTATGATGAATGTTAATGTGACCAATCGCGACTGCGAAATAAAATTAACTAAAAATATATTAGATTTAAAATAAATTGGTTGCGTCGAAAGTATGCCGCTAGCGCAGCACAAAAAAGACCTAGTAAGTAAACCATACAAGCGTAATATAATTAGACTAGTAGTGTTACGAGATACATACGTAGCAGCGCGTCTTGTTTATGTAAGCACCCGCCGTCCGTGCGTCCGCAAACATTCGGCGCGGTTTATAATACGCGCCGCGCATTATAGAATTGTAGCGTTGGCTCGTTGTTCAACCCATGACATCATAAAGTAGGCATGTTTATGGTTGTTTGAACAAGAGTGCCTGAAACTCAGAATTGTTCAGCATTCCATTTTTATTTCATAATCATAGTCCCATAATCGAGATGCCAATCCGATATTTTGATATAAAAATACCCATATGTAAGTCCTGCATTTCCGGAGAATTCTCGCACAATCTCGAGAAGTCCCGTTGCTACCGTATCTTATCTTGTATGTACGTTACACAATTGACACAAAGCGTTATAAAAATTAATTTCCACCGTACATCGTGAATAACTCTGCCACGCTACAGAGGCGTCACTGACGCACTGCCAAAAAGTCTGCCTTTATAATTAATTTACTTAATTCTAAACCTTAATATACACTCTATTTCGAATAATAAAAGACGGTAGATTATGACTGTGTTTGAATTGTCCTCGTGTAACACGGAGATTTTTGTCCACTGCGATAAATGCCTTACAAACCTTGCTGTTCGTGCATCGACATCGAGCGAATGCGTCCTTTTTTGAATCCGAATGAATAACCTTTGAATATGACAATGGTTTTACCATTTACTGATTGTACCACTTTCTCCACTGGAAAATACAAATAGATATGTAATAACGGAAAAAAAACCTTTGAGATAAGAATTACATTTTTAAGCAAAACTTCAAAACATTTAGTAAAATAAAATAAGAATATAATGCTCCGGGATTTTATTCATTACTTATTTAATTGAGTAATTATGTGTGCATAAGTTTAATTTAGTTAGTGGTACATTTGTTCCGACCTTTGAAAGCAATAATATCACTTCACAGAACTGCACGTACCAAGATTATACAGCTATTCACAAGACGTATCTAAAACTATGAATACGTTTAAAGCATCTACACACATTTACAAAATTTTAAACTTTGTTTGTTTTAATTGTCAGTAAAAATATTGAACATTCGATCACTTCGATCTGACAGGACCTGATAGAATTTTTCTGGAATTTTTCCTTGTGTTCAATTTTCGTATTAATAAATTAAATACAAACTGTTGGAGTAATTTCACAACAAATAAATTAATATTACGGTACTAAATCACCATAATATTCATTACAATCAATACATAGTAGGTTTATTAAAAGTATTTACCTACTTACTAATTTGTTACACGATTTTTAACTTTCATACAACTATATTTCGTTTTTATTATCGTTATTAGATAGAAGGGAATGTTGGGTCTTTTATCAGACACCATTTCATTTAGTTATTCATAATTATAACGTTTCTTTACATGTATTACTTACTGACTATTATAAACGAAATTAAAAATGTATATCTTTACATACTGAATCTGCTTCAAACACTTGCACTATAAAATCTTAAAGAAAAGAAAGAGAGACAAGAGCTTCCAAACATTGAACTGAAACTTTTTATAACATAGTAACATATTATCGTGTAATTTTTAAATGTCCTTTGTAATCAATTCTGATATTATTTGTTGCCTGGAGAAAAGGGTTTACGGTCACTGCTTCTGTGTTAACATTTTTTCTAATCCTAAAAAAACAATGTATAGGAAGGATATTTAAAACATATAGGTCTATCACCAATCGATTGTTATTAGATTAAATAATTACAATTGTGTCATGCGTTTGTGACACTATAGAGCATATTTACACGTCTTTCCGTCATCACAACACCCTTAAAACTTCTAGAGGTTTTACACTTTTTCTCAATAATGTTACGGACAGAATGGAAGAACGTGGTAGATGCGAAAAGAGGAAATTAAAGAAATACTTCGGGATCGCATAGGAAGTAGTGTAGTGTGTCATACGGGAAAACAGACGTTATCCGTTTGTATTTAAAATATCTTATATCTTATGATAAATTCCATCGTGCACAATAAATTTAGGAGCTTTGTGATGATGCTCCATGCTCGTATGTCTAATAATCATGCTGTGATCCGAAACTGCTACAAAACGAGCCTTACAGGAACCTCCTCTTGTACATCTCCACACATTTGTCTTGTTAGTTCTTTTGTCACAGTAATAGGAATAACCGTTGAACAGGGCCAGTAGCTTTCCTCCATGATTGTAAACGAGGTTCAACGGCGCTGTAAGAAAACGTTCTTATTAACATCATTATTCTTAAAACCATATCAGACTATAAAGGCGAATAAAAGGAGAAGAATTAAAAAAACACATTCCAAGCAAACAGAAACACACCCGAACATAAATTTGTAAAGGATATTTAAAATCGAACTTTAAAAATTTAAATATTTGTAAATTATATTTAAAATTGAAAGTGAGGAATGTTATTCTTAGGAAAAATAACGAACGTTACACATAGGAAATGAAACATTTTCTCGGATCTAAATAGCATATATTTGTTTTTTTCAAGCAAACCAACGTTTCGGGCCCTTTTACTGCTCCCACTACTTTAAGCGTCGTCTCCCACTATCCCCAAAATATTTAAAAATGTCCCGCATTGACAAAACAGGACACACGTATAATAAACTTTAAAACATGGCGCGAAAGCGTAGCAGCAAGTAAACCTTGTCGCCCGCACCTTTTATTTAGTCGTATGTGCGTCCGTACTCCATGTGCATTGTCAGGAATGAACCGATGGCGTGATGTTGTCTGCTTGTATTACATCTTTTTTCATGAAATATTTTTAGATTTTTTTTTATTTATTAATAATTATTAATTTATTATCATAAATATGTGTTTTAATTTTAAAATAATAATAATTTACAGGTGTCCCGCTCTGAGGGAAAATAATAACGGTCATGTTAACTATGCCGCAACAATCGCGAAAACCTGGGAAACGAACATTATTGTCAAATATTCATTTTTAATTAACTTTAAGAATACTTAAAATTGATTAATTTATTTTAAAATATACCCTTTTTAAAACACAACACAGTTAACTGAAAAATCAATCATTATGTCGTAAACACATACTAACATTGTTTGATATTTTTACTACTCCACTCTTATGAATGAAAAGTCGTCACAGTATGAAATTTCTTATTTCCATTTTGTAAAAATTTATTTTGATTCAATGTTTGTCGCGAGAAAACGTCAATTTTAGTCGTCCGTTTGGCAGAAGGTTTGTCATGCACATTTGATCCTAGAAGGTTTTATTTCTCCATGGAAAGAAAATAGGCATCATAGTCAACAATGACAAGTGCAGCATAGTTTATGCCAAATTCAAATACGTAAATTAAAAACATTGATTATTTTGGATCAAATGTAATATTGGGTACTGTATTTTCATCAGAGCCAATGTAATAAAACGTCTATTTTGCTTACGTTCTGCAGGCATCACTATCAGTTTTCTTTTGTTAAATTTGAAGTTTCCGGTTCACTTATCTTTAAGCCTACTTTCACTTATCATTAGTGATATAATTTGAGACAGTTTGAAAAAAACCTATGTTGACACAAATAAAAGACTGAAGTATTCACCGTCATACTATTTATTTAATAACCATAACTTAGATTGTACAATAGCGAGTAGAATTATTTTCAGAACATTTAAAGGTCGTAATAATCTCATTTTAAATAAAGCTTCTTAACCAGAGCTTAAGGAATACCGGTGCTGGATTCTGTTAGATTGTTGGCGAATGTGTATGTGCCCATTTCCCATAAAGAATTTTTTTATTCTTATCAGTCACCACGTTGCTTGGGCATCTACAGCTACATTTCTTTGTGCAAATCCAGTAGTCTGTGCTTTTGTTTCTTCTCATAAGATAATATGTGAAATAGTTGATAACGAGAATTTCTTTGCCACGCTTGTTATAAATCACTGAAAGCAAAGGTAGAGTTAACTTTGTTTTCCAAGCATTCAATTAAATAGAATCAGTTATAGTCTGTCTTTTTTGATGGAGTAAAATGACACTTGATTGCGCAAAAGCATTGCCCGCTTTAGCTGTGGTAGTCAAAGCCGACCATACCTAGCGTGGGATAAGGACCGTGTGTGAAGGAGGATTGACCGCATCTCATGTAGAGACCGTGGATTCGAATCCGGGCATTACCTATCATGATAACATTCCTCCAGTCCATTTACCCAGATGTTTTATCTGTAATTGTGTAGTCTACAATAGGGCAATAATTTGCTTTCGAATAAGGACGTGCGGCTGTGTGATCAGAAAATTTTTGCAAAATTTTACCGTCTTTAACAATATATCGATAACAACTACATGACTAATCGAAATTTTAAGAAAACTGCCAGTCCTGCAAATGTCATTTTACTCCGTCTTCAAAAAAAGACTTAATTATTTCCTTAATGCAGACAATATGACACTTTTTTTAATATACCAAGTGACGTGACGGGACGAAGAAGTAGGTAATAGTGGTAAGCGACACGCCTGTCCATAGCAGTTGCAGTGTCATACAGAACTTAAATCGCAAAGATTTAGAGGCACTGCCACTGCGACTGTCACCTTGAAACATAAGTTGACAAGTCCCATGTGCCTGTAATTTCACCAGAACCCTTACCCTTCAAAACCAGAACTACTGTGTTCTGTGTCATGCTGACATTACTGCTTGACAGCAGAAATAGGTAAGACGGCAGTACTACCCCGGACGAACTCTTTCACAAGAAGCTCTACTGCTCCTCAACCAATGTTTTTTTTTTAATATCAACAAAAGTAAATAGATCACGTACGTAATTTCGTATGTAAAAAATAAATTCTGAAATAAAGCCATGTCTATGCCGCTCGACCCAAGCAAAATGAATTGTACTAGTACGGGAAACAGTTTAATTCGAGCTGAGGTAGTATCGGCTCTTAAGCTTGTCGCTTATTGCCTGGTTGTTCGTTCCGTACGAACGTTTTGTACGAACTGACACAGCTACAATTAACTTTGTAGGCAGTGCATATTAACTACCGGCGTCAGCAAATAAACTAATGTCAGTCAACTTGGTTCGCGATTCGGAACCTGTAACTTGTACGTAGTAATCGTTTAAGCATTATATCCACAGGAGCACTACGAAATCAAATTAAAAAAAATACAAAAACAAATACATATTTATATATACATATATAAATAATCACTTGAACTTTAAAGTAATCAAATTACCTAGTATGTACATGTAAGTATGTTAATAATAATAATAATAACCTGAATCCCTGGCCCCGGCCGACCGTGCCAGAGCCGGGGAATACCGCGTCTCCCATTTAAAAATTCAAAATTAATCTTTTAGGTCTTGGGAGAGGCGAGAGTCTAAAATAGATATAGTAATAATAGTAACGCACACACTCAACATAGCCCTTCACTAGGAAATCCCTGTGTCGCGGGTGCCATGGACGCACACATAGACAACCACAAATTTCACCCAAACTCACGAGAGAAAATAAAAGTAGGCCATACAAATATTTCTCCCGGCCCGGGAATCGAATCTGGGACCTCTGTGTGGCAGTCCGGCACGGTAACCGTTCAGCGGAGGCAGTTCTAGTCACAATACGTACGTACAACATATTATACGGAAGTCTTAAATAACAATAATAAAAAAGGGTGTACCCATATTCTTAACGACCCTATATTCGACCAGATGCGGTCGGTTTTTACCTGCCACCCCTCAAAGACGTCCTTTTGAATTGTGATAGCAGCCCTGGGGACAATGTCAAGTTAAAAAAGACAGTATTTTTCAATTCTTTAGTTGAATGATAATTCGAATTCGTGTTGTAGTGTAGTTTTTGATATAATAACGTGCTGCTAATATTTAACTATTTAACAAGAATTTGGATAATGCTGTTAAACTGTGTGTCTACGTGAAAATGACATAAATATAGAAAAGCAGTTAAAAGAAGTTTAAACATACTGCAAATAAATGCGTGTACAATTAAAGCATCGTTATGTTGGACTGGGAATTTTATTTATTACATTACTTACCTCCGTGCGTATATTATACTATTTATGCTCACTGCCTCCGCGACAAATTCTGCACGGTGGATTGAAATAACCTTTATTCTCGTAGTATACTTTAATCATTACCCTACAATATTTTGCCGTTATCACATTATATGTCGAATTATACGTTTGTAGTATCAAATGTAATTAATTAATATATTGCACACGCAATACTAATATTGACAGTAAAATAATAATGCATAAGATACGCCACGTAATTATCCTCAATAACAAAAAACAAATTCATGAATATTATAAAAATAATGACAACATGCCAACACTCACATGGCGACGACTTCTAATCAGTTTTTTATGGTAAGCATTTAAGCATGTCCAATTACCGAATCAAAACTATCACATGTATAACACCATGTAATTTAACACATTTTTACAAAATTTATTCTACTAGTATATAAATAGCTTAAAATGCAAAACGACAGAAAATTACATTGTCATCACTGGAACTAGTTTATAATGATACAATAAAAAAGACACTCGACTGTCGCGGTGGCTACACCGATACTAACGAAATCTGAGCAATCTACTTACCAAGATACTTCGGTGGTAATAAATGCTACGTGCGTGTACGGAGAGCGGGTGCGTGCACGCGCCCGCGCTTGGTGTGTTGTCGTCCATATAAATACTCGTATAGGGAATTAGACCCGCCGCCGTGCTCACGACCCGACATGCGCGTGACCCGCAACCGGTCTCTGTGTGTTTCACGCTTTAGAGTTGCGTAGAATGTGTCAAATGTGTTAAATTATATATGAATAGCAGAAGAAATAATAAGTAATTCATTAATATTGAGTTAAATTTATATTCTGTTTATATTTCGCACGCCATTAATGCTGAAGATCGCGTGCACGCGTAACATCATAAATACCTTATTAGTGTGTTACATTATTAAATTTAAAATTCTATTACTATATCTAATATTATGTATACAATAACAAAAACAAAATAAGAATATTTTATACTGACTTGTATTGTATGTATTCACTAACTTTAAAAGACAATAGTATCCCCACTACTAAAACGTGCACTGTAATGAACAAAGACAATTTAAACTTTATGTATGTACGTATAAAATTCCTAATTTTAGATTAAAATAAAAATCACTTGCCCCTTCTAGGATCTTTTAAGTTCTATGTTAATAGTAGCACACATAATAATGATGTGTTTGACCACCACACCAATTAATTACCTGTGATTCTACCATGAGTTCACAATGACTGTTGTAGCTATCGACCACGTAAAATATTCGACAATGATATATGCTAATTTGCACAGCGCCCCTAGCGGTCACGAAAAGAAAGAACATTTTGCATATAAACATTTTATGCATTCGTTAGCGTCAACCCTGTTATTATAAATATGTTTTATTGAACCATAAAAAATACATAGACAAAAAAATTAAAGAGAATCATCTTCGCAACGGTTATTTTATTTAAAGGTTACTTATCTCTAAAAGAGATCACTTCCAGCCACCTCACGATAGTAAGAACAAAGGTCACAAAGGCAACAATGTGTAAAAGAGAAAGAGAGAGAACTATAATAAACTTTACAGACACAAGTACATATAACGTATGTACTTATGGTAGATGTACTGGTTTCTAAACTAGATAATTCTATATACTGTGAATACCATAGTTACAGAATTCGCTTCGGGGTACTTCCCTGAACACCCAGACCATTCCGAAAAAATTGTTTCCCGAACCGGTCGTACTGGGAATCGAACTCGGGACCTTTACATCCAGTGCAGCGTCCACAGAGCAAACCGCTGGGCTATCAACGTCGTCAAATCATACACGCATATGTGTTTATAAATTGTATAAATATTCAGTCTAACTTTTCATAGGCCTAAATTGTAGTTTTCGGGAAACACAGATTTTTTTTACTTAGGAACGAAGAAGCAAGTTGTAAATCAATGACATAACAATGGAGTGTTTCAAATTTTCAAAAGGGAAAAGGGAACGATGGGGGTGAAACTAAATTGTAAATCACCCGTGCACTTTATATTTTTACCAACCAATGTATACAACTTAGAAAGATGCCACACGGGTGTCGCCGGTCCGTTGCGTCGCCGCAACGCTATGGTTACTTCCCGTTTACTTATGCACTGCAGCACCACTTCTCGCTTCGTCTCCTGGACCCTTGGGGTCTACTCCCGGCAATTACTGTCAAATAAGTAATAATCAAGTATGAAGCTTCATTCGCATCATGCGTCTTTTAATTTGGTCGAGCATTACTTATTTGACAGTATTTGTTTCGGTCGAAGAGCACGAGATCCGTCGCCGCGCGCCATTTCAGCGCACCATGTGGCATGTATTTCTAATTTATGCGTAGTAACAACGTAGCGTCACTGCTCAGGCGTCGCAACGCCCGCCGACGCAACGCATCGTGTGGCACCGCTCTTAGTAGTTGTAGTTGGCAATTTTATCGAAATTTAGATGTGTACGTACAGAGTTCAAAATATCTTAGTGCATTAGTTTTGTTCTGGGGCAATAATACATGAGAAATCTACTTTATGTATAACGTATAAGCAGTATTTCTAATAATATTTGGCATATTCTCTAAAATTAGAACTACATTCTATAAAATATTCCATCACGAATCACATACTGAGGCCGTGGATGTCGTAAAGTATGCTCAATTTTAGTTTTTAGTATATGGTCGTTGTCCTTTGTCGTTGTGAATCGAGCTTTGCAATTTTTTCCCTGAGTCGACCACGTGCAAATCCATTGATTAGTTGTTTTCCCACGACCATCGCAGTAGAAGGAATATCCATCTAACACAGCTACCTTTTTACCCGTTTGATTTTGCGCGAAGGTTACTGAAATTAGAAGCGGAAACGTTAGTTTTAACTGTTCTTAGAATCAATTGTAGCACTAGTGTTCTTATGAAATAAGAGACACTAGTCTATCTCTAATACGATAGTTATCTACTAAGATTTCTATTTGTGGAAATACTGTCGAAATTCCCAATTATATTATTACGTAATACGTCTTATTATACTAACTACTACACTACTAATAACCTTTGACACAAATATTGTGTTCTTGCGTTACGTTTTCTGTTTCAATTCGACTGCGCAGAATGTAAACAGTAGCAGATTTTCATAGGGAATTTCATTCCTTACTGTAGGAATGAAACGAACAATTTTACACTGCAACGTTTGAATCTGTTGTTGGCAATACAGGGTTGTCGTGAGTAATAAAACAGACGACTTGGTCCACATAAATTTATTGTATAATGAGGTAGAAGAAAAGGTAAGCAAGGCGAAAAGGAAGGCCCAAAAGGGCCGTATTTTCTACAAATATTAGTTATGTTACTTGATTTTTATTAAAAACTGGTAAAACGGATCAGAATTCAGGTGGAGACGAGCAGGAGTGCTCGCTTCAAACATTTAGTAGAGAGTGACGACGGAAAGAAGCAAAGAATTAGAGAACAATACACAATTTCAAAAGTAAGTGGTCAGGAACCAGAGAAAAGGGTGATAAAGAAATGGGATGACGATGAAAAAGGTCGCATCGTCACGGGGTACTATTAAAGGTGGAAATAAGAAGTAAAATTTCATAATATAGACTGTAGTTCTTTCTATTCTAAGCAACACTAGAAAAAAAAAATTTTTAGACATAATGCTCAGAAGTTTTAGTTGCGTTGACATCAATAAAATTACATTTTTATAAAAATTCCACCTTGAACAGCATACTTTAGAGGTGGATGAGTGTGTTCCGTGTTCATACTGATAATTTTATCTCTCGTGTTTGTCATGATCACGCAAGATTGACACTTCCGCTTCAACCCGTCTGTCCACGCGCAGGACCAATGTTGGTTGGTGCCTGTTCTAGCTCCACTGTAGTAAGAATACTGTCCAAACATTGCGACATCATTGCCATGCACATCACGCAGCCATAATACTGAAATGAATATCTTTGTAATTAACGTGACCCTAAACATTTATATAGTATAATTAATAAAACGTGAAATATTACAATGATCCTTTAATGGGCTATAAATACGAATATTTCAATTATTCTGTCCAATTATAGTTTGCCATCATTACCAATTTCGTTCCATGACACAAAAATAATCTCTTTCTACAAAAACGCAACCTAAAGTGATATAGTCCTAATGGTGCTAAGGCCCTGTTTTGAATGGTTACGGATAAGCCATTTATTTAACAACAATGCTACTTGATGGTAAGTCACGACGTAGCTACGAGAATGGGACATGCTTGTCTAAAAGATACTAGATAAAACATTTTTTTTATGAGATCAAGTGACGAGACGGAAAAGCCCACTTGGTGGTAAGTGACACGCCTTGTCCGTAACAGTTGTAGTACCATTCGGGACTTTAAATCGCAAAGATCTGCGGAGCACTGTTACTGCGCCCGTCACCCTGAGACATTAAGTTGACAGGTCCTATGTGCCTATAATTTCACCAGCACTCTTACCCTTCAAAACCGGAATACAGTAATGCTGACATTACTACTTGGCGACAGAAATAGGTAAAGTGGCAATACTTCCCTAGAGGAACTCTTTCACAAGGAGCTCCTTGTGAAAGAGAAAGAATTTACAGCACTCACGTAAGATCAGTGTTTTAGTAATAAAGAAATTATTTACTTACAAATAAATTTCATCTAAATTTTTTTATAAATTGTACAACGCTAGCCTCAATAGAGATCTTAGGGTCGTATTCTAGAACTCTACTCAATGCTCAAGTCAGGACTTGAGTATGATTCAAAGCACTAGAAATCATACTCAAGTCCTTGCCATTAGGGTAGTATTTTCAGTGCTTGAAATCATACTCAAGTCGGCTCAAATCCTCACTTGAGCATTTAGTAGAGTTCTGGAATACGACTCTTAATTTCTTCGCTCGTTTATCCCCATCTCACGCACTCTCAGCTGAATTTAATTACCGCTACCTTCATCTTCACATTCACACGTCATCATCTATACCAAACTAGGCTATTCTGATATCACAACCGTCATATTAACTAAAATAACGGATAACTCACGTATTTAAGTCCAATTTTAGCTGGACATGTTTCAAACCAATTCGTGGTCCATAATCATGAGATTCCGCAGCAGTGACTCGACGGAAACGAGGGTAGTTTGTTCGCCGAAGCCGCCTGCGCTCGCAGCCGTAGTGATCGTGCTGCCAGGGCTTTGGCGCGCAGTTTTCCTCGAGGCACTGCCGTGGGATGTTATGATAAACGACCACGAATTCGACTAAAATACGTAAGTTATCCGTTATTTTAGTTAATATGTGTCAGTCTCACGGTGGTTTTCTATTTAAAATCATAAGCTTCCTCTGTTATAGCAACGATTATTTTTATATCATCTAGTAGCGGGGCGGATAAGTCGTGCGCCTGATAGTAACCAATGCGCCTGTCCATGTCAATTACAGTGCCACTCAGAGCTTTAAATTGCAAAGAGCTGAGGGGCACTGCCACTGCGCCCGTCACCCTGAGACGTAAGTTGACAAGTCCCATGTGCCTGTAATTTCACCAGAATAACAAGAAACATAAACAACAATCTATAAAATATATTCGACATCTTTGTAAAATAATCTTCAACTACTTCAGTCCAAGTATATTAATCATTAACTGTTTCACAGTATAAAAACAGGTCTTAATAGTATTATAAAAAAGTTTACTTTATATTAAACCCACAGCAAATGAACTGAACTCTTAATTAAGGAAGTGTCTTAACTTTTTTGATTCTTAGTTTCAAAATTTTAAAATTATGAATCATGGAAAAACAACTAACTTATGTTTAACTACAATATATCACTTATACTTAACGTTAGCATCTTACAGAAAACACATAATTATGTAATTTTAGGTTTTGCTATGGATATTAATTTATTTTTCGGTGTAATCTCACTCATCTGTAAAAGAAAAAAACCTCCTAATTAATTAATGGGCTCAGCCAAACATCGGTTTTTGACAATAGCCATACAGAACAATCTTTCATAAACACGATTAAATTTGTTTAAAAATCATTATTAAAAATCCTTTGACGATGCGACGGAATCGTTCCACATTATGGAAATTTTAACACCAACGTATAAATTTACAGCTGTCGTATGATCATAATGTCTAATATTACAGCGCTCTAAGATTTTACCTTTCTATTATGATTCCGGTTGCAACGTTATGTTCGCGTTTCATTAGATGCAGTGCGTCAAGCACGTTTGAGCGATTCCGATTCCGTTGGACGAACGGAGTTCATGAAATAATCCGAAGAGAACGGAATCGCTGAAGCTTCGTCGCCTGTGGCACACTGACAACATTTATTGAAGAAGATAGCCTCATTTGCTTCAATTGTTCTATCCAGGTTCATTTGATGAAAGTTGTAATTGGAAAGGTGTAAAAAAACGAACACATTTTGATACATACTTGTATTCCCTCTTGCTAACCAATGTCGACATTTATTATTTACCAATTAAAATTTAAAATACACACAATTATTACTTAAACTAACATTTAATTTACAATGTTGCTAATACTATGGATCCAACAGTCAAACACCGATGCACTCCGTAACTCCGCACAGAGAGGCACTCCGCAAGCCTTAGGGCGTGTCCAAATTAGCCGCTCGCGCTGTTAGCAGCGATGCTAACGCCTACGTGAAACGCGCGATTGCATCGCTATACTTGCGATTTACTTGCGATTGCATCGATACAAACGCGCGATCGCCTATAAATCCCAAGTGTAGCGATGCAATCACGCGCTTGCATCGCTGCTTAAAAATCGCGTGCGTGTTTAAAGGTGGACGATTACTGACTGCATCGCTACTGCATCGCGTTTGCATCGCTGCTAAATCTCGCCGCGTTTAACGCTCTTAGAGACACATTCTAAATGATGTAACAGTTTTTAAGTAAATAAATTCGAAATCTTCTTAATTGTTACACTTTTATTATCCACCTCATCATCGACCCATTTATACGTCACGCTGCTGGGCACGGGTCTCCTTTCAGGCAACGGTTTAGACCATAGTCCGGCCCAATGCGAGTTGGGGACTTCACACATTTATATAACTGTTGGTTAAATATAATTTCACACTCATCACTTAGACATACCATGCAGTTTATAACAAAACTGAAGTTAAATTAACATTGCATTTTAATTTTTGAAAAGCACACCATCACGGATAAAGAAATTCGGTGGTGGATGACCATGATCAGTGTTCATATTAATGATGTCTCTGTCGTTCAAAATAATAATTCGAGCCCGACATTCACAGCCAGCAGTGCAGATCCAGTGATCTCCAATCTTGCTACGATAACTGCAGAAGAAAGTATATCCTCCTACAACTGCTAACTCTGCACCAATTTCATTGCGAACCCAGGTTACTAAAATCATTTACGTTTCATTACTTACATTATACTTAGTTTATTAAAATAAAATAAATAAAATAAAAAGACATTTATTTCTCCACAAAGTATACGACACACAATACTTAAAAACGAATAGAAAATACAATACGGACAAAACGGTTAAAGACACATCATTCCTAATTTTCAGTCTTCACCTGCAGCTTGTTCGCTTGCAAATTAATATGCGCAGTATACACCAAGAAATAAATAAATAAAATATGTAAGAACTAGTAATAAGTTAAAGTTTGTTAGAGGTTTTAATTGGGGACGTGTTGTTACTCTATTTCTGTACAGATAGGAGCCACTGCTTACATCGTTTTGTGGACTTGTTTCGTTCGTAAGAAGTAATTTTGGGCAGTATTTTATCGAGGATCTAGAAACAAAGTGGACAATATTGAAGCTTCAAGGGTTCAGCTGCGAGCTTTCATATTATATTAATTTCGTACCTAAATGAAAACAACAAATATTTTCTAAAAGGGTAAGTCCCTTATAAAACACATTTTTATTATACAATGTGTGCATGAAATCTTAATATCTAAAGCTATTATCGTAGTCTGTACAAAATATCATTTTTAATAACAAATTTTGGTGGAGGATGACAGTGTTTAGTAAGACCACGAAGTAGTTTTCTATCCTTTGATACTACAACACGAGCTTTGCATATATGATTGGCACTACATCTCCAGTGATCAGTAGTCTGGCTTCGGTAACCATGGCAGAATGTGTATTTTCCAATGACAATCATCTCTTTTCCTAAATTATTGCGCACCCATGTGATTGCTGCAACAAACAAGAACATACCTACTTAAAAAACTGAAAACCATATTAACTGTGCGCTCTCTTGCAGTTATTTACTATTCTAAAATGGTCATGCACAATTTTTTTTACCCTGTCTGTTATACCTGCATGGGCTTCCTCTCTCCTATAACGCGGCAGTGGAGCATCTTGTGAGAGAGTTCGTCCATGGAAGTATTGCCACCTTACCTATTTCTGCCGCCAAGCAGTAATGTGAGCATTACTGGGTTCCAGTTTGGAAGGGTAAGGGTGCTGGTGAAATTACAGACACATGGGACTTGTCAACTTATGTCTCAGAGTGACGGGCGCAGCGGCAATGCTCCTCAGATCTTTGCGTTTTAAAGCTCTGAGTAGCTCTGCAACTGTTATAAACAGGCGTGTCGCTTACCACCCGGTCCAGTTGTTCGTCTGTCGTATGGTATTATAAAAAAATCTGTTAAACCTTTTAAGCAATCAAAAAATGCCAATTAAATCAGGTGTAGAAATGATGACGGTCCTCAATGTTGATGATAGTTATTTTGCACTGTTAAGTGCAATAAAAATTCAATAAAAACGAGAAAAACTAAACTATAATCAGATTCATCTATTTTCAGAAATAAGTTTAGATTTATCTTTAAATTTTTTATTGTGTTTACACATAGTTAATGAACAAATAGATAATCAAACTACACTTTTACAAAACAATACAATTAAAACATTCTACACGTAATTTTGACCATACCTTTACACAACATCACATCACAATATTACATCGTACTAATACAATATTAAAATCGAAACGCAACTCCTTCATTATTTATTACACACTTAGGAGTTTGTCGTATATGTTCATTATTGAAGCAATGTACAGTCATATACATGAGATACCTGACCCCCTAACAACCCAACCCAAACCGACCTATTGGTTATGAGAGCCATCTTACGTATTGACCAAAGAAAAATTAAAGTAATTTCAAATTTATTGCGTAAGCAATACAGTGGAGTGTTGCTTGAAGATGATGAATATATCTTTAAAACTGATACTAAATTTCGTCATTTACCTTCCAAGTAAATTGGTCGAGAGGCTTGTTGTATCGACTGCCAGTTACAATACCCGTAGTTCGATTCCAGGAGCACTGTTTTGTTTTAACGTTATATTTTTAATAGCATTGTTTCACTTTTTAATGTTAACGTTGAGAAATCACAATACTTGTTCACTAGAAATTGCCTAAGGTGGGGGTAGATATTATTAATAAAGCCTAGGATGCGTATGGATAGATTAACAAATCACGAAATCGCTCTGCAGTTTGCATACGATCGTATCTTCCGTGATTACGCATTGTTCCACGTTTCGTTCCTATTTGTCTTTTCAGTTTTAATTACTTTCAAGGTTTAGTGACTTTCAAAGTTTTCTTTCTTGTTTTAATATGCCGCACTTAACGGAATTATTAAAATTAGAAATTATTGTTCTGTATGAACAAGACTAAGACATTACTTACACCTATCTAGACCTTAAAAACAAAAAAACAATAATATGTATTCATAGCTAAATAATATTTTATATTTAATGTGACTTGAGCCATGCTTGACTCGAACCATCCTTGCCTCAATTTGCAAAGCAATCCTTATACTACTTGGCCACCACGGCCTTACTAAAGCCGGTTGAAATTTGTGTTCTGTATTTAAGTAAGAACCATACGTCAAAGATCAAATTGACTTAAAAATTTTCTTAAAATGTCATTCACTATATGTATGAGACGACCAGGTAGTCGTACCAAAATTCATTTTACGGCTCACAGGTTAAAGATTAAGTTTCTGTAACAATTTTCTCCACCTTTTTCTGCTCAGAACCAAAAGGTCGACAAAGTCGGCTTGGGGGGGGTCAGGTATCTTGTGTATATGACTGTACGTCCCTTTTTTTCGATAATCAGTTGTAACAGAAAATGTAAAACCGCTACGTATGCTTGTTGCCGGAATCGGATACATCAACAATAGGAATACGTACCAAAGAGCTGAGTCTTTAACAGAACTATTTTTTACCCTCGTTACAGTAAATTGAATATGAGAACTTATTCCCTCAATAATTTACTAAAATAAAGCTCTACCCTCGCAACCCAAGAAATAATTAGTGATGTAAAAGACATCATAAGACTAAAGGTAAAAACAATTGTATATTAGTATGGATCAATAACTCTAAAAGACTGCTAACTAACCCAGATACAAAACAGCGTAGTCGAGTATTTAGTACCTATTGCTACACCAGATGTCGTGACGAGTACCAAATAGCTATTGTTGTAACTAATTTGTTTTACATTGGCAAACTGCAATTTATCAAACCTACTCTAATTTCTAGCGATAACAAACAAATCAACTAGGTGGCACTTATTGCGCAGATTTCTATGGATAGTGCCGGATATTTTTTTATTATGTATAGGATTAACGCCATCTACCCATATTAGGAAGCATTAATTTATAAAATAGTTTGTAACATCTTTTGACATGCATATTTGTCGAAGTTCAGAAAATATTACAAGGAAAAAACTGACTTCGTATAGGTACTTCATTTTAATGAGGAATTAATTGATATTCATGGCCATTTACATAATGTAATATAAACTACTTCCAGGCTGTTGCTCAACGCCATTTTCAAGATATAAGATGGAATTTGGACCTTGAACTTACGATCTGTAGTATGGAGATTAACAGTTCTCTTGAGTTACTATTGGTGCATGAAATTAGTGACACATGTCAAACTATACGAAAGCAGACACTATTTGACAGAATTTCCATGTAAAAGTAATATTAACTAAATTTTAATAAAAAACAATGTAAACTGACGATTATTTAAATCGGAATAAAAAACGTTCATCAATATATTTCAGTAGCGTTGCTCTTAATCATCTTTTTTCTTACAATGATTTTTTAATTCGGATGAATACTCCATTCCTTATCACATATTGCCGAGGTGCGTGATTATGTTCAATGTTCATACGATACACTTCCAAACAAAAATTGTCCTTATTAGTGGTAATACTAGCTTTGCACTTGCCTCCTTGACAGCACACCCAACGTATTGTACTTTTACTTGCTTTGCCGCAACAGAATGCGTACCCTGCACACAAGAGTAGATTTTTTCCAGATACGCTCTTAAGCCGAATAACTGCAATACAAAACACATTTATTAATAATTAGAAAAAGAAATATTATACTAAATAAACAGAAACGCTTAATATAAAAGAATAGAAAAACAGAGACAAACCGCACCCCTCATGGAAGAATGGGATAAGTGGAGTTACGTCAAAAACGTTTATTGCTCCATTAGATTCAGAAAAATATAACCCGCATTCTCTCCAATTTTTTTAACTGTATCGACTAATATTGTAGAATAGAGTTACAAGAATTGGAGAGAATGTGAGTTATATTTTTCTTCATCTAATGGAGCAATAAACAGATTTGACATAATTGCACTTATGCCATTCCTCCATAAGGAGTTCGAAATATAAATATTCTCTTTTCGTTCGAGGTGAAAAATGTTATCGAGGTGATGATGTACCAATAAATAAATAGTTCGATTGAAGTTAGATTAATGATGTTTGTTTAGTTGTAGATATTTTGTTCAAAATTATATTCCGACAATGTCCGTAGAAAACACAGGCGAAAACTAAAAAACAGCACAATACTAAGGCTTCGTCCTCGTCATCAACTTATTAAAAATCAGAGTAGCTCATAGTTTATTACACATGTATCATTTGATTTTCTATATATATATATACGGGTGTGTGCGTGTGATAAATAAAGTTCTATTTAATTTAATTATTTCTTTTGGATAGGCAAGCTTATATCTTTCAGGCACATAGCTGTCCAAATCCTGGTCACCGAAGCTTCTAATTAAGTAGTTTCGCCTGTGGCCTATACCCAATAAAAAGACATTTCACCATTATCATCACCATTACAGCTAAAAGACTTCGACTGCTAAACATAGGCTTCCCCCAAAGAATGCCACAACGACCTGTCCTGTGCCACTTGCGTCCAGCGAATTCCCGCAATCTTCACCAGATCATCAGTCCACCTCGTGAATGGTCTGCCTTACGCCGCCTCTTCCGGTACGCGGTCGCCACTCGAGAACTCTTCGGCCCCATCGGCCATCTGTTTTGCAAATCTTAGGGCTATGTCGGTTACTCTGGTTCCCTTGGGGATCCTCGTTACTGATTCGATCTCGCAACGAAACTCCGAGTATATCTTTCCATTGCCCTTTGAGTGGCCTTGAGCCTTCTTATGAGGCCCATAGTAAGCGACCACGTCTCTGTGCCGTAAGTCATCCTTGGCAACACACACTGGTCGAAGATTTTTGTCTTGAGGCACTGTGGTATTTTGGACAAGAACATATGGCGTAAAATGTTATAAAAAAATACTTTTCACGTAGTCAAATATTTTTATTTCGTTGTGAGGAACAGGAGTGCTTGATTAGGAACGGTGAAGGTTGAGAAGGTTGAGAGTAATGTAGAGCTTGAATTGATCAAAAAATAAGTTTTAATACTACAATAAAAATGTACAACGTAAATGCTTGTAGTGTCTAAGGTAAGTAAGTGCTAAGGTGAAAAATGGTTGTGCGCGCGTGTGTGTGTGCAGCATACATGCGCTGCGCGAAAACACGTTTGTACAATTCAGAATGTAAATTCCTGATTTTTTAATTTAATTTAGAACATATAATTTTTTTAATTGTTATGAACAAAGTGACGAGACGAACAAGTCGTGCGCCTGGCGGTAAGCGACACGCCTGTCCATAACAGTTGCCGTGGCACTCAAAGCTTTAAATCGCATAGAGCTAAGAGGCACTGCCATCACGCCCGTCACCTTGAGACATACTCGTAAGTTGATAAGTCCCATGTGCCTGTAATTTCACCACCACCCTAAAGGACTAACCACATACATCAGGGCCCGGAACGTGGACGGGCCGTGCTTGTCAGGGGCCCAAAAAAACATCGCTGCGTATAATTTGTATGAACTCGTTCACAATTGTCCGTGTCCGGATCGGCGCCGAGACGGGCCCGGAGTTCATGCAAACTAGCACGGCCTTCGCGTGTGTGGATAGTCCTTTACCCTTCAAAATCCGAACGCAGTAATGCTCATATTACTGCTTGGCAGCAGAAAAAGTTAAGGTGGCAATAATTCCCTGGACGATCTCTCACATGGAGCTCTACGGCTACTAAAATATGACTAAAATACATTACATATGTCAGTAGCGTTGTTCGGAGTCATCTTTTTCGTAGGACGATGAACATTTTAGAAGTCGTATGAATATTCCATTCTTGATCACATATGGCCGAGATGGATGATTATGTTCTGTGTTCATACGATACACTTCGAAATAAAAATTGTTCTTATTAGTAGTAATACTGGCCTTGCACCTGCCTCCTTGATTGCACACCCAACGTATTGTACTTTTACTTGCTTTGCCGCAACAGAATGCGTACCCTCTATATAAGAGTAGATTTTTGCCAGAAATGCTCTTAACCCGAATAACTGCAATACAGAACACACTTATTAATTATCAGAAAAAAGGAAATATTATACTTAATAAATACGCTTAATACAAAAGAAAGGAAAAATAGAGAGAAATACAAATTTTCTAACTCTTTTAGTTCAAGGAGCATCGTAGCCAAGAATCTGATATTCCCTTCTGGATAGTCAAGCTTGTGTTTCACGGACATAGCTATCCATTTCTGGTTATCGAAGGCCTGAACGAGACGAACTGAAAGATTCTAATCAATGAGTTGGCGTACATGCAATAAAAAGACATTTCACGTAGTCAAATATTTTTATTTTGTTTGTGAAGAACAGGAGCGATGGTATGAGGTGCGGTGAAAATTGCAAATTTCGCGTTATAAAATGAGTTTTAATCCGATAATAAATCTACAACGTAAATGATGTGGTGCCTAAGGCAAGTGTTAAGGTGAATGAAGGTCGCGTACGCTGTCCACCCTATGTCGCCGTATGCGCGCGTGTGTGTGTTTGCGAGAGCGACATAAAGAGAGATCTCGCGCTTTATATCGCTCTCGCTCAAGTGGCGACCTGTCGCGCTAGCCTTACAGACGATGCTTCGACTAAAGGCGAAACACATGTCGAGCATATTTTTGCTGGTGGTGTTTTGTGATTGTAGTTGAATTTGTGTTATTTATTTTATACTCTGGGAAAATTAACTACATAGAATAAATATTCAGCACAAGCGCAGCTATAATGCAGAATTTTATGTTAGCCAATTGATTTCCAGTTTTATTAAATTAAATTTTCCCTAAACGTAATTACGAAAAAAAAAATGAAATTCATACACCGTAAATGCTGCGCACATTTTGTGCAGGATAAAAAAAACAATATTTCCACGTATTAAAAATTTCATTTGCATTCACAATAAAATTATTAATGTCTTGATAGTAAATTATACAAGGTAGGTAATATTAAATTCGTATGAACACGCCATTCTTGATCACGTACTTCGGAGGTGGATGATTGTGGTCCGTGTTCATACGTTTTATTTTGAAATCCATTGTGGTGGTAACATGAGCTTTACATTTAATAGTTCCCGCACTGCATCCCCAGCGTTTGGTTGTTTTAGTTACATGAGTACAGTAAAAGGAATATCCATCGAGTACAATTAGATCTTTGCCTGTAGGGTTCTTAACCCAGAATACTGTAAAAACAAATACTGATTAATTTTCTGTAGACACTAGATATAATTTACACTACTTTGATTGAAAAACACAACGTATTTTACACTAATTGCTGTTTATTCTATGCTTGAAATGTAACAATCTAATAACTTTATTTATATTTAAAATAGACACACGTTTGGTCATAATCTCACATGATACTAAGAGCCTATGCACACGGCGTATTTTATACGAGCCGACGACGCGCGTTTAACGCGTCATCTGCACGTATACGCGGCGCAGACGCGCTGTAGTCGCGAGTTACTTTTTATTTTAATTTTGTTTGTTAATTTCAGTTCGTTTTTGAGGTAAAGCAACTACATGAAATTCTAAGTGTAAACTCTAGTGGAGTTTATAAGCTTCTTGCTTGCAACTCGGTGTTTGAGCGCGTTTTAATGGATTCACTACAGCGCGTCTGCGGCGCGTATACGTGCAGATGACGCGCGTTTACGGTGCAGTAAACGCGCGTTCATGACACGTTGTCGGCGCGTATAAAATACGCCTTGTGCATAGGCTCAAAGCGTAGATGCACACGTTCGTCTAAGAAGACTGTAGAGTAGGAACAATGAACATATTTTAATCGTAGGTACTGCAATAAATGTTTACGAGTAATTGATAAGTTTTTATGTCTATACAATAGAAATATAACAAATAACAATATGTGAAACAAACACATCCAATTACTTGATCTCATACTGGGGAATCACCTGTACAATGAGTATCAATGCTACCTAAAACACCCGGATCAGACCCAATATAGAAATCTTTTTCCAAATAGTTCCTATAGGGAATCGATTCTGGGCCTTCTCATCCAGCGCCAACCCTCGTTGGGCCATTAAAGTCGTCAAATACATACTTTTATTTCTTGCTTATAAAGCTTAAAGTCTTATGTACACGCCATTTTTGATCAGATATCTTCGAGGTGGGTGGCAGTGATCAGTGTTTATGCGAGTTATTAAAAAATTGTTATTCAGTGTGATATTGGCTTTACACTTTGATCCTGCGCTACAATTCCAGCGCGTGGTAGTTTTGCAATGTGTACCGCGGTAATATGAATATCCAGCATATACTAAAAGGTCTTTTCCGTTGGGCTTTTTAACCAATGTCACTGTAAAAAACATAAAACGAATGAAATAAATATGATTAAAACTTTTTATCCATAATTTATATTATTAATATGGCATATTATTACGATATAAAGAAGTTTATTGTGAACATTTAAGAGTTGTTTCGGTATCGCAAAAAGAGTCGATGGAATAAAATGACACTTGAAATTATGATTATTAATAGGTACAAAAATCGAACACATAATAACTGTTACGATCCGATGGGACTTGAACCCACGACCGTACTGCACCATAGTATTGCTCTTACCAACTGAGCTACGGGTCAAGTTAAGGGTAAAAACTAGTAGAGTTATTTCACAAAAAAAATCTCATTAATACACTTGAAATTCTCTCATTCTAGTGAAAAAATGAATAAATGACTGTTTTATTTGATAGTTCTAGTAAATAAAATACGCCAAACAGTTACCTACTCAACGTCTTGTATCGAAACATGCATGTAAAAAAAGCATTACATAGTCGCAAATGAAACAGAATTTCCCATGACACCATATATTTAACTTATTTCCTATCGAACGTACATGTTATTACCAAATACAAGATAAAATGGTTTAGAGAGACAGGATCAAATTACATCATACACATTGACTTACAATTATATGGATGTCGGGTCCGCGCTAAAATGTGTCCGAACTTATAGGGCGTTAAAATCGTATACAGAGCGTCATTCACGCTCTAGTCTTTGTTTGTTCGACTGACAGCGAAGCAAGCAAAATTAGACAGTACTGCAATGACATTACAATTTAAATTCAACGTTTTAGCTTTTTCATATTCCTTGACATGTCACTACGTTTAAATAGGTTGACTTGGGACATTTTTTTCATAGTTTTTGTATTAGACCTGTCGTCCATTTATTTGTAAGTCAATGATCATACATTGAGAATACTTAACTATAAAAAAACCGAAAGAAATCTTAACATTTAGTGTTAGCATATTGAAATAAAAAAATCATAAACACAATTATTACACTAGCTCTTCCTTAACCATAATAATTATTGTTACTAGATTTAAATGTGCATTTGAATCAAATGTTAATTCACAATCATATCGATAATTTAGAACAGAAAGGGCGTAAATGCCAAAATACACTAAATGAGAGAAAGATAACAATTTATTTATGTTTACGTAAAAAACCTAGTTTTATCGAATAAAAATACATGAAAAGATAATCGGCAAAGCATAATGTTTTTCCCTAATTACAATAATTAATTGTTGATAAAATTTGCTGTTACGCCCTTTCCTCTCCATTTATCGATATTCTCCGAAGGTTATTCGAACGATGTGCAAAATGTAATTTAGTAAACATAAACCGTCATTGCAAATTTGTTGTTTTTTGTTCTCTGCAGTAATGTCTAATTATGGCTGCCTAATGAAGTTATCTTAAGCAGTCTATCGTAATTTTACTAAGACCTCCCCACACTGCAGTTATTTTTAAACCAATGGCAGTCGGGTCATTAATCAGCACGAAATATATGCAAGTTTTATGGGCTACTTCAGTTGTCTTCAACGTGAACTGTCGGCGAGCTATCAGTCGAGTGTTAAATCAGTATGGCGTTCTACCACGCGTGTGCTTGTGGCGATTGTTTAGCTTGCCGATGCTCTCGGCGTCTATTGTAATATTAAACAATTGTAATATTTGTGAATAATTGAATTTTATTTACGCAATAAAAGAGCTGGATGCAAGCAGCATAAGATGTCCAGGAGTGGACATCTTTCCGCTGAAATGATGGTCACGATGATGAATTAAAAAAGCAAAATTTTTCTAGACCAATGGCCCGACTGTTTGCTGTTCGCGTACTCGCCAGCAACCAGGTAGTTTGGTTAGCCCAGTGTTCGCGCTAGCAGCCCAACCCAACTAACTCTCGGCAATGAAAAAGTCTGTAGTTTGCGGGGGTCCTACTAACGCAACGACGAAAACAGCTATATCTTTGCCAGAAATACATTCTACATAGTTTTTCATAATATTACAGGAAAAGTGTATTTCGTAGACAGAAACTCGCATAGTTATGAGCAGAGATCGGTATAGGCAGTATATTTAGCAAACTCAAGTGATAGATATAGAGCGTATAATACCTCCCTTTGAAAATAAATGGCATAAGATCAAAACAAAATAGTTATATTTTGCTTACAATCGCAAAACTTTTTTTCATGACACCAAGTGACGGAACGAACAAGTCCTGCGCCTGGTAGTAAGCGACACCACTCAGAGCTTTCGCAAAGACCTAAGGGGCACTGCCACTGCGCACGTCACCTTGAGAGACAAGTTGACAAGTACCGTGTGCCTGTAATTTCTTCAAAATATTTTTATTTCATTTTATTGATCAATATACAGAAGACATATTACTGTAGTAAAATAACATGAAAATATAGGACAAAGTACGATGCGATAATCCCGGGAATGCTGAGGAAGGTATTATACACTCCATGTCTTAGATTACAAAAATGTAATTTGAGTCCTATGTATACTTCCCTGTGATTTAGGTGCATATACTCTGCCTTTATGAATCTGTGGTAAAAGTAAGTATTTTTAATGGCAATAAGCAAATTAAAATTTTATTACAAAGACAAATCAAAATACGTTACGCATCTTTCAACTTATTTTGCAACAGTTACTAAAGCATATAAGTGGCTTAACTGAAACCTTAAAAATTACCGAACTAATTCTAAACTATTTATTACTACACACATTAAAGACATGACAACTAACGTGAATAACCGTAGATTGTATTTGAAATATGCAATACTTTAGCACTAACTTATTTGTATTGTAAAATCTATGCAGTGTTGCAAGGGCTCTTGAGCTCAAAATACTGCAAATGTTACATTTTTTAGATCAAAAAGTCTGTGTTTACGATATAGTATTTTTTTTTATAACTTCAAATGACGGGACGAACAAGTCGTGTGCCTGATGGTAAGCTACACGCATGTCCATAACAGGTACTGTACCACTCAGAGTTTTAAATTGCAAAGATCTGAGGGGTATTACCACTGCGCCTGTCACCCGAAGACATAAGTTAACAAGTCCCATGTGCCTGTAATTTCACCTGCACCCTTCAAAACTGGAACACAGCAAAGCTAACATTACTGTGGGAGAAATAGGTAAGGTGGTAGTATTAACCTGGACGAAGTCTTTCACAAGGAGCTCTACGGCTACTAAAATTTTATCGTCAACCCATTTATATGTCAACTGCTGGGTACGGGCTCCTCTCAGTATAGTAGAATAGTCCGCCATGCTGGCTCAATGCGGTTTGGGGACTTCACACGTTTTCCGAGGGTTGTGAACCTTCTTCAACGTGCAGGTTTCATCACAATGTTTTTCTTCACCGAAAATCTCATAATAAATTTCAAATTAAATTTCGCATATAAATTTCGAGGAATTCAGAGGTGCGGATTTGAACCCACGGCCTCTGCTTGAGAGGCGGCAGATCAAACCATTAAGCTACCACATGGCATTTAGCATATTTATTTAGCTTAAATCCTGAAAAAAAGAAGGTATGCTTAATTAAGAAAAACCAAGCTACAGCTAAATAATTATTAATACAAAGATGGAACACTTAAAAAAAATTCCTTCGATCCGGACGGATTCGGACCAACGTCTTCTAGCAAACAGTGGCAGACGCTATGCCAAATAAGCCACGGAACAAACCAGCGGACCACACGATTTTTTCTATGTGCTATCTTTTTCTATATTGTCAGATCTATGTATTTGGTTTTCAACGACTTTTTAGCCATAGCGCCATCTATAACAAATCTATGAAAGTATTTCGTACCCAGATTTAATTTTGTTTGTTCCACCATTAAAAAAATTTCCTAATTAGTTACGTAAACTGCCTTAAAAAGGGTATTCACATAATTACGCGAGAGGGTCAAAAGTAACGAAAAATGCAAGAAATGTAACCATCTGGCAACACTAGTATTAAGTGATTGACCTGTTGGTTGTCTAAATTAAAAACTAATCGTAAACATTCTATTCTACGAAGCTACATAAAATATCAAAAACTCATTGTTCAAAATAGTACATTAGGGCGCGTTCCCATTATGTCGTGACGACAGAATGATCGTGCAGTTTAAAGTGTCGTAACTTGTATATTTAAATGAAGTTGTTCATATATAGTATTAACTGTCGTTTACGACTTTTTTGACGTTACGACGACAGACTGTCAAGACAATGGAAAGAGCTAGAACGACGGTCGTCTGACGATAAATAAAACGTCACGACAAAAATGTAACTACAGATAATCGCAGCTACTACTGTCGTCACGTTTTGTTTAACGTTGTCTCATATCTGCAAACGCGGCTGGAAGGCGGCTGCCATGAAACGATATTGTCGTCACGATCCCGTGGAAACAGCTATGCATGACTGACGTTGAACAATAAAATAGTCCACGACGCAGTCATGACAGATAGTCGTGATATTAGAACAGACTAGACACGACAGTCGTCCAACGATAAATAAAATATTCCGACATGCTGGGAACGCGCCCTTACTTATAAATAATTACACAGCGTCCAAATATGATGTTCAAAAGTGACAGTAGGCAAACAGATTCGTATATGACGCGGTACTGCGATAAGAATGTTAATTAAAAGAGTTCACATGCATTATCTTCTTAAGAATTGTCGTCGAGACAAAGTTATAGTTCAAATTATATAAGAAGTATACTTATACCTTCTAATTATAAGCTAAAATATATATAATAGATTATTAAATGTAAGATTATATAGACACGACACTACGCTAACTCGAATTATGTCGATTTCGCTTTTTAAAGTCAAATTATTGGGCTAATTTTAATTGAATTCAAAATAAAAATAATAATACAAAAAGCAGTAATCATATATTTTATAATCTGTGACGAATAACTTGTAGAAAAAAAAACATGTTTGAAAATTAACCCGTT
Organism: Hyposmocoma kahamanoa; assembly: GCF_003589595.1. Taxonomy (NCBI): domain Eukaryota; kingdom Metazoa; phylum Arthropoda; class Insecta; order Lepidoptera; family Cosmopterigidae; genus Hyposmocoma; species Hyposmocoma kahamanoa. The sequence goes on from NW_020654878.1 coordinate 6,145,493, forward strand.
GATGGACATTAACGACGTTTACAAATAATTATCATCAGAATATAATTACAGTACCGAGTATCTCGTTTCGCCATAGAATCTCAACAAATCAATTACGGGTTTTATAGTGCAATTTCCAAGTACTTTCTGTGTACTTGCCGCCTACAAAGAAAAGTAGTGATATTTTGGTTTTCGGTGTTATAGCAGCGTTATTGAACAAGTTATTTTTAATAGGCTCAGTGAAGAGTTGCAATTTTTAAGTTAGGGTAGTGTTCATTGCTGGTGTCGATATATACATAATACACATCTAGCCACTCATAACCGCCTTATTAATTTATAGAACCATTTTAAACAGCTAGCTCTTTAATAACAATCCTCGGTGATATTTGAATGTATTCACCCATCTTTCTATGTAGATGCTTATCTCTATTCACTTCCAGTCGTTCCTTAGATAAAAGATTAGATCTAGAGGTGGTAAAAACCTACTACGACTAATTTTATTTCATAACATAAACATATGACGCCGTTATTGGAACCAGAAAGATATTTAAGTCTCAAAGCTGGAAACGGGCCTGTTATAAGTAGCTTAAAAATTACAATAGTATCGCACAAAAAAGGTAAACATTAAAAACTAAGATTTTAACCGACTTCAAAAGAGGAGATTCTCAATACGTCTGCATTTTTTTGTGTGCGTATATTACTCAATTACCCCGACATTTGAGAACCGATTTCGATGTATCTTTTTTCGTTAGAAAGACGGTACTTCCGTAGTGGTCAACTCAAATTTGAATAATATATTCCACATCTAAAGGTAGCAAATTAGTAGATAAATCCGAATTATTCAAATTCACTCACTTTCCGGTAACCGATTTCAATAAAACTTGGCAAATAGATATAATTCCAATGAAAATAAAACACAGCGACAACGAATAAGCAAACATTTGAGGTCGGTCTTTTTTATAAAACTAAAATTATAATAATTTTAATTTCAGTTTTAGACTAACGCTTAAATATATGTTAGTTTCAAGAATGAACATAAAATTAAAAGATAGTAGCTAAGACTTACCCTAATAAAAAAAAATGTATGTCAGAGGTTTCGAACAATATAGCAACATTCTACACGTGTGTTACATGTATTGGCAAGTGTTCTAATCAGAAAGTTAAAGTTTTACAATAATCCCGTTTTTAATAAAGAAGTGTGGTGGGAGGTGGTTGTGTTCACCAAGTGCACGTTTGAGTTGTCTATCTTTAGACATTATCAGACGAGCCTTGCACTTGCGCCAGCCTCCAGATGTAGTACAATCCCATACGTCAGTTGTTTTATTCCGACCATGACAATAATATGTGAAGTCGTTATACAAAGCCAGCTCCTTACCCGCCGAGTTGCACACGAAAGTAACTGTAAAGAAATAAATAAGTTAATAAATAGGCCTATGAATCACAGAATATATGCTTATGCTATAAAAGTTACCGTATAAATATTAAACTAATGGAAGTGGATTGGAAAACCATTTACAGTCTCAGTTCTATTTCAGATAATCATTTAATATTTTTTATATCAATTTTTAATCTAATACATTTTAGTTAATTCAAATAAAATACTGAAAACTAGTTACATAAATGTTTCTTGCTACATACAGATCTTGATGTACCAAAACAATTTTTTTTTTATAAAAGTACTATGATACAATAGAAAACAAGTTCTCTGGCGGCTTTCCCCCATTGATTGTACGGGCATATCAATATATTGTGCAAGGTAGTTATGAACCATTGCGTCTAAAGTAGAAAGAAAACGTTTATTATTTTTTAATTAATTAAAATTACAGTTTAATCATGACACCGTTTCTAACAATAAACTGTGGTGGTAAATGATTGTGTTCGCCAATTGCTTTCAGGAGTTGCCTGTCTTTGGAAATAATCAGCCGCGCTTTGCAGCGGCAGCGTCCTGTCGGAGACGGTCCTGATCGAGAACAATCCCAAGTATCAGTTTGTTTATTCCGAATATGGCAAAAATATGAGAAGCCTTCGTATACAGCTATATCCTTGCCTGCTGAATTGTACACAAATTTCACTGCAAGAAAAATATGAATGTTACAAAATTATTCATATTTTCAAACTCTAAAATATTTTTTGTATTTTTCGTACAGGTTGTATAGGGGTAGAAGAAACAAAATTACAGTTATGTAGGAGAAATGAAATAAGTATCAATGTGTCCGGCCAAACATTATTATACAAATACAAAATGCTTTATTTCTCTCACAAAAGGTCAATACGTAGTTACATTTCATGTATCATTCTAATGATAAGGAGCTTGTAAGTTCTTAGTGAGACTAATAAATGTAAATATTTTGTGTAATAAATATATGTACATTTTGTTTTTTATTAAGTGAAAAAAAAACAAATCAACGTTTCGAGCGTTTTACAGGTTGTCAGTGACCATGGGACCTGTAACCACCCGAAACGTTGGTTTGTTTGAATACAAAATGCTTTATTTCTCTCAGAAAGGTCAATATGTAGTTACATTTCATGTATCATAACAAGTTCCTTAGTGGGACTAATAAATGTA
>NW_020654878.1:6148047-6181581 GCF_003589595.1 Hyposmocoma kahamanoa
AGAAGGTCCACAGTACCTCAAAATTATTCAAACACATAGTTGCCCAAAGTGGTCTCTACCACCCCCCCGGTGGAAGCTGAAGAGTCCTTAGGGGGTGATAGGGGTCTCGGCTGCGGGCGTTGATGCTGTCTAGGGAGTGCTAACGCATTTGACAAAAACTCTGAATTATCAATGTAAACTACACTACAAATACATTTTTTTCCTTGTGATTTTTGTATTAAGTTCATATAAAAATTTGTGTTTTCAATTATTTTTTATGGTGGTGGGCGTTGAAATTTTTTATCTTGCCTAAATAGGCGGTGAGTCAAAAAGTTTGGGAACCTTTGCTATAACATAACGACTGTCAGTGTCATGGACATAATCGAGTGTCCAGGACCTACACTTTTATATTGGAGCAGCGACACGACACGGTGATTGCTGCATCTTCCTTTCCATTTTTTTGTTTTAAGGAATGTAACTTTATTTTTAATGCTACGCAGCGGCGCCTTGTGTCGCTGCGCTAATTTGACGCAACCCTAAGTAATCTTTGAATAACAGTAATAGCTAAAATTAGATAAATTACACAAGCAAATCGCAAGCGCTTTATTAATTCCGGGATGGTACGTCCATATCGTTTTTACGTTAATTTATAAATGTCAAACATCTTCTTCAAATCTTACTTGATAAAAAGCTGCTACACCGAAGTTATTCGAATTTGTTTGCAACCCGATCGTGAGCTATTGTCAGATATTTAATTACAGATAGTGAACTGACATTTTGTGAATTGCAAGGTTCTGAAGAAATAAAAATGTGTTGATAGAAGCGACTTCACTGCCTCGCTTGATACGTCATCAAGGTACATTATATCTATTTGTAATTTACAGGTTAATACCGGTTAATTACCATTTAAATACCGAATAAAGTAGTTTTAGAAGGGGATTAGGATGAGAATATTTTTTAAATACAATAGAGAGCAGAAGGGGTCAAATGTTTGGACATTTGTTACGTAATGACCAATTTGTGAGAGTAATAATTGAAGGAAAGAAAGAAAGAAAAAATGAGGAAGGCCAAGTGTGGCGAATAGTGATTAAATATAGAAGGACGTCAAATTTTGCCGCTATAACGAGGTCAAGTAGCTGACTATGAACCGTGAAGAGTAGAAGAGGTTACACAGTCGAGAGCCTGGCTTTTAAAAAGTCAAAAATTTGATAATAATAGAAATATTGCAAAAGGGGATAAACGCTATAAACTCGTTTAAATAGGTATTTACATACCTACCTCTTATCCCGTTTCCAGGCCCAGTTGCACTACCAGTGATCAAGCCTTGACTATATATAATCAATAAAACGCGAAATTATAAAAACGTAGAACTGATAGAAGTATGTAACTAAATATAAATTATTTTTTCTTTAACACAATAACAAAAAAAAAGGTTTGTCTCTTTTGAACTGATTCCGTTTTAGTGTGAACAGAAACTTTTTTTAAATTTTTTATAAAAAATAAGTGCGCATTTAACCTCCATCTCACCGATGGAAAGTGATGCATGCACAACTAAATAATGCCTATTCACTCTCGCTTTGAAAAGGTCCAAGTTATAGCGTGATAATATTAACATTACTCTCTCTCATCAGCGTATATATACACGCACATTTATATTACATAAATAAGTAATGTATGACATACGCGTAGTTAAACGTGTTACTATCTTTTTTTCATCGAAAGAAATAGGTGCACCACAGACCATCGTCAAGTTCGAATTTCAAAAACCTTTTCCACGCTAGCGTGCAAAAACTGCTTTTGCTCGCAGATTTCTAATGATAAAGCCTTTCAGAGCTAGTGAGGTGAAAAATATATTACGTTATCTAAATTTTTAACAGAACTCCTTTTCGTATTATAAACCGCGGTGGTGAATGATTGTGTTTATATGTATTTCTTTTGAGGAATTCTCTAGTTTTGGACAATGTTATTCCTGCCTTACAATAGATTCTAGACCCAGATTTAGTACAAGCCCAATTATCAGTAGTTTTGTTACGATTGTGACAGAAATATGTGAAGCCCTCGTGTATAGTTAAATCTTTTCCAGCCGAGGTGTGCACAAATGTTACTGAAATAAAAAGAAACGCGTTAATATATTTTTATTGACCCATTTACGTTTTACCACTCCGAATGGGTCTTTTCTTATAATAATACCAAGTGACGAGATGAAAACAAGTCGTGCGCCTGGTGGTGAGCGACACGCCTATTCATAACAGGGGGTCTACCATAACCTTTCCAAAAACAGTCTTATTCCAATGTAAACTTAAAGTAAGCTTATTATATATAATATTACTCACATTCGTACCATAACAAACCTGTCAACCACGTAACGTATTATTGCTAAATTGATTGAAAGAACGAATGATTTCCCAATATTGTCTAATGCTTAATAATTCGCTGATGGATAGTCAGGAATATTGTCAAAATATTTGCGTTATTGGGAAAAGGAATGCTTGAAAATGACTTAGTCTTAGACAATTATATTTAAGTTGTTAATAATGTTTCTTTAATTATTGTAATTGATGTGTCTGTAATAATTAAAGTAAAAATAAATAAACAATTGAGGGAACGATAGATGGAAATAGAGGTAGATCAAGAATGGCTTAAATTGAACAAATATAGAAGAACATCAAATATAAACTACGAACCGAGATAACCAACGCGTAACCCCTGTTCTCGGGTTGACTAACTCAGTCCATGTTAAAATGCAGAAATGATAGTATACGTAACTAAATGTAAATTAATTATTTTTTTAGCACACTAACAATAAAAAATGATTGTTCCTTTTGAACTGATTCTGTTTCAGTGAGAATCAAACACATCACTATACAAGAAACACTGCAACGTTAAGTAACATTAGTATCTACCATTTGCTACCAGTTTGCTACCAGTTTGCTACCACTAATTAAAAATTAGATTATATTAGTGTAAACATGTCATCATAACTTATTGTAGTATAAAATATAGGAAAGTAAATCATCTTTTTTAAAAATTAAATTTTAATTAGAACTCCTTTTCGTATTACAAACTGCGGTGGCGAATGATTATGATTATTTTCATTTCTTTTGAGGAACTCCTTATTTTTGGACATTGTTATTCCTGCCTTGCAATAGACTCTAGATCCAGATTTCGTGCAAGCCCAATAATCAGTAGCTTTATTGCGATGATGACAGAAATATGTGAAGCCGTCATATATAGCTAAATCTTTTCCAGCCGACGTGAGCACAAATGTTACTGAAATAAAAGAAATATGTGTTAATTTTATTAACCAATTCACGGTCTACCATTGCGCACGGGTCTTTAAAAAAATTATTACCTTAAGAAGATCACAACTCAGTCATATACCTAATGTAGATAAAAATACATCATTTACATTTTTTTTATTTTCAGAAAAAGAGACACGTTTGAACTTGAATTGAGCTACGAGAAAACAAAACTTATTTTCAATATGAAAATCTACTAATGCAATTAAGTTTCAGTTCCTTGCTGACATGTCGTTCAATATTTATTTATTTATTCATAATAAACGATGCATGCCCACAGATCCATGATCCACGCACGCACAAAACACACACAAAAACACACACACACGCACACGCACGCACCCGCACGCGCTCACGCACTCAAGCGCTCACGCGCACAGGCACACGCACACGCACACGCACACGCACATACACACACACAAAAAAGTCATAAAAAAGCGCTCATACACATCCTTAATAATAATTAATATAAAGGTAACTATTGAATTGAATTAAATGAAATGTTAAAATTAAACATGCATAGATTTGTTATTCTATAAATGGCTACTACTAACTGATAGCTACTTTGTTATATTAGGGGTTAAAGTATGAAATTGCCGTTTTATTGCAATAGGTTCTTTGAATTTTCATAGAATCTTCATGGTTTGAGGTTTTCGAATGAAACTTTTTTCAAATGGTTTCTGTGATTTTTTTTTTTTTAAATTTGAAACATTTGAATATCGACTTTCAATTGTTTTTGTTATTCAATTTAGACAAGAAATATGGATACTGCGAAAATTCGAGTGATTTTTGAATACGAGTTCCGACGCGGAACTAATGCGGCAGAAACAGCCCGCAATATCAATGCTGCGTTTGGAGAGGGGTCTACTAATGAACGCACCGTGCGATTTTGGTTTAAACGCTTTCGTGATGGAAATTTCGACTTAAAGAACGAGCCACGAGGAAGACCGCCCACACAGGTGAATAACGATGAATTAAGAGAGATAGTGGAAGCCGATCCTAGTCAAACTACCCAGGAATTAGCGGCATGGTTTAACGTTACCTTACCCACAATATTGACTCACTTGCGTCAAATCAATAAAATAAAAAAATACGAAAAATGGGTGCCTCATGATTTGACTGATCTGCAGAAAGAAACGCGTGTTGAAACTTGTGTTGCCTTGTTGAACCGGTACAGAAATGAAGGAATATTGGATCGAATTGTAACATGTGATGAAAAGTGGATTCTTTATGATAACCGGAAAAGAAAAATGCAATGGCTGACCCCAGGTCAAATGCCACAACAGTGTCCTAAAGCAAAACTTACCAATAAAAAGGTAATGGTAACTGTTTGGTGGTCTCAGCATGGTGTTATTCACTATAGTTTTCTCCGATCTGGTCAAGCAATAACGGCAGATGTCTATTGTGCCGAACTCCGAACCATGTTGACAAAACTAGCAGTAAAACAGCCCCGACTCATGAATCGATCTTCACCATTATTGCTCCACGACAACGCGAGACCTCACACAGCACGAGAAACCATTTTGACCCTTCAGGAACTGCAGTTAGAAACCATTCGTCATCCTCCGTATTCACCAGACCTTGCTCCAACGGACTACCATTTTTTTCGTGATTTGGACAATTATCTACGTGACAAGAAGTTTTCTTCCCAGGAGGCAGTACAAAATGCTTTCACACAGTTTGTGCAGTCTAGATCGTCGGAGTTCTATCGCAAAGGCATTAATAACCTTCCCATTAGATGGCAGCAATGTATAGATAATAATGGCAACTATTTTGATTAAATAAATTTGTTAAAAATTTAAAAAATAAACAATTTAGATTTTCAGTACAAATCGGCAATTTCATACTTTAACCCCTATTATATAGTGCGCAACATGTAAAATAATCCTATGATTGTATAACTTTTCTTTGATTATGGGTTCTTTCCTATCGCGCTATAGTTTTATCAGTAAAACACCGTGCAACGTGTCCTTGTGCTATTGCTTGTACGCAACCGGCAACTACACTCTAGCCAAATTCAAAGCAGAATGTTTAAAAACAAATATTATATAAATATGATTTATAAATGAAGTAAATAAGTTTTTGAATCCTAGTAATATTTACTGCTAGATAGTAGGTGATGGTAGAAAAACTTCGTTTCAAACAAACGTCGGTTTGTTTGAAAAAACAAATATACGCGATTTAAATCCCGAAAAATAGTTTCATTTCCTAATGGTAGAAAAAGTTTAAAAAATTAAAAAATTGTAAGATTTTATTTTATATTAATTTACTCCAGAGCATCTGTTTCCGATTCTGAACTTGAATTATTACTCAATTGTTTGCAACCTCTTCCTTCAAATCCTTACGGCAGTTTTATATATAATTAATTACTTCTAATTTTTATGTTATTTTCAGGTGATTTGAAACTTCTATTCAAGAAAATCCATCAAAGACATGACTTCAAGATTTGTATTATAAATGTGAAAAAATATTGTTTTGTGGTAACAGTGAAACAGTCTGAGGTGAAACCCTAAACCCTAAAAATCATATGTATTTGTTTGATAACATTTATTCTATATCGAATTTGGTTAGAGTATAGAAGCAAATATTCTATTTTCATACAAATTGCGGTTGCGGCAACTGGCGAAAATGTCCGACTGCCGCTTCTAGTTGCCAGTTACTTGTGCCCAACACGTTTGCGCGGCGGCGTCTAACAAGAATGCATTGATTATCAGGTCTTGCCTAGTATAGGAATCGTTAGGCAATACTATCTTTCTTGGTTTTATGTTAAATTTAAAATGTAATGGACTTACACAATTTTGTAGTGAAATAAAACATTTTGCATTTGTATTTTGTATAACTTAAATCTTAATAATAACCCCTTTCCTAATAACAAAATTCGGAGGCAAATGATTATATTAATTGTATAATAATGTAATTTTACCCTTCCAAACCGGAACCCATTCACATTATCACTTGACGGCAGTAATAGGCAAGGTGGCAGTACTTCCCTGGACGAACTCTTTCACAACGAACTCTACTGCTACTAAAGTCATAGGTACATAACGCCACAGGGATTCGAACTATTGAAGTCTCAAATTGAGAGACAACCGTTCTCCAATTGGCCTACCACCGTTTCTAAACATGTTGAAAGAAGGTATATTATTTGTAATTTAAGACTGTCACAACGGGCAATAAAATATTCATTTCGTTTAAATTGTTTTTAATGACACAGATATTATTAAAAATAAGATGCGACAAATAGGTGCACCCATATATTGGGGTGAGTAGGCATCTATGACACTCAATAAATTTAGGCAGATATATACAAATTTATTCCATTAATTTTCTACTTTCCAAGCAAATCAGCCGTCTCTAGGTGCACAATCAGAAAATGGTATTTTACAAACGTTTAATAAAGAATAAAAGAAAAAAAACCGCAAGTTTGATCGAGGGCCATGCTCCTCAAATCAAACTTCAAATTTTCAAATCAAACGATCAAACTTTACATAATAAATTTATCAACTAAATGAGAATAATAAAAAAATAGACATTTCGTTACAACTTGTTACAGTCCAAAACAGAGACAAATTAGAATGAAAGTATTTTTTCGTATCGAAATCGGGTATATTTTTGTGAAGTAAATTAGAACACAAAAATAGTGTGAAAAAAGTGAGTGACAATGGTAACGCCACAACAAATCGCGACGAAGGTAGTCGACAGCGCAAGAGGGTAGACAGATATGTCTGCTCATAAAGCTGACATCTGCCGCCGTCCAGTCAACCCGTGACCATGGAGCGTGCAACCGTTCCGAAATATCGGGAAAATAAAAAGAAGTCATACCGTGGTAAGAAACCTGATACTAGTGATAATCACAAAAATAGTTTACATCCGTTGATAAAACAAATGTACGCGATTTAGATTCGAAAAAATTTCACTTACATTTTGTAACAATTGCGAAAGCCCTAAACTATACAAACAAGTTAGTCAACTTCTTAAAAATTAAATTTTAATTATCACCCCATTGCGTATTATAAACTGTGGTGGCAAATGGTTATGTTCACATTCATTTGCTTTGAGGAATTCTCTTTCTTTGGACATTGTTATTCGTGATTTGCAATAACGAGGAGATCCTGAACGAGTACATTCCCAAGTATCGGTTAATTTATTCCGAAAATGACAAAAATATGTGAAGCCGTTACACAGAGCTAGGTCCTTACCAGACATGTTGCGTACAAATGTCACTGAAACAGAAATATAAACGTTAACATATATCTCATAAGGTTTTGAATTCTTCACTGAAAAATAAATACGATTGAAATAAACAAGATGTTGTTTAAGGTGAACATATAAATTGATTACTTGTAATACGTTCTGAGCTTAGACTGCTAACAGATTGACTGAATTTTTACAGTTAATGCGTAAAGTCGTAATCAACATCATGCAGACAAGTGCATGAAGTTAATAATGACTTAGCAATATCTTTACCAACCAAGTTCACCACAAATGTAACTGAAAAAGTGAAACATATTATGTTATATAGGTGATAACTGAAAAAATTAAACATGTTGTATTATTATCACCATCACCAACCCACTCTACGTCCCACTGCTGGCCACAGGTTTCCTTTTTTTACGATATCAAGTGACGGGACGAACAAGTCCACCTGGTGGTGAGCGATACGTCTATCCATGGCAGTTGCAGTGCTTTAATTCGCAAAAAACTGATAGGTCACTGGGCGCTATGCCCGTCGCCCAATTTGTCCGTCAATAAAATGAGACATCAATAGTTCGAGTCCCTGTGGCGGCATGCACCTATGATTTTAGTAGCAGTAGACTTCTTTGTGAAAGAGTTCGTCCAAAGAAGTACTGCCACCTTGCCTATTTCTGCCGCTGCAGCATTGCTGTCTTCCGGTTTGGAAGGGTAAGGGTGTTATGTTATGTTTAAGTTAACAAGTCCTATGTGCCTGTAATTTCACCAGCACCCTTATCACTATAATGATTACAATGCCACTTTACTGCTTGGCGGCAAAAACAGGTAAGGTGGCAGTACTTCTTTAGACGAGCTCTTTCACATGGAGCTCTACTGTTACTAAAAGATTGTTCAAGCTATAGTTTGCCACGACCAGTTCGATTTGGCGATTTCTATTTTCGTTTTCCATTTGACCTCTTTTGACATGCATGTTGTCACGACTTCTTTTTTAGCAAGAGGTATTGGTACTCAAGATTTACAAATGTATGTTAATTAGAAATTGAAGTGATAGGCACATGCAGCAGTACGTCTGGATTGAGAGACATCCGTTCGCCAATTGGGCTACCACCGTTTCTATAAAACATGTTGGAAGAAGGTATATTATTTGTCATTTACACAAAGAGTAATAAAAAAAACATTTCAATTGTTTTAATTACATAGATATTATTAGCACTCTTACAGGATAAGACAAAAAGATTCACTCATATTTTGGGATGAGTCTCTCTATAATACTTAATAAATTTAGACAGATATAAACTAATCTACTCTATTAATATTCTACTTTCCAAACTAATCAGCCGTTTCGGCTTCACAATCAGAAAAAGGTATATTACGCTAAACGCTTAATAAAAAATAAAATAAAAAAGAAAATTTAATCGAGAGCCACGCTCCAGGGCCTCAATACTTACTTAAATACTTCTACATCATTGAAAATTATAAAAAATACACACGTCGTCAAAATTTCTTACATTCGCATTAGAAATGAAATTATTTTTGGGATCTAAATCGGGTAGATATATTTGTTTGAAAAAACAAATTAGAACACAAAAACAATTTAGGTCCGTTGAAAAAAACAAATATACGCGATTTAAATTCGAAAAATTATTTCATTTCACATTCTGTAACAATCTTGTAAGACTTACACTCGACAAAAACACGTTAAACCTTAAAAAATTAAATTTTAATTATAAACCCATTGCGTATTACAAACCGTGGGGGCAAATGGTTATGTTCACATTCATTTGTTTTGAGGAATTCTCTTTCTTTGGACATTGTTATTCGTGCCTTGCAATATCGAGGAGATCCTGAACGAGTACAGTCCCAAGTATCGGTTAGTTTATTCCGAACATGACAAAAATATGTGAAGCCGTTACACACAGCTAGATCCTTACCAGACGTGTTGCGTGCAAATATCACTGAAACAGAAATATAAACGTTAACATGAAGTTTTGAATTCTACACTGAAAATGAAATGCGATTGAAATCGTCGGCGTCGTTTAAGGTGATCATATAACTTGATTTCTTGTAACACGTTCTGGGCCCTTACCATGAACTCTTATTACGATTCAATTAAGGACCTAAAATGAATCGTTGTGAGATAGCGCTACATGAACTGCATATCACCATCCCGCTTTTTTGTCGTTACAAACCTACACTGAACTGTAAAAAGAGTTCATGGTAAGGCCCCTGAGCTTACAAAGGTCAATGAGAGCGTAAGAATTTTGATGATTGCAGTAACCATTTTAATGACTGCAGCAACCATTTTAATGAATACACAACCATTTTAAGTAATGAATTTAATCATGTTATGATTGATTTTATAAAGTAACTTGACTGTAGTCAATGTTTTTCAGTACATGATTTGCAGGACCTGTAATCAGAAAAGATGTCGTGAAAACAAAAATGCTTTTATTAATGTTAAAGTACTATTTAAGATTGTTGTATTTACTACAACGCTGGCAAGTAGTTATATGTATACATAACTTTATAGAGGGAAACTGACGATGGCCACCGTCAAAACGGGTTGCAATCTGAAATAATAACAAGTACAGACATTTATTTGGTGATAATCAAATCTAAATATCCTCTCTCTAATTACGAACTGCGCTGGAGTGGACTTCTCTATCTTTAGTCGCTACAAGCATTGTCTCACGAATTCATATAGGGGCACAGCACAGAACAACCACACCAGAACCAATTTAAAATGGTTCATTTTCCAAATTGGTCTGACCAGAACTGGATCTCAGGACTTCCTCATCTAGCGCCTACTGTTGGGCCACTCGGTCAATAAAATTGTATTATTGCTTTACTGTCTTCAGATAATATTATGAAACATTTTGGGAACAACATTAGTTTACTAATTCACTATCTACTGACGTGTTATTAAAGATGTCGAAAATACATTTGCTTTACAACTTTACTGCCTACAAATTTATTACGAAATAATTTTACTACAGAGAATACAACTGTTTACCGCTTTACCGTCTAAGATATATTGTTAAACATTTAGGTAATACAACTGTTTTACTACCTTAACGTATACAAATTTATTAGGAAATAATTTTACTATAGAGAATACAACTGTTTACCGCTTTACAGTCTAAGATATATTGTTAAAGAAACAGGAAATACAATTGCTTTACTACCTTACTATCTACAAATTTATAAAGAAATTGTTATAGTGTAGAGAACACAATTGTACACTGCTTACTGTCTAAAAATGTAATACGAAATAATAATAATATAACTTGAATGTTTACTGCATTAATGTGTAAGGATAATTAGTAAAGATGCAATTGTCTAACTACTTTGTTGTCTACATTTTTTTAAAATTAGTCTGCCATGTCCCACTGGCAAAGGCCTCTCCTCTCAACTTCCACAGTACCTTGTTTGACACAATGTTAGGCCAGTTTCTTTATGTACATATGTGTCCAACTCACCATTACAAACTACAAATTTATTACGGAATAATTATACTGCAGAGAATAACAATTGTTTACTGTTTTACTGTGTACGGATATATTGTTAAAGATGTAAGAAATACAATTGACACTATCTTGCTTTCCACAAATTTATTTCGAAATTATCATACTGTATAGTATACTGATGTGCACTGCTTTACTGTCTATATACTGCTAAAGACGTAGAAAATACAATTGCTTCACTACTTCGCTGTCTACAAATCTAATGCGAAATAATTACACTGTGTAGAGTACAGTTGTTTACTGCTTTACCGTATGTTGATATTTTGTTAAAGATTTAAGGAATACAATCACAGTACTATATACAGTACTATACACTGTCTATAAATGTATCATTGTATTGTTACAAATTTAGAGAATACAATATAGTTTTATAATTGTGGTGATAAAGTATTATCACCACAATTATATATAGCTAAATTTAAAAAGAAAATGCTAATTAAATACTCCGGTTCATTTTGCAATGCCCTTACAGGGATCATGTTTAGAATACATTATGTACAATGTTGAATCCAAGTGAAAGCAGTAAACACCGTATGACGAAATAAATAATTTGACTACGTCATTTGATCTTTAGCTTACTTATCCTTAACTGTCACTAGAAAGAACTACTATACTAAAATACTTAATTTCACAATTATTTTATTTAGGGTGATAGTACCAATTAATCGACATTTTCAAGAAAGTGTTGTCTTTAAACTAGAAATTATTTTTTTTCTTACACATATAACAATAGTGATTAGTTTACTTGACTGATATAATCCTTAAGAAAGGTTATTGGTACTGCAGTATGTTTCATAAAAAAACATAAGTATTACTAAAAAAACCTAAACTAGAATTTCTCTAAATCTCCAGTAACGAACACGAAAAATCCACGAATTACCAATTAACCATTAATCGACCCCACAATTGACACTAACCAATAAGAAAAATGTTATGATAGAAAATTGTCGATCCCTGGAGCCACCACCTGTACCTACAATAAATGTTCGTATAATCATAATCCAAATCGATTACAATGATAATATGTTGAGATGAGTTGACATATTTTTATAGTTTACAAACGTAATCAGAGTGGTTACCGCCACTCACAGACATTTGCAAAATACATAAAGTCTCCCTGGCCAGTAATTACACTGAAAACCAATGTGATTGAAATAAACAAGATGTTCTTTACGTAATCATATCACTTGCTTCTTTGTAACATATTCTGTGACTATACAAAATACTTAATAATGATTACAACAATTTTAAGCAATGAATTTAATCATGTTTTGATTTATTCCATCAATTATTTTTCCGAGCTAACTTGATTAAAATCATTGCTTTACCGTGCATAACAGTGTTATCAGTAATGTAAGTAATATGAAGATAAATTTACAAATACAGAAAAGCGCCGCACATATGGCGAAATTTAAAATTTAATAATCATACCATTTCTAATATAAAACTCAGGTCGTTCGTGATTGTGTTCACCGAGTGCTCTCTTGATTTTTCTGTCTTTAGTCATTATAATTCGCGCCTTGCAGTAACGACCAGATCCTGCGCGAGTACACGGCCAAATATCAGTTCTCTTATTCCGAGTATGGCAGTAGAATGTGTAACCCTTATATACGGCTTGGTCTTTGCCAGCTCTGTTAATTACAAACGCCACTGGAAAAAAAACCATGTAAATATATTCTTTCTCATTGAATTCTGTACTTACAACTAAGTAAGTAATTTAAAGAGTACAGTTTGGGGTAAAGGTTTTTTTTTTTTTAAATGAAACTAAAGCCTTTTTAAGCCATGAATGTTAACAATGTTTTATCTACACAAAACTCCATTATTAATTACAAATTTCGGAGGTTCGTGATTGTGTTCAATATTTTCTCGAAGGACCTCTCTGTCCTTCGTCATTATCAGTCGAGCTTTACATTTACGGGAATTGCCCCCTGACATAGAGCATTGCCAGGAATCTGTTGTTTTATTGCGTCGACTGCGGAAAAACGTATATCCATGGAAAACGGCAAGCTCTTTTCCTGACACATTCTTAACAAATACTACTGAAAGGAAAAAAAAAACGTTAACGTCTTAACGGCTTCGAATAAGACGCTAACAGAAGAGTTGCACTGTGTATTTTAAGTTTGTGAATTACTGTTTCATCTCACTAGCGCGAAAAGGCTTTCTTTCTCATTAGAAATCTGCGTGCAAAAGCAGTTCGAATTTCAAAAACCTCTTTCCACGGATGGACTGTGGTGCAACTTTTTCTATCAATAAAAAAAACATAATGACACGTTCAACTACGCGATTTGTCGTACATTATTTACGTAATATAAAAAAATAAATTGACAACAATAACTAATTTTGCTTATTAAAACTGATTTGTTATTTAGTTCAACTGTTTTTCTTTTATCTACCATTTCAAAAGTTATGTGTTTCGCTTGGCAGCAAAGTTGTTTCGTGGCTCCTGCCTTGAAACCCTCGCTACGCTCAGGATTCCGTCTTTGAACCACAAGCGAATTGCTCAGGTTGCAATACAGGCACTTGCGTCAAAGAACAACTTAGTAGCCTTGCATAACAACTATTACAATTTTACGGGAAAAGTAATTGGCAACTTAAGAATTTTGAATTGTGTCCTTTATTTTTATTTACAACTTTATTCATAAAATAACAATATGCCACACCATCACATTAATAACCTGGTAAGGATTATATAATTTCTTTTATTAAAACAAAATTCAGAAAAGTTCGATTTCCATATTCGAACCCTGTTTCGAATCCAGGTAGGACCAGGTTACTTCGTTAACTAGCGCCTATAATAAAAAACGTATTTGGTGAATCAATAAATTTTACAACATTATAGTAATTCTATCTTATATAAATTTGTACTGTCTGCTTCTCGATTTTATTTTAATAAATACTAATGTATTTGACTATAAATATGATTTATACGGTACAAGATATAATCGCTTTGATACTTTATTTAACAATTAATATAATTAATAAATTAATTAATTTAACTGCCTTCGTGGCCGAACGGTTACCAGGCTGGACTGCCACGCAGAGGTCTCAGGTTCGATTTCCGGGTCGGGAGAAATATTTGTATGGCCTACATTTATTTCTCTCGTGGGTTTGGGTGTAATTTGTGGTTGTCTATGTGAGTGACCATGCCACCCACGACACAGGGTTGCCCTAGTGCGGGGCTATGTTGAGTGTGAGCGTCATTATCATTATCAGAAACTATGACAAGTTAAATAATGATGGTGAACTATGGCGATTCCATTTTTTTAACAATATCAAGTGAAGTGACGAACAAGTCGTGCACACAATGAGCGACCTTACACCGATTGGCAAAATCCTTTCACCATGGCGACAAACATGACATATACATAACACATAATTCAAAAAGGTGAACCCGTTTTTATGGTTTTCGGGATAATTTATAAAGTACTCCTTTATGTATGGCGAAAGGCGGTGGTGGATGGTTATGTTCATTTTTTGCACCGACGACTTCCATTATTTCATCGTTTGTAATAGTCAAACGAGCTTTACATCTTGGAGTAGCGCCGAACTTTGTACAATACCAGCTACACTTTTTCAAATGACGATGATGACAATAAAAGGTGTACCCGTTTAATATAGCTAGCTGCTTGCCGTTAGCGTTAAATACTAAGGAAACTGAAACAAAAATCAAAATAATACATATAATAAAAAACTTTCAGACAAATAGATAAGTTTTTACACAAAATAAGTAAAGGGGAGGACAATAAATTTATTAATGTATATTTTATGATATTTTAATTAAAATAAAGTACAAATTTCAATGCTTTGAGACGCTGAGAGACATGCGGTGCGATGCTCCGAGGTCGCTCACAGAGCATTACAATTTATACCTTATCAAAATGGAAATAGGACAAAATATACATCGATGAATTTAATGTCCTCTGCCTTACCGTTGGCCGGTTTGCTCTAACCCTTAGTCTATGTATTTTATCCTCAACAATTTAAAGATAATTTGATTTCGGCTTTCTATTATATATTCATTAAATAAATAACTGTGGACTGGGGAAGTATTTAATAACACGACCAAGTATCTGAAAGGAAGCGTTTATTTAAAAAAAAACAGACGTCTTACTATGTATGTCAGACAGCGTAAGCGTCACATGATTTTGCTGTTTTTGGAATCGATCGTCACTTTGCACGATTCTAATAAAACCGCTCTTAATTCACATAGGTACTTATTTGTCAATATTTTCGTACATGCTTTTTAAAAATATTCTCAATTTGATCTGAAAACGTCCTTCGTGACCTTATTCTTTCAAAGTTGCCTTCTACATTGGCTTACATATTTCTTTCGCCACTGTACTTTAATGTTAGGAGAAAGAAGTTACTAGCCGTTTATGCTTCCTCCGCTTTTTATAACTATTTGAGAGGTGGATGAATACCGATAACCTTTTTCTTCTCAGTTGTAATGATTTTTGCTCAACAGCCGCCGCATTTTATGCATTCGCAAGTACTTGTGTTGGCCTATATATACGTATACATATGTTATAATATTATAAGATGTGTTACCACCAAGTAGAGTCAACTCACTCTAAGAGATGATCACCACAAAAACAACAGAAAATAAATTGAAAAGTCGTAATATTAACTATTTATACATTTTAAAAACATAATTTCTGTTGTATAAAAAGCGATGGACGTACCTTTGTGTTGAGTTAATACAACACAAGCGAATCACACACTAATCCCATTTTATTACACGTAATCCACCATCAACTTAAATAAATTCTTTCTATTTCATAATAGGTACTATATTTTTCAGTAGAAAATAATATATGCGTTCCATACAAGCTGAATAAAAGATTTCACCTATAAGTAGAACCTACAACTTTTGTGCATTTAAAGGATTAAAAATCTTACAAATGACACTCGAAAATGTGGAAAAAAATTAAAGTCGTATCAATACTCCATTCCGCATAAAGTAATTTGGAGGTGGATGATTGTGTTCAGGGTTGATACGGATGATTTCTTTATCCTTGGTCATTATGATGGATGCTTTACACCCCTGGCCCTTTGTGCAGTCCCAACTGTCCGTACTTTTGTTACGACCGTGGCGGTAAAATGAGTAACCGTTGAACAGAGCCAACTCTTTATTGGTTACACTTCTTACGAAGGTGACTGTAAATAGACATATGGGTGTTATTTGTATTACTATATTATTATTTGCTTTTTTACATTAATGTAAATTGTACTTTACAAAATAAAGACGATTGAAAATATTCAAATTTTTTGCTTTGCGGAGTAATTTTTTTTTGACATATTTCACAAATTTTACATTAAACTGAAAATGTAAAAATTACATTTAGTAAAGTATATTACCTCTATCTGTTTTTATTTAACCATTAAAATTAAGGTTTTAGAATTAGCACACTATTGTTTTACAGAATAAAATGGAGTTGCGGATCTAGCTAAGTGGTATTGTTTCAAGGGAGATAATTTACAAATTTGTACAAAATTTATAATAGTGTAAACACAACCAAAAATGAAAATGTAAACTACTTAAGTCTAACAAACTCTCCGTTCCACATAACGAATTTTGGTGGTGGATGATTATGTTCTGAGGAAATACGAGTAATTTCCTTCTCCTTAGTCATTAGAATGCGGGCTTTGCATCCTCGACCCTTTGTACAAACCCAGCGATCCGTAACTTTGTGTTGACTTCGGCGGTAAAATGAGTAACCACCAACCAGAACCAACTCTTTGTTCGAGCTGGTTCTCACGAAGGATACTGTGAAGAAATTGAAACATTTAATTAAAAAAATACACATGTATATCAGCAGCGCCAGCACGACAGGCGCGATTTGCGTAAGAAGCGACATAGGATCGAGGGAATATCTCGCGTCTCTAGCGTAAATCGCGCGCTGCCGTGCTAGCATTGCAGTAGTCACCAAACAGAACAAATACTTCGTTAGTTACGAGAATTAGTCTAAACATGTTATTTATTTGACATACAGTGACATTAGCTTTTACATTTTATACAATTAATATTAACTGTCATAGTTAAACGTTAATGAATACATGGCACACTGATATGTTTTAGAAGAAATAATACTTTTAGTTACATTCTCAACTAATAGTAAATGACGATGTAGTCTAGATTTGAGAGAAATGAGCATGCTTACAAGGAAACTTTGCCTATATTTTACACCAATGTCGAACTTATAGTTCATTTTGTTCAGAATTTATCTTCCTTAGTTAATGAATTTACATAACGTTTACTATCCAAAGCATCTGTTTTGAGCCTAAATATTTTTTATGGTATCTAACACTAAAATGTACAAATATGTGCTATTTGGAAGAATTTATATATATGTACTCGTACAGTAATAAGTTAGATACGTCTAAAATTACTTAGTTTGAGTATATTTATTCTTTTTTATATATAATATCAAATGACGGAACGAACGAGTTGTGTGTGCCTGATGGTAAGCTACACGCCTGTCAATAATAGTTGCAGCGCCACTTAGAGGTTTAAATCGCAAAAATCTGAGGAGCACTGCCACTGCACCCGTCACCCTGAGACATAAGTTGACAAGTCCCATGTGCCTGTAATTTCACCAGCACCCTTACCCTTCAAAACCGGTACGCAGTAGGTAATGCTAACGTTACTGCTTGGCGGCAGAAATAGGTAAGGTGGCAGTACTTCCCAGGACGAACTCTACAACACACAACGAGCTCTACTGCTGCTTAATCTTATTCATCCCGGTATTCAGGTGTATTATGGTGGTAATATCAACTAATTTACATATCATTTAAAAAACCTCCGATATAAAACATTGTACTCCAAGAATAAATAAATAATCACTATCTGTAAGGTAACAACTCATCAAGACCAATTTAATTAGCCCAATTAGAATAAATGTTTTGAAAACTATACAACAGCTACAGAATAAACGTTTGACTCATAAATTAATTTGGCTGATTTATTTCACTAATTTCTAAATTTAAATGGTATTATTTGTGTATATTAGCCCAAACACAATAATCCTGCTGTAAGTATCAATTATGTCGAAAACGTCGAAATATCGTAGAATGTCGAAGGCCATTATAATAATAACACATAGGAGAACCTCGACAGCTCGGTAAGAGCAATTGTACGGTGCAGCATGGCCGTGGGTTCAACTCTTACCGGGTGGAAGAAATTTTTCAATGTGTTCGATCTTTATATTAATAATCATAACAAAACTAATGGAGTTATGAACAAATGTTCACCAAACATAAGTAAGAACTATCATGACTAAAATAGCCTACAAATAGATAAAATCGCTTTGAGATCAGGCCATCTGTTGGTGGAGCTACAAATGCCACAAACAGACATTCAACACAAATACACCTTGCTATACACACAGTTCAGACTTTTGTCAATACTACATACGAATCATATAACGTCCTTTGCGATTATTGTGTTCATTCGCGATGCCGACAGTAGATTTGCTGGACTTTGCCACGATGACTTTCGCCTTGCTTTTCCAGCCACACCGAACTAGGTACAAATCCAATTATCTGTAGTTATAAATCGCCGACAGCAGAAGTTTGTGAAACTATCCTTCAGCACGGACAAGTGAAATAAAGTAAAATAAGTATTAATTTTACGATCGAGATCCCTATAGTAACTGGAAAAATATCTGATGATCTTTAAACAGCTGAACAGATGTTCACCAAACATAGTTCAGAGAAATCCCGATTAAATAACCCTACAAATGGGTAAAGTCCCATGGAGATCAGTTCATTTGTTTGTAGAGCTACTATGTCACAAACAGACATGCAATACAAATATTCCTTGGCACATGCACACACAGTTTACACTTTTATTAATATTCCATTACGAATCATATAATGTCCTTTGTAATGATTGTGCTCATTCGCGATGCCGACAATAGCCTTGCTGGGCTTTGCCACGACGACTTTCGCATTGCATTTCCTGTCAGCTTCACCGGACTGGGTACAAACCCAATTGTCAGTAGTTATATATCGCCGACTGCAGAAGTATTATGTAACCATCCATCAGTAGGATTTCCTTGCCCGCCGTATTTTTCACCCATCGAGCTACAACGCAAATGTTTTGCCAATTAAATCTGTAAAAGAAACGGTGAAGTGACCATATTTGTCGACACGGGATCGCATTAAGCCGGTTCGAAAAATGTCCATGAAATAAGAGCTAAAAAGACGTGCCTTTGGCATCGGTTCATACGACGCAGCTCGGCAACGAATCTGCTTCCAGCGAATTTCTGTTCATGTCTGTACGCAGACGATGTCTGCTAAGCGGCGTCGATACCCGAACAGCCCCGAACGGTAGCGTCGATGCCCAAATAGCAGCGTCGACGCCCGAACGGAAGCATCCTCCGAAGGTGAAAAAGCCACATGTTATACGAATCGATGTATGAACGACGACTCCGACACCTGAACGGTCTATGATGGACTAAGATCTGTCCTCTCTACTTAAAGTCGTACTGATCAGGAGTACGCATAGTATTGATTGAAATTCAATACAAACAAGCAAAATAGTTAAAACTATTTTAATATCTCACAATATACAACACATTTTTTTTTTTACATATGTGCAACTTAAAAGTTACTACGTAACTACTACGTAAGTAGTAAGTTACAGTTTATATATATCGCCCGCTTGCCAGAACAACGTGTTATCTCTAATACATTGACATATATATATATATATATATATATATATTAATTATATAAATTTTTAAGCTTTTTTCGATATTGCAAATAGCGGTAATTGACAGCTTTAAGTATAAACATATTCTGGCTACTTCGTTGTCGATGAATTAACTCATCTCGACTTCTTGCGGCGATGTTACCATTGTCATATTTTTAGCACACACCACTTACGCTATACCGTACCTACGAGAAAACTGAAGTCGACCTCCTATTTTTGTTTTTATTATTGCTGCAGTAGCACGTGCAGCAATAATAAAAACAACATATGTCATACCGTGATAGCAAATCTAAACCAGTGCTATTTATTAATCGTATCAAAACGGTTTTTCCAAATCCCCGTAAGCAACTGTAAGTCAACAAAGTTTCTTGTTTTAAAATAACAGTTTAAAACCAAATTACTCACATCTACGATCAAAACACATGTGCAGCGTAACATACAGCTGTTTAGTGCCATGTTGCTTTATATAGAAGCTGCTTAGAGGGTTAGTTTAAAGGGTTAGTTTTGAAAACCGAACCTCATAAAATACAATTCCTGCTAACAAGAAACAGTTTACTTGCCACACATATTAATTTTGTATGAAAAATCAATGAAAAATTACTGGTCTAGAAAACTAGTTCATAATTTATAGCCCGGACATAAACAAGAAAATAGCTGGGAAACGCCAAAAAAATGCACTACATTGCACTATCTAGACGCCGTACGAGGCCAAGAGTAAATCTCTCGAACCCGACAGCACCTACGATAATTTTTTACTAAGTTTTTCCTTGTGCAAGACCCCGTTAAAAATGGAAAAATGAGGCATGGGGTGATTATGTTGAAATTGGCTTCGTAAGTATTTCTGTTCTTTGGAAAATGTCGTTCTGGATCTGCAGCGATAGCTAGTTCTATTGCTACATAAATAGTTAACTGTGAATATGTAGTTATTTATACATAGTAGAAAAGAATACGTAGTTGTCAATGATTGCCATTTCTTTTCCAGTGTGAATTGTCAGAAATTGCAATTGCAGTTACTTATTTACAAATTAAGTATAAAAAAATAACAAAAAGTAAACAAAATGAATAAGGGTGATAAAAATAAACCGACTTTGAAATAGATTAAAAAAGAAATATATTCGTAAGTTACAAATTCATAAGTAACATAAAACTTTTAATTACTATTTTACTGTACCTAAAATACAACAAACAAGGAAGTACCTAAAATACGTTAAAAAAATTACATCTAAATTGATATTAAGTATGTCCTACACCCCAAAGAAATTGGGACACTTATGTTTCTCACACCACACGTAACATTAATGTAATACAAATCTAACATCTTATTAAAATACCATTCCTAATAAAATACGCGGGCGGTGGGTGATTGTGTACGAGATTACTGTGTATAGTTTCTAAACTTTTTGTCGTAGTTATTCTGGCCGCGCACTTGCATCTCTTGCCTCTCGTGGTACATAGCCAGTAATCTGTATGCTTGTTCTGAGTGTTGCGATAGAAAGTATAACCAGACACCAATAACAATTCCTTCCCTTGACTACTGCGGACCAATGACACTGAAAACGCATAGATATATTATTAGTAATCTCCTTGTGAAAGAATTCGTCCAGGGTAATACTGCTATCTTACCTATTTCTCCCGCCAAGCAGTAATATAAGCATTACTGTGTTACGGTTTCGAAGGGTAAGGGTGCTGGTGAAATTACAGGCACATGGGACTTGTCAACTTATGTCTCAGGGTGTCGGGCGCAGTTACGGTGCCCCTCAGATCTTTGTGATTAAAGCTCTGAGTCGCACTGCAACTGTTATGGACAAACGTGTCGCTTACCACCAGGCGCACCATTTGTTCATCCCGTCACTTAGTATTATATAATAAAATACAAAGGCATAAAATACACCATAAACCACATGAATGAAATTATATCAATGCAGCAGGAAAAAAGTGAATAAAAGTACACGTAGCTTATATAGGCATCAGAGGGAAAGGGTTTATATAACTCGATTACTTTGGACTTTGCTACGAAACTTATTGTTCAATTTAATACAGGTATTGAAAAGAAAACGTCTTTCATTATAACATTCGTTGCGTGCCTTCTACATCTTACCGTTTTTATAGTCACCCTTCCACATCTATGACACGTACGGAGTGGATTTCCTTGCCTACAAAGTTGTTCTCTGAACGCTATAATGGACCATTTCAGAGCAAGTGTGAATTGACATTAAACAGGTGTGCATGCTTTATCGTCGAAATAATCCACACTTTCGATCAGGTGAGATGGATGTCAAATGCACACATATTTACCTTTAAAAATTCTTTATTACTGGTAGATACACTGAATCGGTTAAGTGTCTGCATTCAAAAGAGACTCGATTAAAATATACAATGTTAATTTTTTTATTTATTAATTCATAACAAAAAAAATACATTAACGAGTGTTGAACATTCCTAGTTTGATGACATCGGAGGCCTAGCGGTTCACATTCTGGTGCTGGATAAGGAATTCCCGGTATATAGACTGGGTGTTCTGGTTTATGAATTCCGTTACTCTAAGTGTCCTAGTTTGATACCACGTAATTAGTGTGGTTGACTGACACATTACTATTACTTGCTAAAGGTAAAAAAATCCCTCTTAACCTAATCTAATCCAGGCTGCTTAATTTGCTTTATGTCATGTTAAAGTACATAGAACGATTGTAAACAAAATTATTAAAAAAGTAAAAGGCAAATTTTTATACGTCAGATGCATTGACTTACAAATAAATGGACGACGGGTCTAATACAAAAACCACGAAAAAAATGTCCCAAGTCAACCTATTCGAAATTTAAATTGTAATGTCATCGCAGTATCGCGCTGTCAATAGAACAAATGAAGACTAAAGCGGAGTGTCGCGCTCTGTATACGATTTTAGCGCCTTACAAGTGCGGACACTTTTTAGCGCGGACCCGACGTCCATATAATTGTAAGTCAATGGTCAGATGTATTTATTTTCTGTATCTATAGAATGATGTATAGATTTGTTATCAGACTACAGTAGTTTGTTATGAAACGGAATTTTTTTTTACATTTAAGTGTTGAAAAGGTTTTTTTGTTGTTATGTGAAAAGACTGATGAAAGTGGAGGAAGTGAAGGAGGTTTGTCAGGAGCGTAGCGGGTGGAGGGACATGGTCTTTGTCCACCGCGGTGGGAGACAGGCGCGATGATATGTATGCACCAGCTATTAATGAATTGCGCGATGATATGTATGCACCAGCTATTAATGAATTTGCATGAATACTAAAAAAAAAATGTCGTAAAACGAAAGTCGTTGGTTTTAATGTTAGAGTAAAGCTTATGAGAGTTCGAGGTAAACATATATCTCGATAACATTGCTAACTCAGCTTTTTGAGTGACGTAGGTACCACAGGCGACACATATTACTTAAGCTTTTGACCGCCACTGATAAAAACTAGTTTCATTCCCTAGACGCCAAGCCTGTATAGTGATGTAACATGTTATGAACTTTCGCCATAAATTAATTAAATTCTCCTAAGTCAAAGAAAAACATAAACGAACAAAAAATGCAACTGTCAATCCATACTTAAGTAGAATATACAAGTAACACAAGGAATATCTTTAATTTATCAATTTTAATTGAAAATTAAAGGGTTTCATTGAAGCTTTAAAGCGTCATTGGCGTATCAGCCAAGTTAATGTATAACGCCTTACAGCGTCCACGGCGGTCAAAGGGTTAAAACCATGAACTTATTAGTGACTACTGGTAAGTTCTTAAACTTTATACAAAATACCATTACGAACTACAATCGTCGGTGCCCGATGTTCGTGCTCAAGCATCGCCTTGATAATCTTCATTTCTTTAGTAGTAAGCAATTTGGCTGTACACCGGCAGACTTTTCCTGCAGTCGTACAAGTCCAGTAGTCAGTCATTTTGTGCGAACTTTTTCGGTAGAATGTGTATCCGTTCACAACAAGCAACTCCTTCCCCGATGTGTTTCGCACCTTTGATACTGGAAACAAGAACACGAAGGTTTATTACACTTGGATGAAAATATTTTTTATGAAATCAAGTGACGGGATAAATAAGACGTACGCCTCGTTGTAACATTTCTAGTGCCACTGAGAAGTTTAAGTCACAAAGATCTGAAGGGTACTGACATTGCGGCCATCACCCTGAGACATTAGTTTGACAAGTCTCACGTGCCTATGATTTCACAGTATCCTTAACCCTTCAAACCCGAAACGCAGTAATGCTTACATTGCAACTTGACGGCAGAAATAGGTAAGGTAGCAGTACTTCCCTGGACGAATTCTTTCAAAAGGAGCTCTAATGCATTTCTCATTGAGAATTGAAACGTTTGCTGTTCAAGTAGGGTTTTCATTTGCTATATCGAACTATGTAACTAAATTAATATTAAAATACAATGTGAGATTTTTCCTACCTTTGTTTATTTAGCGAAACTAAAGGAACTATTTCTAGAAACCCTTTAAATGAGACATATTTTATTTAATTCTTATACATACGCCATTGTTAACTGTATAGAGCGCAGGTGGATGATTATGTACGTAATTATATTTTATTATCTTCTTCTGCTTTGTTGTTGTAAAACTTGCTTTGCATTTCTGCGAAGACATACAGGTACAGGCCCATCTATCTGTTGTAGCCGATCCGGCGTAACAGGAAAACAAATGGCCATCCACAAGTGCCATCTCTCTGCCTTGACGGTTTCGAACCCATTGCACTGGAATAAAAAAAACAAAAGTTGTGAGTAGCAGTACCACTGTCGTTTAATTTAAACTGCAAATTTGAACGTTATGTTTATAATATAAAGTACAGTTTCGTCAAGAAATTTTGACAATTCGTAACTCTAGTTGTAGCCACGTGGTAAAAGCAAGTCCGTAGACGTATTAAGAACTATTTTCTCTTGCTTTTGTTTTATAAGAACATGGTAACATCTCGATATGTAATATGCTTATAATTCAACTTTATAAACATTTTGTTGCTACGTATTTTGAAAGTCAATATTTAAATGTTTCATATAAATTCCATTACATATCCTGTAGTTCGTAGATATGTAAATAATTTTATTTTTATTTATAATCTGTTTCATAATCATGCTCAATAATCAAAATACAAAGCCGCGATGTTGGTATAAAAACATAAATTGTAAGTACACTCGGTGCCCTCACTTAGGTATCCACTAATTGTATAGCACGTAGTATAGTCAAAGTCAAATAATCATTTATAGCAAAATTTTTACACTTGAAAACGTCATTTTTTAAACTACTGCTCGTTCACTGTGCCGCCTTCCCTGAGAAGAACGAGCAAGAAACTCTAGGATTGTTCTTTTCATATAAACTTAAATAAGTGGATACCTAAGTGAGGGTACCGATCCTACGTCCTGAATTTATCATAGGTCATTTCAATACAGCAGGAGAATACTGTAATAAGATGCAAATTATGTTTAGAACCTGTAGGTATAACTAAAATATAATGTGACAACCTTACGATCCGAAGAAAGTTCGTACATTTACGCGCCGAACAGGAGGGAGTTGTCCTACTTGCACTTATTATACAATGATATTACTTAATCTGCGATGATTTCTTATTACGAATGCTTTAAAGTCTAACTTAAATTCGAATAATATAGTGCGTACTTAGGTAAGTTTATAGTTTATAGTGCTTTTGTAGTTCTAAACCGGGCAGTAAAAGTTATAAAAATCTTTCAGAGATTTTTTTTTTAATTTGTTATTTTAAAGATCACAAATACATACTATTTTGATACTTTTATTCAATAGTTTTTAAAAGTAGTCGATTTACAACTTATTAATAATTAATATTAACACTTACATGTGATTCTACGAGCTTATTATCATAAACAGGACATAATACTATAGAAAAAGGAAACATCCAATACAATTACTTTTGAAAATAATAATAACAACAATAATAACGCACACACTCAGCATAGCCCCGCACTAGGGGAACCCTGTGTCGCGGGCGCTATGGACACACACATAGACAACCACAAATTACACCCAAACTCACGAGAGAAATATAGGTAGGCCCTACAAATATTTCTCCCAGCCCGGGAATCGAACCTGGGACCTCTGCGTGGCAGTTCGGCATGGCAACCGTTCGGCCACGGAGGCAGTTGAAGTAGTTAAAATAATTTTGATTTATCGATCTTCGTTAATCTTCGTGATTTAAGAGTCTATAGATACCGTTCAAAAAATTCACTGAGACCAATGGATAGAGAGCCAAAGTTATATAGTTATAGCCATAGGGGTAATGCCAGTTAAAAACTGACTAAAATGGTCTTAGTTAATTTCAGATGTCGAGTATCTAATTTTTCTAAGAATACTTAAAATCAGACACTTGTAAAATGTCCTAAACGGTTGGCTTGTTTGATAAAACAAATATAAGTGATGTAGATCCGAATAAATATTTCGTTCACACGAATACTTATAGTCGTATGTAAATTCCATTACGTAACATATATTTCGCAGGCGGATGATTATGTACAAAATTACATTTTATTATCTCCTTCAGCTTTGTAGTTGTAAAACAGGCTTTGCACTTTTTCGTAGATATAGAAGTACAGGACCACCTGTCTGTTGTCGATGACCCGGAGTAGCAGGAAAATAAATGACCATGGACTAGTGCCATCTCTTTTCCCAGATGATTTCGTACCCATTGCACTGAAATTCAAAATACCAAACACGTGAGTATACATCATCAAGAAATTTTTATGGACCAATTAACCAGAGGACGAACGCTATGTTGAAAACCGTAATACACATACACTCACTAATCCCACCACCAAAAAAACCTGATATCTACGTGTTTCGCCTCTCTACGAGGTGTCCTCATTTGTTGTTGATTGGTCGATGCTCGGCCGAACAAATATTCCTTGTGGTGGTGGGATCTAAAATTCTAGCGCGCTTATTTATTTTAGTAATTTTATGTGGACGAAGGGTGGCGAAATTAACTGCATGAAAAAATATCCAATAGAAGCGCAGCTATTTCTCACGATTTAACCTCCACTGGATTCGCGAAGTAGCAAATTAATTTACTTCCACTTTTATACCGTAGCCGTAACAACCGGCTTTCTGTTGCGTAATCAATGCACGTACCACACCCAAACCAACCAATCCAAACATACAAATCCATGGCTTTCTAGAATAGCGACACCTATCTCAAATACGTCTCATTCACTAGTAAGATGGCTTAAAAAACTGACACGTAGAAAACAAACGAGCCGACTACGGGTTATTGACATTTGCAACATCTGCGTCTGCTTGATTCATTTTATTTTTTAGCAGTAGTGTTTTTTTCCCACACCACCGAATAGAACAGTACGGCATTGTTAGAGATATTATCTTTATTACAATAAATACAGAATATTTTTTGGAATATACGGAGACGTACACACAGGTCAGTAGCTGGCCTGTCTATATTTCAGTGCAAACGATTAGTTGATATAGACAGAGATAGAGTTGATATTTATAAGAGCTGTATTGCTAATGTATTACCAGGAATATATGGCCTTTATTTCGTCTGTATTTCTGGTTATATACTTGATGGCCCAAAACCACCTCAGTAAGCTGCCCTTTACTATTTTTATCACTACATCCTCTTTCAAACCACATTTTTCACGGATTACAGCATTCTTCACTCTATCACACAGCCACACACAACATATTCTCAGGGATCTCATTTCAAATGCATTCGCTCTATTCTCATGCTTCTTCTGCCACACCCAACACTCACTCCCATATATTTGCGTTAACAAATATTAAAATTACAAAAATATAGGATAAGAACAAACGACGAACGATTGAATGCATAACCTGCAATGTTTCATAGCAGTTGTTGAGTGTACCTAACATGAAATTACATTTATATATGGCGTCTAAGAAGTCTTGATATTACTATACGTTATTGTCAGTCTGCAATTGTACCTTATGGCGAATACTTTAAAATCTAACTTAAAGACATAGTGCGTACGTTGGTGAGTAAGTACCTTTGCAGTTCTACTACCGGTAAGACTTGTTCTAGGATATCGGAAAAATCTTTCCAAGAGATTCTTGATTATTAATTTATTTATTTTAAAGATCATCTATACATACTATTTGGATACTTTCATTTAGTAGTTTTTAAAAAGTAGTCTACTTACAACATTTGAATTAATTAATATTAATACTGACATGTGATTGGATTAGCTTAGTATCATAAACACAATAAATACTACAGAAAATAGAAACGTTCAATATAGTTCTTTTTGAAAACAGTTTTCACGTGATCGAGTGGCTTACACAGCGGTTTTCATGGTATCGCCATATCTGAGGTCCCGGGTCTTATTCCCGGCCGGGTCATTGCAGAAAACAAACTTTTCTATATTGTGTTTGGGTGTGGGTGTTGGTGGTACCGTCGTTGTTTCGGACATCCATAACGCAAGTGCTTGAGTTGAGTGACTTACTTTGGGATCAGAGAAACGTGATGTTGTCTAACATCACGATTAAAAAAAAATTGTTGATTTATCGGACTTTTTGATTAAAGAGTCTAGAAAAAATTCACACTACCAAACATCTCGGGAAAAATTCACTAAGACCGATTGGTAGAGAGAGAGAGAAAATGTATTCATAGGTAATGCCAGCTAGAAACTGACAAAATAATAATAATAATAACGCACATGCTCAACATAACCCCTCACAAGGGAAATCCTGTGTCGCGGGTGCCATGGACAGATACATAGACAACCACAAATTACACCCAAACTCACAAGAGGCCCGGGAATCGAACCTGGGACCTCTGCGTGGCAGTACGGCATGGCAACCGTTCGGCCACCGAGGCAGTTATGGTCTACAATACAGTACGGTGTACAAAAATGGTCTTAATGGTTTTTAGAAGTCGAGTAATCTAATTTTCCTAGAATACTTAAAATTAAATCACCTGTATAATGCCCGAAACATTTGTTTGACAAAATAACTATAAGTGATTTAGATCTGAAAAAATATTTCATTTCCAAGAATACTTAAAGTCGTATGTAAATTCCATTGCGTAACATGTATTTCGCAGGTGGATGATTATGAACGAAATTAGATTTTATTAACTCCTTCTGCTTTGTAGTTGTAAAACAGGCTCTGCACTTTTTTGTAGACATACACCTACAAGACCATCTTTCTGTTGTCGATGACCCGGAGTAGCAGACGAACAAATGACCATGGACAAGTGCCATCTCCTTTCCGTGATGATTTCGGACCCATTGCACTGAAATTTAAAATAGCAAAGACGTGAGTAAACAACATCAATTAATTACGTTGGACCAATTAACTAAAAGATGAACGCCATTTTGAAAATCATGGCATAAAAGTAACAAGAAAATCGAAGTTATATTTATAATAATCAACCAACTTTCAGTTGCTCCAACAATGCACGCACGATCACATCCAAATATACAAATTGTCAAAATTGAAAACGAAAATTGTTCCTTATATCACTTAAATAGTGTTCAATTTGGAAATTTTGAAACTGACGGTGTTAGATGGCTGTTAGTAAGACAAGTTTCAGTAAGGCGATTCACAGTACATTTGTTTTATAAATCCTTAGCTTAAGCTACTTGTACTTAAGTAACAGTGGTACTTGAAAAAAAATTATTATTTTTTGCATCTGGCAAATAAGATAAAACTTAGCATAATCATTCTTTATATTTTTAGTAAGCGGGGAGGAGAAACATAAATATCAAATTGAAAAGCATATGTATTACTTACACAAGTTGGAACAAAAAGTTAATAGAAATAGAAACAGATTAGAAACCATTTATTGCAACGCCACATTATAAAAAAGACTAGAAATAACACAAAAAACAGGGTAACAACATTCAAACAACAAGTTACATAATATGACATGTGTGCGGTTGTGGCGTGCAAAAGGATGCAAAAGGATCCCATTCAGTTAAAGTCACAACCACGACTAGATTGTGACGCTGGTTGTCAATGGGCCCTAAGTTATAAAGTGTTTAATTTCAGAAACCAATTTTCTTTTTACGATTTTATTACTTTTACAAATTTTATTTCTTGTTGCCACTCTAATTACTCTTTATATCTACAGATAACTCGTTTATTAGCTGAATCACTGTACATTACAAACAAGTTAACTTATGACATGATACAATGGTGATGATAAAAAAAAGCCTAGTCTAGGTTTCGGGGTATGGTCTGCAGTGTTATAATGTGTCGGGGTGTAGAGTTGAGAGTACTGTGTCAGCAAAAAATGCCTGCCTGACTCAACATTACGCCGCAGTTCAGTCGAACTACGACGCTGACGATCCCGCCAGGTCCTAAGGTAAGCCAGCAAAAATATACAATTATGTATAGCTAATGTTTTTTTTAATATAATATCATGTGACAGGACTTACAAGTCGTGCGTCTGGTGGTAAGCAATACGCCTCTCCATAACAATTGTAGTTACACCCAGAGCTTTAAATGGCAAAGATCAAAGACGCATTGCCACTGCGCCCATCGCCCTGAGACATACACACATCAAAAAAAGTTTGCGATCACTTCGAAAAACTGAAATCTTTTTTGTTACTGTAGATTATATTATGATTTTTTCTTCTTTTTAGATTCTTTATTTAAAAATAAATTAGAACATAAAACAATGACCCCGTTCAATTGTTTTTTCATATAAAAAGGCTTTCAGTCCCAGCTTACGCTCATTCAGAAATCTGATTTAGTCAATTATAAGCGATTCAAGATATTTTTCGCGGAAAGTTGTGATTGAAAAAATGCCAAGAGGATTATCAGAGGTTTTACGAGCTAGAATAGTAGCTTTGAGGGAAGAAGGATACACCACGAGAGTAATAGCACGCAGACTTGCTATATCCCAATCCTGTGTCGTGGCTACGTTGCAGAGGTATCACGGAATGGGGAATTTAGCTGACCGACCCCGCAGCGGTCGCCCAACTGTTTTGACAGCTGCCCAAAAGCGCTATATTAGATTGCTGGCAGCCCGTGATTCAACAATCAACGCCACTAAAATAAAAGCAGAAGTCAGGGCCGCCTCTGGGCTTGAAGTTAGCACGCAGACCGTTCGCAATTGCTTGCACCAGGCTGGATTACGAGCACGGAGGTCTTGGCGAGCTCCGCTCAATTCCCGGCAACGTCAACAACGAAGATTGCAGTGGGCTAGACTTCGGCAAAATGAAGAAGGTGAGGACGAAAACATTTGGCAAAACTGTCTCTTCGTTGACGAATCCCGAATCAGCACTCATCCAGATAGCCGACGTGTCCGTGTCTGGAGAAGACCAGGCGACCGTGAAAGACAAAGAACTGCCACTGGAACAGTTCAGCAAGGCGGAAAATCGGTGTCCTTTTGGGGTGGCATTATGATTGGAGCTAGAACGCCTTTGATCCCGATCGGGGCTTCATGACAGCAGACATGTACAAAGCAGTTGCTATTGATGATATCGTCAGACCATTCCGAGTAAACCATGGGCACCAATTTGTACTGGTCGATGATAATGCGCCCGCACATCGAGCTCAACGAGTCAATGCCGCTCTTCAAGAATACGATATCACACGATTAGACTGGCCTGCCGGCTCGCCCGACTTAAACCCAATAGAGCACGCGTGGGATGCTCTTAAACGAGCAGTATGGAACCGTGAGCCACGTCCCCAGACAGTTCTAGAGCTCAGGGAAGCCACTATTGAAGAATGTGATAGGTTACCCCAGGAAATGCTGGATAACTTGATCCTCAGCATGCCCAGGAGGATCTTCGCATGTATTCAAGCCAGG
This sequence comes from Hyposmocoma kahamanoa, assembly GCF_003589595.1. Taxonomy (NCBI): domain Eukaryota; kingdom Metazoa; phylum Arthropoda; class Insecta; order Lepidoptera; family Cosmopterigidae; genus Hyposmocoma; species Hyposmocoma kahamanoa. The sequence continues at coordinate 6,179,546 of NW_020654878.1, forward strand.
GGAGGAGTTATTTTATATTGAATTCACACCTTTTAATAATAAATTTTAATTAAACAGTCTTTTTCTTTCTATGAAATTTCTATCACTATTACATTATGATTAAAGGCTCAATTTTTTAAAATAAATAATATAAAATAGTTTTATATTTTAATTTCAAACAGGGTATTCCTATTTAAAGAAAGCATACAACATAGATTTTTTCTTGATAAAGTTAAATTTAAAGAATTATAGGAGCTTATGCTATTGATCGCAAACTTTTTTTGATGTGTGTAAGTTGACAAGTCCCATGTGCCTGTAATTTCACTAGCACCCTTACCCTTCAAAACCGGAACACAGTAATGCTGACATTACTGCTTGGCGGCAGGAATAGGTAAAGGGGCAGTACTTCTCGAACTCTTTCACAAGGAGCTCTACTGTTACTAACTTTTTACATGTATATATATTATTATGTACAGATCCAAATAATGTTGTCTCACTTATAATTTTGTCACACAAGCGCTGTACGAAAAATCAGCAAGATTTAGAATTAATAACTTATATATACGTATGTTACATATACGTATACCTATATGATGAGGGAGTGACGTGGAAGCTAATTCGGTGAATATAATAAACTTTTTTCAGTTCCTCAAATAAATTACGTGAAAATTAAGCGTTTATTTACTACATTATAGCACTTAATACTGTTCTTAATAATGTGCCATTACCCAGAACACCCAGACCAGAACCAATTTACAAAAGTTCAATTTCCAAATTAGTCTTACTGGGAAACGAAGCCGGGACCTTCTCAACTAGCACTTATAATGCAAACTGTTGTCACCAAATTATATTACACTTGTAACATCAAAACTGATACCAAAAGTTAACTACTTAACAAAAACTCATCATATGAGTAACTAACAAAAGATGTTACAGTTTCATATAAACTCCTTTAATAATCTTATAAGTTGCAGGTGGATGATTATGAACCAAATTCGATGTCAAAACTTCCTTGTTTTTAGTGGCTATGATTGAGGCTTTACATTTTCTTGACGTGGTTCTTGTACAAATCCAGCGATCAGTTGTTGTTCTTCGTTTGTGACAGTAGAAAGTAAATTTGTTTATTAGGGCTAAAAGCTTGCCGTTGCTATTTTGGACCCAATTCACTGAAATAAACAAATGACGTATTATTTTATGATTATTGTAAATGAAAATACGAGTCGCGAATATGAATTAACGCAAACGACTCTGGGGCACAAAGACCATGTATTAAGATATGCAATTCCATTCAATAACTTGCGATGTTTAAGAACAAATAGTGGTGTCACGTGTAGCTCTTATTAGCATTATATTATATTATTATTAGTAGCACGCAACACACACACAAGGTCTTTAGAAATTTTGGTTTTTGTGTATACCACTATGTCGCCGATTAAAATAATTTGCAGGTTTGTTTTATTCCTTTTATAACTCAAACTTGTTAACATTTTCTTACGACGAGACTGAAGGGCTCCTCTTAATTAAAACTTAAGTCATAGGACAATATACAAGCTCATTCATATTCGAGCACACACGGACACGCGTCACGCCCATGCTCACACATATACACACGCATAAACACACACACGCGCACTAGTTTCGGAAATAGCTCGTAATAAAATATTAAACACATCATACGAAATAAAAAAAACGAGGACAGAAATTAAATTCAGTTATATTGCAATACCATTATACAAAAATGTTCACAAAACAATAGGATTCGACAGTCGAATTAATTGGATATTTAATGGCAAACTGAAAAAAAGAAATCAAAGTAGGTCCACAAAACTAAAATACTCAAGACTGTAACACAACATCTTGTATACGTTACGGTATGCAACAAAAGTATTGACTAAACTAAAGCCATGGATTGATAACTTAAGAGGACTTCTAATTTCTATACTACAGATTGTAACATACCATCGAGTATATAACCAGAAATAGAGACGAAATAAGGGCCATATATTCCTGGTAATTAAATATTAAATATGTAATTTTGCAATTCGTCCATTATAGCA